>NC_030682.2:115871363-116211006 GCF_000004195.4 Xenopus tropicalis | reverse complement strand
TATTTAGCATTTTGTTTAGCGGCGCTCCAGTTGAATTTCAACAGCTATCTGGTTGTTAGGGTCTTGTTTATCTTAGTAACCAAGCAGTGCTGGGAATAAAAGACTGGAATATGAATAGAAGAGGGACTAAATAAGATTAGTAATATAAAGTAACAAGCAAAATAAAATTGTAGCCTTACAAAGCAATATTCTTTTGGCTATGGGGGTCAGTGACCCCCATTTGAAAGTTGAAAGAGAGTCAAAAAGAGAAAAGCAAATAATGCCAAAACTATAACAAAAAAATAATGAAGACCAATTGCTAAATTGCAATAGTACATTCTCTGACATACTAAAAGTTTTTTCCCCAAGATGAACCACCCCTTAAGGAGCAGCAGGAGAGAAAAGTTTAAAAGGAATATTTCTCTCTATATTACCTTTTAGAATGTTCGAATTCAGAATGTTAGAATTCAGAGTGTAAACCAGCCCTTGTGCTGTTTATAGCGGGTCACAATAAGCCCATTAAACTTTCGAGCAACTGAAAATGTGATCTTCTTGTTTGGGACACTCATCCTTTACAGGATCAAGGGAATACCTTTAAAAAAGTATTTTTTTTTTTTTATTAACTGGAAAGCATAGTGATTAGCACTGTTACATCACAGTGCAGGGATCCCAAGTTTGATTCTGACCCGAGCACTACGTACAAGGATTCTATATCTTGTTCCAGTGTTTGTGTGGGCTTTCCTTCAGGTACAGGTATGGGATCCCTGATCCGGAAACCCATTATCCAGAAAGTTCTGAATTAAGGAAAGGCCATCTCCCATAGACTCCATTATAAGTAACAAATAATTCTAATTTTTAAAAATGATTTCCTTTTTCTCTCTAATAATAAAACAGAACTTGTACTTGATCCCAACTAAGATATAATAAATCCTTATTGGAGGCAAAACAAGTCTATTTGTTTTTTTCAATATTTGAATGATTTTTAGCAGACTTAAGTTATGGAGATCCAAATTATGGAAAGATCCCTTATCCGAAAAACCCCAGGTCCCAAGCATTCTGGATAACAGGTCCCATACCTGTACTACAGTTTTCTCCCAAATTTCTACCCTCTGTAAACGGAGATAAACACATGCTAATGTGACAGGGATCTTAAGACTGTAAGCTCCACTGGTGCACAAATGCATGTGAATGATGTACGGTATTTGTACAAAGTATATTCTATGTAAAACACTACAGAAACAGGCCAGCATTACATAAAACAATAATAAAAAATATTTATTCTTTGTATCTTTTTCAAATATGGGTAAAAGTAAACCTGACCTTGAATGAAGTTCAGGAGAGAAATCAGTTCAGTTGTTTTCTGAGAGACTCAGGGACAGCCATTACAGCCAGTTTCCTATACCAGAAGCTGCTGCTGGAATGGATCTGCTCTATGCCCTTGGGCCACTCTGTACAATGCACCATGGAAAATGGCTTGCACTTTAGATAGAATACAAAATGTTAAGCAAAGCAATGAATCACAATTTTACGGATCCTCAACAATTAAAAAACACTACTTGAGGAATATCCCATGGGCACAAACTAATTAAAAGCAGAAAAAATGATTTACGCTATGTAATATAGTAACTCGAGGCTGAAAAAAGAAACGTCATTTAAGTTATGTTTTCTGTCACAGGATAAACACAAGCTAAAAAGCAAAAGGTTTCCCCCATGCAAAGGAGCTGGTGTCACCCAGTGATCCTTATATAAGAAACAATCTGTACTGGGGAGAGCCAATGTAGCCATGCATTGCTTAAACCCTGCATCAGCACAAGGGTCCCTTGCACAACGTGCTGTTTGTAGCAACAGTAAATTAGGAAATAGCGGAAGTGTGAGAAGGTGATGAAGCGGAGGAATGGGAATGCCAAAGATAACACTAGCAAGCAGTTGCATTGAGAGTGACTATACGCCCTTGAAATAAGGATTTACTTTTTTGCCAATTGCAATGCTTTACTAAGAAAGGGTATTTTCTTGCATGTTTTATTTCCCTTAATGAGCCTACCAGGGTGCCTATAATATTGCATGAACCTCCTGCTTAAAGGACCTGCAATATCGACTTGCTACAAAGCATTATTTAAAGGACTAAAGCCCTACAAAGGATCAGGCTAGACACAATATACCTTAAAGGAACAGTAACACCAAAAAATGAAAGAGCTTTAAAGTAATAAAAATATAATGCACTGTTGCCCTGCACTGGTACAGCTGGGGTGTTTGCTACAGTAACACTACTATAATTTATATAATCAGCTGCTGTGTAGCCACGGGGGCAGCCATTCAAGCTGGAAAAAAGGAGAAAAAGCACAGGTTACATAGCAGATAACAGATAAGTTCTATAGAATACAATAATGTTTTATCTGTTATCTGCTATGTGCCTGTGCCTTTTCTCCTTTGAATGGCTGCCCCCATGGCTACATAGCAGCTTATTTATATAAATTATAGTAGACTTTCTGAAGTAAACACACAACTTTTACCAGTGCAGGGCAGCAGCACATTATATTTTACTTACTTTTATACACTTTCATTTTTTGGTGTTACTGTTACTTTAAGTTTCAGCTAACTGTGTCAACTCTAATCCACCACAGGCCTGTAGCAGTCAAGATTTGTGCATCTGAAAATATATTATTTTCCATGATCCCAAAGTTAACTCAGTGGCAGCCAAGAATAGGTGTAGTGACACCCAAAAGATGGCCTAACACCCAAGATGGTGGCAGTTATGGACAACTTTGAAGGCATGAATAATTACTGTTATAGGGCTGCCAATCCTCTGGGTAAGTGCAGTTAGTTTTTAAAAATATTACTTTTTAGGCTTTATTTCTACTCCAAAAGAAGAAAGAGTGTTATATATAGTAATACTTCTAAGTACAGGTATGGGACCCATTATCCAGAATATTCGGGACATGGGGTTTTCCGGATAAGGGGTTTTTCTGCAATTCGGATCTCCTAACCCAAGTCTAATAAAAAAATTTAAACAGTAATTAAACCCAATAAGATTGTTTTGTCTCCAACAAGGGTTAATTATATCTTAGTTGGGATCAAGTACAAGGTACAGTTTTATTATTACAGAGAAAAAGAAATCATTTTTAAAAATGTGAATTATTTGACTACAATGGAGTCTATGGGAGATGGCCCTTCCGTAATTTGGAACTTTCCGGATACTGGGTTTCTGGATAAGGGGTCCGATACTTGTACAACCTTTCCAAATTCTATACAAGCTGATCCAGAAGACCTCCAAAAGTATACCAATCAATTAAGAGAAATACTCTCTTCTGAGTCCAAAATTGTAATCAGCTCCATGGACAATGTATTTGTAAATGACTCAGAGGTATCAAACCTGAAGCTACACCCTCTGTCACAAGATTTGAGTTCTATACTCTACATCATTTAAATATTTTCATTAATATTTACTTGACTGCAACTTTTGGCTACATCAAACACACACCCACAAAGTCCAGAAAAGTATTTTTTGCTAGCCTACTGCCACTTCACACCTGGCATAACCCATTGAAGTCATTAAGACAAAATAAATCCTATCCTCATGCCCTGGTATATAATAAATAAATCCAAAGCCAAGCGAAATCCCTGGTTTGTTGGTAATTTTAATTCCACAGTGAGAGCTTCAAATAAGGCAGTGAAAACAAAAGTGTGCCTGGAATCACTTAAGCTCCAGAAATCCCCATCCTATTAAATGCCATAAAAATAAAATATGTAATAAAAAGGCAAGCAGAGGGCTCAGCTACTCTAAAACAACAACACATTTTATTTGGTTTATTGACTTGTCCGTTAAATCAAATCTGACTTCCTTTTTCTCACATCCAATAAGATATGTTGTAAAGGAATTTACGTACATGATAAATACAAAGGCTCACTGATAATGGCATATTAAACACAATGTTGAGCGCTATTTGCTGCTAGACCTTATGGACAGTCACAAAGGAGCTATAACACATCTCTAGTGACATCAGGCCATACCCCACTGGCTAACTGACAACTCCCAGTGGCATAGGGTATTATAACATAACATGGTTTGAAGGGGATTAGAAGCATGAATAAAGCCTTTAAAGAAGCTAGAGAAAGATATAATTTGGAAATAAAATGTCTACTTTACACAGAAAGAGAGGAATAATATGATAGATAGATAGATAGATAGATAGGAGAGAGATATATATAACAGTCCACACGACAGCACCACACTCCAAAATCCGCTGCTCTGCAGCTGCCCCTGTGCACGGAATATCATATAAATATCAAAATAAAACAGCCAGCACCAAGGGTCTTTGTGTTTCAAAAAATCTCTTGTGTATTATAATTGCATGTACAACCGATGTTTCGGTCCCTTTTGGTTTCATTAAGTCATTAAGGAAATTCAAAGTTGCACCTAAGGTGGCCATACACGTAGCAATAACGATCTTTTGTGCGACCACGGGTCGCATGAAAGATCTTTCCCACCCTCCACTGACGTTCAGGGCTAAATTCTACCTCCACCTGCTGATTTGGACCTGAATGTAGATTTTGCTCGGGCGCTTTCAATGGCACCTGGCCGATCGGTGAGACAACCGATGTCCGCAACCTTTTCCGAAATCGGTCGCCTCTTCAAGCCGCCATACACCGGATATCATACGAAAAGAGGTTTTGTACAAAAACATCGGTGTGTGTATAGCTAGCTTTAATTATAAACATTGAAAACGTAGGATCCTTTGTGGTTTGACAGTACAGTCTGCCAAAACTGATCCCCAATCTTGCATGCCCAGATGGTTGGGCAGATGGCTGAAATTTGTAAATAGATTGGGAAATTCAGGCCAAACAAATGATGCAAGAAAAACTCTTATTGAAAACCATCTCTGATAGAGTCTTGCTGCAAGGATCTAATCTAAGCTAGCCTAGATGTATTTTTTTAAATAAATTTTTCTCTTCATTTATTTGGCCATAATGTGGATTTCACGAGTTACCATTTTTTGTTTAGCTGCACGGATATCATTCCTCTAGCTGGAGGTCTGGGGTTAATGCCCCTAGACCACCACATGAATATGGTGTGCTGTCAACTTCTGATACTTTTTTTTATTATTTATTGTTAAATGAAATAATTTAACCAATCTGCCTTATCAAATCTAGGCTTCTATGCTTCAGACCTGCTGCTGTGCAACACTTCTGTGCATGACAAGAGAAGGGTGAATGGGAACGCAAACAGAAGCAGAAAGAGCTATATCTCATTTGGCACTGAAGTGTGCATGACAAGCACTTCTCTTAGCCACTGAGTGACGTAAGGCGCATACCACTGGCAGCACTTATCAGGCACTGGGGGTGCAGTAAATATGGACACTGTTACATTCTCACTTTCTCAGCCAAAGAGATATACTTCATTCAGTAGTATGCAGTAGCTATAAATATCCAATTACAATGTCAATTCAGTATAATGCTATCACCCGAATAGCAGCCCTTGAACTTATTGAATGGGTCAATGTCCTTGCTGAATAGTTAAGCAGCTTTAAACATGTAAATTGTGTTTTTCAACATAAACATTAATAATAATACTTAGGTATACCAATAGAGGTGCAGAAGACAAGGTATTAAACATAAGCAACAAAGCTGTGCCAAGGGAAATAACTATAGAATTAAAAGAACTATAACCCATTTATCAGGGTTAGCTCATGAACATCAGAAAATAATTGGTCTTGTAGCCCCGAGTCCCAATGATATTTAAGACAAAAATCTTCAAATACACATATTATATATACTATGGCTCACTGGAGAAATATGGCAAGGGAATGCAACATTTAAGTGCTCACAGGAGCATTAAGACAGGTGCTCAACCTTACAAAAATGCAAAGCTCTTACAAGTGGTTTCACCACGATGTTCTTCCATCTAAAGAATGCTGGCTTTTACAGGCACATGTCCTACTGGCCTAACAGGGCTAAGCCAGACATAGGGGGCTCAGGAACATAACCCATAGCAACCAATAAGATGCTTGCTTTTAAACAGGTGATAACTAAATGCTTCCTCCTGCTATAGGTTACTGCTCATGAGGAAACAGGGAGGCCTATGTATCAACATTTGGATTTTCGTAGTTTTAGAGCTTTAGGAAAAAACACACAGAAGAGAAAACCGCAACATTCAATTTGTCACACAAAAAACGCTTGTATTGTTGTATAAAGCCAACATATAAAAACCACAAAAACCTCTAAAACCACAAAGAAAAAAGGTCTTCCAGTTGTAAAGTTCTACATGATCAACAGGTTTTAGATGGTGCATTTTTTCATTCAGATTAGTTGTTGTTTTTGTTGCATAATAAATAGCAACAAAATCACGTTTTGTTTTTTTTTGCAACAAAATCAGGTTTTGGCATCAAAAAACCTGAACCAAAAAAAAAAAAGTTGAAAATAAATACACTTAGTGTATTTATTACATAACCCCATATGAATTATGAACCATTTTTTATTGCCAGTATATTCCTAATGTATGAATCCATTCCTAATTTGCAGTCTAAATTCATTTTGATCATTGTTAGAAAAAAGGACATGGCAAGGTACTTGCATATACTGTCCATGTACTTACTACAGCAGTACCAGAGCATAACCCTTTTCTTTGATTATAAATGTAAAAACTGACATTTTGGATTGTTACTCTGTATCACCTTGTTAATTTGTCAAGATGAAGCAGTACAATCCAAAATGGTTGCTGTAAAGTTGTAAGTGGGAAAAAAGAAAAGCAAATGCTTCTGCTCTAACTTGTAAGAAAGTGTTTAAAAGCATTCAGTCATAATTTTTATGGTACAGTTTTTATTAGTATATTACTGTTTACATAGCAAATAATTCACTCTACCATTTAAAATTGTATTCAGTCGGCAATACACAATAGAACTGCTTTCAGATTAGCTATTGTTTCTCCTACTCAATGTAACTGCATGATTCATGACTTGGCTGAACTATAAAATTATGCATTTTGTAAAAAACATGCTTTCCCATGAGAGAATCCCTTTAAACTGTAGCAATGTCAGGGGCACAGAGGTGAATACATAACAAAATATATTGGTGGGCTTCTGGAGATCAGCGATGGTGTGCCTGTTCACAAGAGCCGTGTGTGATCCCTAAAACCAGGATTATAATCCCAACTATAATGATATGCAGACCTGTGGTGTCGCCTTCTGCACATGCTCTATGCCCTGGGCATGGTGTTCGGGAAATGGAGGCGCCTCTGACATCACCTACCACTTTAGAGACAGAATTCAAGATGAATTACTGAGAGAAAAGGAAGAAACGGAGCAGTGCAATTTTAAAAAGCCTTTTAATATTGCATTAAGTTTACATTGGCCTTTTCTTGTCCTTTAAGAAATGCCATCATATGCGGATTAGAAGATGGGTTGAAACAAGAAAGGGCAGCCAAGGCAGATTAGACAAAACCAAAGACCTTTTAAAAATATGTAAACAAAGGCAACCTAAGCCTATGAAGCGGACAGCTGTATTTAGTCTTTAAGGGAGTTATTTAAACTGGTGATAAAAACCAATAAAGCTGATATTTTCAAGAAGCGTGATATAGTTGTCGCTAAAAAATTATTCCATTTTATAGCAGTATAGACTGCAAACTTAAATATTTGCAAAACATTTGTGTCCAATTTACTACAGTAACCTGGGGTTTTCCAGATAAGGAGTCTTCTGTAAGTTTGATCACCATAATTTAAGTCTACTAAAAAACATTTAAATATTAATTTAAGACAATAAGATTGATTAAACCTTAATTGGGATCAGGTACAAGACACTTTTATAACAGACAAAAAGGAAATCATTTTTAAAAACAAGAAATACTCAATTAAAATGGGGTCTATGGGAGATAGACCTTCCCATAATTCGGAGCTTTCTGTATAACTGATCATATACGTGTACATTTTTTAAAATCCTTTTATTTAGATGTACTGTATGTCCTGTTTCTGTACTTTCATTGTATTTTCTCCTGCTAATAAAGTGTTGGCTCCAAGAACACACTGTTCGCAGCCTAGGAGGAAAAAAATAATGTGCCAAGTACAAAGTCAGGCATGGACTAATAAAACAGACCAGCTGACACCCATTGGGCATTTTTTTTTTCTTACACCAGGCATGTCCAATCAGCATTGCCGCACAGGATGGACAACCCTGCTTTATGGAAACCTGTACTGGTTCTCATTTTCTGCTCTTAACACTTTCAAGAGCACATAAAACCTTCATTTGTCACGGAGCTTATGAGACAAACATTCTTGCATGGAAATAAGTGAAAACAGAGCATGAGAGAAATAAATGGGCAAATGTGCCTGCAGTGTTAAAGCAATATGCTACTTGTTTTCTATCCTACACCAGCCTGAACATCCACGTTCATTTAAAGGTTATATATATATTATATTTCCCCACTGATTGGCGGTTGGTATCTCCGCCCCCTTTTTCTAACCTGGAACTGCAGTTACCCAGTGACTAACTCTGCACCCTAGGATTAATAGTGGGTGAGTGTGCCCACTTTTTCTAACCTTGAGTTGAAGTCACCCAGTGACAAACAGTGGTCACCCTGGCATAAATAATGTGAGAATGACAGCATTTTAAATTTAAACCAATAAAATTCAATGGATGAAATCTGATTGGCTGTTAGTGGCCCAACCCACTTTTCCTATTTTTGAACTGCAGTCCCCCAGTGACCAACTGAGAGAAGATTGAGAGCATTTTTACACTTTTACACTTGAAGTTTATAGGTGAAATCTGATTGGCTGTTGTTGGCCCCACATACTTTCTAAACTTGGAACATAGTCACCCAGTGACAAACTGTCACTGGGTGACAGTTTTGGGTTTGGGGACCCTAACATTAAACATACGAGAATGGCAGCAGTTAAAATTTCCCCACTGAAAACAATAAAATAAATCTGATTGGCTTTTGGTGGCCCCGCCCACTTTTTTCTAGCCTTGAGTTCGTAGTCACCCAGTGATTGACTGTGCAAAGTTTGGGAACCCTGGTGTTAATACTGTGAGAATGGCAGCAGCTTGAATTTCCCCAATAAAATTCAATAGGTGAAATCTGATTGGCTGTTGGTGGCTGTGCCCACTTTTCAAAACTAAAACTGCAATCCCCTAGTGACCAACGGTGAAAAGTTTGAGGACCCTGGTGTTAATACTGTGAGAATTGCAGCAGGTTGAATTTCCCCATTGAAAGTCAATAGTTAAAATCTGATTGGCTGTTGATGTCTCTGCCCACTTTTTCTAACCTTGAACCGCAGTTACCTGGTGCCTAACCCTGCAAAGTTTGGGGACTCCGGTGTTATTACTGTGAGAATGGCAGCAGCTTGAATTTTCGCCAATAGGTAAAAATCTGATTGGCTTTTAATTGCTCCGCCCACTGTTGGGCATCCAACAATCATCATATTTTAATTCAGGCTGACCCCATGATTATGTTATTCAAGTTTGGGGGGGGAGAAGCTTCAAAGCTGTAAGAGTGGCAGCAGTTTGAAAATCTTCCCTGTCAAAGTCAATGGGAAAATTGGGGTGTTCGGAGCGGCGTCACAAAAAGACGGGGGGCGGGATCACTTAGAAAAGCACAAGCAACCTGCTCCACTATTGGGCGAAGAAGTGTGGGGAGTTTAGGTGTTGTACCCCTAAAACTGTAGGAGGAGTAGCGTTTAGAAAATGGGGGGAGCTAAGAATAGGAGAAGAAAAAGCGGAAGAATAAGCTGAAGTTTTTCAACCCAACATAATAATTAAAAAATAAATCTGCTTGAGATGGCCTTCCTGTAATTCTAAGTTTTATGGACATAGGGTTTCTGGATAATAGACCCTGTACCAAAATATGATAAGGAGAGTCTGCTGCTCTTCAGATTTGGCAGGTCTACAAATCCTAGTATCTCATAAGCAGCCAACGTGCTTTCTTACTGTGTCAGTTTTAAATGTATTTGTATATTTGTATGTATACATTATACACATACTGGTGCAAACAGAATGCTCTCATTACCAACTATGAGGCTGTATATTTCTGATTAAGCAGGACTAGATTTAGCAAGTGAATACAAGGAGTGGTTAGAATGCTATATATTTAATCAGTTAGCGCAGTGGCAATTCTGCTTGTAAAAAGGCTTGTTTCGTTTTTATCCAGTACATTCAGGATAGTAAACTTCATTAAATACACATAAACTTTATTTTACCCTGATGAAATATAACCTTGTGGCCTTAAATAAAATGGAATTGTGGGAATAAATGTTGCATTGTGGGCAAAAAGCATGTTGACTCATGTCTGAAATTTCACACAAATAACCCCTTATGAGTGAGAGACCGAGTAGGGAAGTTAGAAGGGCAGTCTGTTAGTTACCCAAGTGTTACCCGATGTGTGCAGGGACACAAATTTGCCATACACAGGCCAATTCTAGCTTCCGATATCGGTCATTTAGACCAATTCACCAGCTTACAGGCCCGTGTATGGGCACAAAAGACAGGCCTGCCCGGCCAACATCTGGCCTGAAATCGGCCAGATCTCGATCGGGCAGATTTGATTTTTATGTCAGATCAGGGACCACATTGGCTCGTTGATGCAGCACCCGAACCGACAGCGTCTATCCCCGGCGTTCTAAGTGAGTGAATCTTACCATGTATGCCTGCCTTTAGGATAGAGAGAGATAACCCTTGGAATAAACCTAGAGGGCTTATAACAGTGGGGCTGACTGCAATGACTATCTGTACATGTGTCATCTATATAAATTGCTAACTATGCACCGCAATTGTGTAAGGTTGCATCCCCAGCAAAAGCATAAATATCAAGAAACATCAAGTTAACATTTAGGAAATTACTGTGCTACTGGAAGGAGTGTGTAGGGAAATCCGTATGGAAGCCCTTTCTTAAATTTGTCAGAGAGCTACCTAAAGCTGGCCATACACGCACCGATAATATCATGTATGGCCAGTGTATTCGGTGCGTGTATGGCAAGTCGACCGGTATCGCAGGAGGCTGCTGATATCGGTCGACTCGCCGATCGGCCAGGTCAAAAGATTTTGATCATAGAGGGCGCCTGAGCAAAATCTGCCGTCAGAGCTGAATCAGCAGAAGGAGGTAGAAATCCTATTGTTTCTACTGCCTTATCTGCCGTTTCAGCCCTGAAGGTTAGTGGCAGGTCTGACGATCACAGGTCGCCACGTGTGTGGCCACCTTAAGAGAAAGCCTCATATAAAAGTGGGGAGTCATCAGGATTTGGATTCAATAGTAAAACAATAGGTATAATAAAGAATCCTACTCTGATCTAAATATCTCTTGTTTTTCTTGTTTCTGTGCTAAACAGGGCACATACTAAACCAACTCCATGTTTAGTCCTTGTAGATTTCCAGATTTCAGATCACCCCCCCTGCATAATTGACGTCTGCTAACAAAAAAAACATAACGAAAGGGTGAAGGGAGGGAGTTGAATACCCGTAATCTAACAATCTACCTCGGAAGCACCAAACATGGAGTAGTTTCACTTCCGCCATTTGAAGTGTTTCACTCAAGAAATAACAAAAACAAATAATTTTTTTTTCGTGTGATGGAAACAATAAGCAAAAAGTATGCTCAGCACAAGCCATATTCAATGAGCTCACGTTGAACAAGGGAGAATCCTGTTCTTGCATGATTTTCTTGCATATTTAGTGGCATATTTAGTAAGAAAACAGCATGAAAATAGAAGGCATAAATGCAAAGGAATACGAAGAATAAATGTCATGGATTAAACAGAGCATTGAGTGTGACAGCAGGCGGTAACACAGGCAGCATTGTTTGTGTATTACAACAAATTACACATCCCAAGCAGGCTCTTTTGGTAGAGGGGTAGGTTACAATATTGCAGCAAATTAATAAAAAAACAGTTTCGTTTCTTTTCTTAAATAACAACAGACAATGTCTCCATTCATTTCATTTTAATGTACTGACAGAGTATAAAAATATATACATGATAACACCCCTAGACTAATACCCACATTATAACTGATATTATTACAGGCATGGGATCTATTATCAGGGAACCCATTTCCCATAACTAATTCCCTTTGCCTCTGTAATAATAAAACAGCAGCTTGTTCTTGAAGCTGAAAGGAATGTTGCTCCAAATTAGAGAAAGACCCTATTCCCAAGTATTCCAGATTCCATGCGTATACCTTTTGTTAATACAATAGTCCTTGCTCAGCACTTACTGTTTTTTCCAAGTGGAATAGTATCACAGTATCTAAACTGTATAAGGGTGATGTCCCACAGATTAGTCGCCCACGGTTAATCCCAGCTATGGTTGGTGACCAATCTTCCCAAAATGCCTTTCCACTGGTAATGAATCGCTGGTGGAAAGGCACCAATCTTCCCAAAATGCCTTTCCACTGGTAATGAATCGCTGGTGGAAAGGCACCAATCTTCCCAAAATGCCTTTCCACTGGTAATGAATCGCTGGTGGAAAGGCATAAGCATTGCTGCAAAAATTCCTGGACGAAGAGACTTGTGTGACCGTGGAAAAGATGGTGGAAAAGTATTTCAGGGAGAACAGTCACCTGCAGTAGCCAAAATGTAACCGCAGGCGACTAATCTCACTGTGGGCCATCACCCTAAAGTAGTAATCCATAACCAGGGGCTCGCAAGATGTTGCTCACCAACACCTTGTTGCTCCCCGTAGCCTCAATGCAGGTGGTTATTTTTTAATTTCTCAGAGCTAATGCCTCACCTCCTCATCAAGGTGGAAGCAGGACTATAGAACTAAACAGATAATGCTTTTATTAGTAAGACAAAGGTGGTAATTTACCAAGACCATTAGCTTAACTGCAAGAGCAAAAATATGCTACCTAGTGCTTATTCAAAAAGCATTTGCGCCAGGGGTTTGCATGTGCTCAGAGCAGAAAATAATCAAGCAAGAGGTGTGGAGCAGAGCTCTGGCATATGCAAGGCAGCCCTGTCTCCTTTATGCCCAGTGCCCGCTAGTGCTCCCTAGCTTCCTAACGCAGGCCAGGTTGTATTATTCGGTGGAATGCAGGTTGCAGAAAACATGGCCGATTGTTTCTTAAACTTTGCAGCCTGAATTGTCCTTGATTTTGTGGTAGGCCTATGGCATCCAGGTACCCTACTCATCTTGGGAATATGGTTAACCATGCTGTTACCACTTTCTGTGCTTGCTTTGCCATGGAATAGAATGGAGAGAATAACAGGAGCTTTTTGTTGCTGTGCCTTGCCTTTAGGAAAGTTGTAGCCACAAATCTCCACATGACATAAGCTCTGAAGAGCTCAACCTCTGGAAAGAAAGTCACAGAAAGCAATTCACTGCTCACTTGTTCTGTGGAGAAGGAGTTACTGTTCTGACGGCTCTTAGAACTCCCAACTCACAGCTAAAAACCACAGTACATGATTTAACCCCTTACCTGCCAGGTGCCTTTGATCTTGCGGCACGATTAAACCTCTGGCACTGTCAGTCAGGTCCTACATCGAGCACCATAGATTTTAGGATCGACGGTTGGCTCTCGGTAAAAGCAAAGCTTTATAATAGAGACAATTGCGAAAATAGCATACTTGTGGTTTCTGTTTAATCTGTTAATAAAGGAAGACAACAAAAGCTGACACAAATAACTCCCTTTGAAAGTAATGCAACTCTTTTTCTTTAGAGATCTTTGGGATGTGCCTCTCAGCTTCATATGCGTCAAGTAGAAATGTGAAATGTGATTACCCAGCCGACTCAGCCTATAGTTACACAAGCACAGGTTCTTATGGGATATCATGTGAAGGGAACTAGTAATAACAAAGGCTGTGCTTATTAGAAGGGAAGAGTATTAAAAAGACCTACATTTTACTGGGATCACTGCCAAATATGAAATAAAAAATAAAGAAACCAAAGCTATTCATAAGTTGTTGGGTTCACTTTAAATAGAATGTCCACCTGTTTACACATATCTAGAATGAATGCTTCACGTTCTTTCAAAATATGTGCAGCTCCATTCACTGTCAGCAAAACTATTGCAACATTACCCAGTGTGACAGAATGGCAGGAGTTCATGCACAACACTGGAGGAATTTAACATTAAAAAAAAAAAATTATATACACCTTATATATATGTATATTGAGCATAGTTAGTGTTGCAAACACAACCACCAATCAAATGTCTTACTGGAAAGGCAGTAATCCTGTGTCACAGTGGGCCACAGACACAACGGTGTCCCCTCAAGCATTTTATAAAAGACACAGTGGTGGTCTCCCCTAAGCACTGCATAAAAGACACAGTGGTGGCCTCCCCTAAGCACTGCATAAAAGACACAGTGGTGGCCCCCCCAAGCATTTTATGTAAGACACAGAGCTGGTTCTCTCAAGCATTTCATGACAGACAAATGTTGCCCCCAAGCATTTCATGACAAACACAGCAATGGTCCCCAAGTATTTTATGAAAGACATGGGGACTTTCCAAGCATTCCATGACATTCACTCTCCAAGCTTCTACTCTTTAGGCAGTTTTATTTGTTTTATACAGCGTCACAGCATGGCCCAGCATGAAAACGAGACATTGAAGGGGCTAACCAGGACAGAGGGCTGGGTGCCAAAAATTGTGACTGCCTCATGAAAAACTGGAGAGTTAAGAGACGTATAAATGTAATAAATTAATTAACACTATTACATATAGAACTGCAATTTTTTTTAATTCATATTTGTCAATGTCTTTATTGAATTCCACCCTGTATACTAAAACACAGTTGGGTTATGTGGTTGCTTACTAGATCAAAAGATACAGCTCATCACATGGTAATACACATAATCTAGAAATTCCAAACCAGATCTAAGGTGCATCTTGCTGGGCCTGCTCTGCCCCCACCAACACTGATCCTGCCCAGGTCCTACCCCAGATGGTGCTCCCTGTTTCTCTGCTTGTGAAGATCTCGGGTGACTATTCTATGCTTATCAATGATATGGTCAAATTATTATTAGGGTGCAAACTATTGACAGCAAGTGACAGACTGTGGGTGACTGGGTAAGGGGGTTAAGACATGTTTAATGTCTACATGTTGTTACAAAACAAATTAACAGTTAACTTATTAAGCAACAACTGTTGACAGAGAAATGTACCAAAAATGTTCACTGCAGACCCTCCGTTCTGGTATTCGGATTCTGTCTTGGACCGGTCACTTTCTATTCCCGTGCTACAATAAGCTACATGTTAGCACACAATGTTCTAGCTGTTTTGTCTTCACTAATGCAGTAATATCACTCAAGACATTCAAGCAATTAAGTTTAAGTGGATGCGACACCGAGAAAGTTTCAGCATAATTGTTTAATATTCTGACATTCATTAAACCGTGTATGTTGCACTTGCTCGGAGATGCAAGGTACCATGCTTATGCTTCACATCATTTGAAATCCACTCATAAAACGAAGCCTATAATCCCTCACTTTATAATTTATAAGAGGAAGAACGCAAAGGATAAAATTAAAAGGTCCTCCTTCCCTGCCCTGGCACACAGAATGAGCTATGGGGTGCTGGCATCTCGGCTTACCTGCATGGAGCAAACAATGTGCTCACACCTCCGACACTTTCCGGGGTTATATGCTTTCATCTGAGCAGCAGCCTTGCCTCAGGCAACTTCTAAATCTATATGGGGTTGAAAGAAGTAAAGGAAAGAAACAGGACCGGGGGGGGGGGGGGGGTAGGAGTGTAAGGGTAGAGTGGCACCGCTGAGAACAGTGGGAGGAAGACAGCAGTGCTGAGAAAGTGGGTGCCTCAAAGAAATCTGCATGAAAATTGAAGATTTACAGAAGGTAAATTAGGGATGATTTAACTAAACTCAATATCATCCACGCACAAAACAGTAGAGCAAAAAAGAGCAACTGGCATTATTAGTGTCACTCAATGTACAACTTGACAATTAAAAACAGTAATTTGCATGTATTCATGCCGGTTTGTGGCCCGCGGACATATTGTGGTACTTGTGGGCAACAGCACATCCAGAGCTGCATCCACATAATTTTCCTCAGGAAAAGAAGTATCATCTGGCAGATTTATCGTGTTTGTCTGCACCACGTGCATTCTATTATTGAGTTCTGCATAAGATCTTCCTGGTTTTTCTCAAGAATAAGCAATAAAACAGCCACTGTTATCTTAATTTCCTTCCCATTATAGATAAAGGCAATCCTGGTGTCCATGGCACGCACAAGCAACTCTCTACACAGACACTTCAGGTATCCAGAAGGGTTATTATAAAGTGACGGTTCATCAGATCCATTGGGGAACACTCCTTTTTAGTATGTACATATGGTGTCTCATGAGCAAACAAATTATTTATTATGCATATTACAGCCAATACCCTTAACAGTCATTTTATCTGCTATTTTTAAAGGAACAGTAACACCAAAAAATGAAAGTGTATTAAAGTAATTACAATATAATGTACTGTTGCCCCACATTGCTACAACTGGTGTGTTTGCCTCAGAAAGACTACTATAGTTTATATAAGTAAGCTGCTGTGTAGCCATGGGGGCAGCCATTCAAAGGAGAAAAGGCACAGGTTACTTAGCAGATAACAGATAAACCCCCATTATATGGGGCTTATCTACTAGTTATCTGCTATGTAACCTGTGCCTTTTCTCCTTTTTTCCAGCTTGAATGGCTGCCCCCATGGCTACACAGCAGCTTATTTATATAAACTATAGTAGTCTTTCTGAGGCAAACACACCAGTTGTAGCAATGCAGGACAACACTACATTATATTGTAATTACTTTTATACACTTTCATTTTTTGGTGTTACTGTTCCTTTAATCTGCTAAGCATTTTCTACTGTAACTACAAGATGACAAGGGCAGACAAGTATTGCAGCATTTTAAAACGTTTGTTAGCCAAAGGGCAAAAAGATGAAAACAATGTGCAAAAGCACAATCACATATCTAGAGACACACACATTGTTCTTTCCCATGTGTTGTCATGTCAGCTGTGAGGTGTAACACAATTATTACTAAGCATATTGTTTGCGTCCATATAAAATCCAAGGAGCATCCACTATCAGCAGAAAGTGTGCCAACTGGGTTTGTGGCACAGCATGAAAATGCAAGCTCCGCATCTTTCTGCAGAGATAGTGCCAAGTATTCAGTCATTACAACATGCATAGCAGTTGTTGGATAAAATCCATATTTCCCACGAACCTTACTTAAACCCTCCATACACAAATCATGCCTCTGAAGATCAAAGACTGAAAAAGCAACGAGGGGAGAAAGAGCCTTGTCTCAGACAGCACTTTACCAGGGGTGGAAAATAGCTGGTAACTTTAAGAACTAAATCTATGTTTTTGATAACCAGAAATTGGTTACACTTATATTCCCATCCCACCCCTGCACCAGGTGCAAGCGCAGAAGGGGTTGGGGGGCCCAGCATCTGGTGCCTTGAAATACTGTTTGTACTATTCCTGAATTACAGGAAAGCCATCTCCCATCGAGTTTATTTCAAGCAAATAATCATTTTTAAAAATGATTTCCCTTTTCTCTGTAATAATACAAAAGTAGCTTGTACTTTTGGTAACTAAGCTGCAAGAATCCACATTGGTGGTAAAACAATCCAATTAGACTTATTGATTGTTTAAAAGGTTTTTAGCAGATATAAGGTATAGACATCAAAATTACAAAAATCCCCCTTATCTGGAAAACCCCAGGCATTCCGGATAATAGATCCTATACCTGTAAAGAAAAACTCCATTGAGGTCTACTGCAATAGTTTTTTCAGCTAAAAATAAAAAAACATCACAGGTAATAACCATATGCCAGCGCAGGCAAAGGACCTGGTGTTTTCTGCATAACAAGTCTTTCCACTTTATGGATTACCATACTTTAAACATTAAATACACCCAATAGGATTTATTAAAGCTTAGCTGGTATCAAATACAAGGTACGGTTTTGTTATTACAGGTATAGGACCCGTTATCTGGAATGCTCAGGACCAAGGGTATTCCAGATAAGGGGTCTTTCCATAATTTGGATCTCCATACCTTAAGTCTACTATAAAATCAATAAACCAATTGTTTTGCCTGCAATAAGAATTAATTATATCTTAGTTGGGATCAGTTACAAGGTACTGTTTTATTATTACAGAGAAAAAGGAAATCAGTTTTAAAATTCTGAATTATTTGCTTATAATGGAGTCTATGGGTGACAGGCTTTCCGTAATTAGGAGCTTTCTGGATAATGGGTTTCCGGATAAGGGATCCCATACCTGTACAATGAAAAAGGAAATCATTTTTAATAATGGCAATTAATTTACTAAAATGGATTTTATGGGAAGAGCCTTCCTGTAATTTAGATCTTTCTGGATAGTGAGTTTGCAGATAACAGATCCTATACCTGTAAAATATTCTGAAACTAAAAAACATCTTTGATAAAAAAGGATGATACAAGTGCAGGTCAAAGGAGAGAAAGAGGGAAATTCTTAGAATTAAAACACTAGAGCATGCACATGAAACAACAAATGAAATATTAACAAGTCACTATCCATGACATTATACATGCAATGACACTGTTGGGTTATAGTTAATCTACAGCCAACTTTTAATGAGCAAACTGCCAACTCATACATTCACAAGCCCATTGGGGCGATACAGTATGTCACAATTCCTTTGCAGATAACCTCTTACACAAGCCAAATTCCACAGAGGACATAAATCGCGTATCAACATAACTTGTGTTTGTCAGTGCATAAAACAAAGGATCTAAAATGCCCTTGCCAAAGCAGCTTAAATATCGACACTTCTTATTGTACTCCCACGTCCTTTAAAGTTGATCCTCCTTTCTCAATCTCTATGCAGGCGAAAGAGTAGAAGATAATATTACAAAACTTTAAAACCTAAAAACAATTTCATACTTCCAATGCCATCAAATAAATACCATAAAATATAGCATTTTTCTAGCCCAAGGTTTTGATAGTGAACTGCAATATTTTCAAATGTTTCCCCCTTCTACTGAATACTTGGGAGCCAGAATGTGTAATAATTTGGAGCAGCCATACGTGGTCTGCCAAGATGCTTACTCTTAGGATTAGTGTGCTGTAAAGGATCAAGGGGCTGTAATCCTAATATTCTGGTCAACAAGTAGAGCACTGCCAGACCTGAAAGTTATTGTTCCAAGAAAAATAAAATACAACAGGTACTGCTCTGCATTTCTTTTACATGGGGGTGGGATATTATGAATATTTCAACCCAATTTATAGTTGTATTATTACCAAAAATTCAATTTTGTCAACTCTTCCCATTTCATTAAAAAAGAGAGATAAAAAAAGAGAGTAATGTAGGGACCACAGCTGCTTTCTTCAACAGAAAGTGCCAGAAGATGGATCTGCTGTACTTGAATGTTGTGACAGATGTGCTGCAGATAATGAACGAAAGATAAGAAACAGCCATGAGAAGTAGAAGGTTCCCCAGAGAAAAATACAAATATCTCTAAATAAATGGAGACAAAAAAAAGTTTAGCATGTATAGAGCTGTGGAGTAGGAGTCATGGAGTCAGAATCAATTTTAGGTACCTGGAGTCGGCAAAAATGTACCAACTCTGATTTCTAAGAAATTTTAATGAAACAAAATACAATGTTAGAATGCCCTATTTCAC
Organism: Xenopus tropicalis; assembly: GCF_000004195.4. NCBI lineage: Eukaryota > Metazoa > Chordata > Amphibia > Anura > Pipidae > Xenopus > Xenopus tropicalis. Next base: position 116,191,434 of record NC_030682.2, on the reverse strand, counting down.
AGACATAAGTCACAATAAAGTACTTCTCTGTTTTAAAAATAAAGCCCAGCATGTAGTTGTTTCACTAGTGTGAAGTCCAGCTGAGCTATTATAACTTTATTGTTTTCATTTTGTGCGTTTTGTTTAAACTTTAGGTTTAAGGAATGTTTGTAGTTTCCTTAATAAATAAAATAAATAAGCCACAATGGCATAAGCTTAGTTATAGATTTCAACCAAAACTTGAAAAGTATCCTTATCAATGTGGGCAGTAACAAGCTTGGATGTCCAATAGGGTAGTGCATCAGCTTCCTCGCCAGAAGTTCTTTGGTTTGCTCCCAAAAGCAGACACCATCTTCAAATAGCTTTAAAGTTGCTGAGCTTTGGCAGTGATGGAATGCCTTTTATGTTGTGTTCCTTCAACATGGAAAATACATTAGTATATAAAAGCAGAAGAGTTGGAGTCAGAGTCAGATGTTGAAGGATTTATGTATCACCTCAACAGTCCTGGGTATATTATGCATATATGGTCAAAGTGTGTACATATCTGCTGAAAAAGCACAGTGAAATTTTAAAGGGTAAATCAAGCCATTAAGCTCTACCTTCAGGGATGCTCAACACAGTTGTCCTGCTGCTGATGTAGCAGAATGGAGCATGGAGTGCAGCTTATGTACGTACTAGTGTACAGATTTATGTACAGTAATACTGCTTACAACCTTAATAGACTTTCAGTGCATCTTAATGATATATGCTTCTACGCTTGATCTACAGGGTCAATATTTGTCATTTACAGAGCACAGCAATGTAGTTTATTAACAAAAAATGTGTTTGTTTTTTCTTTTCATCGTAATACCAGTTAAAAGCAGTATTGCAGGACACCCCATCCCTAGAGTAGTGTATCTGTATGGTGCATGAAGTGAAAAGGAAGTGACTTGCAATTGTGTCCTTCACATTTAGTGGCTCACTTTAGAAAGGAAGCACAGTTAATATATACTGTTATGTGGTATGCATGCCATCATTTCTACACACTGACATTTAATCCATAATGTGCTGGGTCTTATGACCTAGCCACTTGCTGCCAGGTGAACCTAAAATTGAAGTATTTAAAGCACTGGCAAACTAAACTTTTATGCCGGCACTGTAGTCTCAATAGTGGGTTAAGACACTACTGTTACATCTGCTTTTAGTCTGTTTTATTTAAAGTGTAAAGATAAGCATTCACACAGGCACCAAAGGGTTTTAAATAAGAAGTATGCAATTTATACATACATTAGGCTTATAGCTTGAAGACTTCAGTATCACATTCCTTGGACTGACTGACAGACTTTCCTAAAAGCACATGCACCCTATTGCCAGTGAGACAGAACAGACATGGTACCCAGAGTGAGCATAGCTCAAAGTTACATGCATTTCATTTCAAGTAAGGCACAAATCAGCCAAAACGTATTTATTGTTGTATTTTTTTTTTTAATTCAAGGACAGAACCATGGGGAATGGTTTTGCTATCAATTTATGCTAGCTAGTTAATACCAAGGGCAAGGCTATGTCTAATTACAAAAGTAGCCAATTAAAAAAAAAAAAAAAAAAAAAAAAACTTGTTTAAATAGGATTCTAGGTAAAATGGCAATGCTGTATTTTGGAGCTTTCTGGATGACATTTTTTGGATAACAGTCTACTATACAGCTAATGCACATGGCTGTTTCTTGGCCTGCATTAACAGCTTGCTCCTCTGGTTGCACTGACAGGCACTGCAGACAAACGGAGCAGATTTCAGCACAAAAACATCCACTCTATGCGACTGCACCCAGAACGACAAGGTGTCTGTCAGTGCAGACAGAGAAGCAAGTAAATAGGCTGTTTCTTTGCCTGTGTTTATTCGTCGGCTGAGGAAAAGCCATTTGTGGCACTAACCTAAGACTAGCCTAAGGATGAAGACATGCCAAACACCAGATCTATAGCCTAATGGATTCAGTGTGATTTTAATTGATATTTGGTAAATCCCAGATAAGCCTTATTGCATGGTAAATGCATCATTAAAATAGATATCAACAGGAAAAAAAATACAGTAGTGAAAGCTTAAGGGTAACACTACAGGTAAGTAAGTGATGGCAAACAGAAGGATTTTCAGCTAAAAAACTAGCCAAAATCGTGCTCTGTACCCTCTCATTGACTTGAAAGAGAAACACCTGCCAGCCCCACTACTGCCACTTTTCAGCCCCAAAGCACTAACTGCCCCTTTCAGCATCCACCAAACACTGTTAAAAATAAAGCCACATGACCCAGGACTGTGTATTGAGTTTTAGTTTACCTAATACCTACCGAATAAGTAACACAACGGGAAGAGTGTACACTGGGAGGACTAGGAATACTGGATGAAAACCACTTTGTGGCATCACATATAAAGATTCAAATATTCCACTGTAATCAGGTTTCCCATGTTCTTGGTACTAAATGTAAAGCTGAGGGGACAAGCCCGCCAACCAATGAAATAATTGTTTATGAATATGAGACAAGAGGCAAGGCTTGATGGCATCATCATGGCAGTCTGATTGCATTGCATGAAACTTGATGAGCACAACAATGGGAAGAACAGGATCACATATTCACTCCACTCCACAGTACTCCACTCAGAATTCTTTTGCAGTATTCATTGTTAAGGTGTGTATCCTTGCACTGAAAGTTTAAAAACCAAGTCCTCCTGTACAATATACTCATGGCTTGTAACAGTCTCTTGGGGCTTTATAGCCCCAACATAAGACCCCAAAATTATCATTACACATAAGATATGGCTTCACACTTTCACAAGATATCAGGTTGAACTTATAGTATTAGAAGTCAGACCCACTGAACAGTTCTGTTGAGCTGGCCCTAATGTAGAACAAGCAGAAAATCACCTGAAAATACAGTTAACAGCAATATATAAGAACACAAGATGTAATCTTATTGTTTATATCAGCCATCCGGACAGCGAAACATTGAAGCAATTGGGGCCATTATTTACCTTCCAGTCTCCTGTAGGGTTTCAGAGTCTATGGGAATAATATGGTACATATGCTAAGTCCAGGAGTAGAGGAGGAGGGTGGATCCAAAAGAAAAGTAGACAGTAATTGGTAGTTTAATGGGGGGCTCCATAGAATATCTGGCTGTAGATACTGGCACCAAATGCTTTATATATACATACATATATAGCAAATATTTAGCTGGGCCTTTTCTTGCCACTTAATGTAATTTTTCACCAGTTCACCATGCAATAGTCTCCGGGACTAGGCTAGTGTTAACCCTGATGGCAGCTTACAGAGGGATGCAAGTAGCTGTTAATGTGATTTTGACAGATTTAAAAATTGGTGCCCAGTATACCCCCGTGATCCTTGTCAGGGGCATCAAATCTCCTGTGGGCAGTACATCTGCTGAACCTACACTAGAGCGGAGATTCAGACAGCAGCCTGGAGCTTCTCTGTTGGAGGAATGCAGAAACTGTAAAGCTTCAACTGAGTAGAGTTTGTGCCCATAACAGGAATACAGACACAGGGAAAAACATTGGGCACCAATGTTTCCTTGCTATACAACTCCTGCATCAGGTCTGCAAAATGTAATTTTAAATGTAATTACAGAACTCAGACATTTATAAAGGATTCTGTGACAGCAGCTTGACCTGTGAGATTGTTGTTTCGCAATGATACACTGCTGATCCATAGTCGCTAATTAAAAACATATGCTTTCCAACAGAGCATCACAGTCCAGCCTGCTGCCTTTTCAATACTACTCCCTGGATCTCCCCGTAACCTTTGGGTTGGATGCTGAGAGTTGAAGTTCAAGCACAGCTAGAAAGCCACAGGTTGGACAATATTATTATTTCAAGCCAACAAACAGAGCCAATCTGTGCTTTTCTTACAGCAAAGAACTGACAAAGGAAAGCGGAAACCTTATAAAAACAACGAGAACAATCAATGAGCAGTGCTGGCAGCGGTTAAACAAACCTTCCCTCCAGGACTTTCTCCTTACAGTAAAAACCTTGCATGTGGCCTCTCTCACCGAATTCCCGTACACAAATGAACAGGCAAGTGCAAGCTTCTACGCAAGCGTCAAGCTTATTGGGGCTCATTTACTGAGCAGCAGCACTTCATAGTGGGTGGAATGGGTGTGCTTTATAGAGCTCAGATTTTTTCGGTAAGATACAACTCTACTGGAGGGGCTACAATGATAGAGCCTACAGTGATAGAGCTTATAGTGATAGAGGCTACAGTGATAGAGGCTACAGTGATAGAGGCTACAGTGATAGAGGCTACAGTGATAGAGGCTACAGTGATAGAGGCTACAGTGATAGAGGCTACAGTGATAGAGGCTACAGTGATAGAGGCTACAGTGATAGAGGCTACAGTGATAGAGGCTACAGTGATAGAGGCTACAGTGATAGAGGCTACAGTGATAGAGGCTACAGTGATAGAGGCTACAGTGATAGAGGCTACAGTGATAGAGGCTACAGTGATAGAGGCTACAGTGATAGAGGCTACAGTGATAGAGCTTACAGTGATAGAGCTTACAGTGATAGAGCTTACAGTGATAGAGCTTACAGTGATAGAGCTTACAGTGATAGAGCTTACAGTGATAGAGCTCCTTGAATCCAACTACTAGGGGCCTCGGAAGCCCACAACAACAACCAACCCCATGCCATGGTCCCTGCACCTTATCCTTGTCAATGGGGCGCAGACTGCCTGACAAGAAGGCACAGGGCAGTACCTTTTGCATAAAGCACAAAAATGGGGTGCATAACAGCCATGCAAGTGCAGCCTGCACCCCTCAGCACACATTTTAAGACAAATTCCAGATCCAATAATAAAGAGAGCGCAGGGTTAACCAGCATTGGCTCCAGCATACATGTGGCATCACTGCACAAAGTCCCACTATGCTCAACACTGATTGGCTAGCATACCATAAAGGTCAAATAAAACCCGATCTGCGTTATTTAAATAGGCAATTAAGTCCCGTGAAATCATGTGTTTGGCTGAAGCAAAACAAAACGATGAGCCTATCTGTAGGCAGTCATTCAATAATCCCGGGCTCTTTCATTGGTAAAAGTGACTGTTACAAAGAAAAGATGCAACGTTACCGTGTCTGTCTCCTATTGCATCTGTACAGACGCAGAGTCACAACACCGATGCACAAAGCGCAAATAAGCTGCTGATGGGTTCAGGCACAGGATAGCAGTGAATTAAATCTGCTTTATTCAGCCTGCAGGAACAGCTCAGCCCTTTCCACTTCCTGGGGAGGGGGAGGGATCACTCGCACACATTATACCGCTTCTCCTTTTTTTTTCGATATTTTATTGGGATTTGAAGAGTATATTGGCGCCACCTAGCGACTGGCTGGAAATCGTGCTTGATTTATGAGTTTAGGGTTCATTAGGAGCAATACGGGTAATGAGGAGCGGCAGCTTATTGGCCAGTGAGTGCAGGTAAGGGATAGAGGGGAGGGCTCAGGGATTCTGTGAAAATGGATATAGGTATAGCCCCACCCCCCCACATTGAACAATAGAGCTTGCCTGGCAGGTCTCAGAAACATGAGGAGGGTATGGGGGCAGGGAGGTGGGCTTAAAAGCGGCAACCTGTAACACATAGAGCCAACCAACCTTTTTCCCGCGTTGTGTTTCAGAGAAGAACTTGCTGCGTATAGAGGAGGCAAAGAATCCGAATCAGGCAAAGAAAGTCTCTTCTCAAGGAAAAGCTAACGCTGGGCAAATTATCGCGCCCAAAAGTGACTAAAATCGCAACCAGACCAGTTGCTTCTTCTATATAAACGCACCAGCACTGGGAACGCTACAGCAGCTCCTCCCATGTACTCTTTGCTTTGATTCAATGGGTATAAATGTGCAGCAAAGTAATATCCTGGGGTATTATGAATGTTTCTGCCCACAGCAGGGGATACACAGGCTCTGCCTTCACTGAATGGGTAGGTGAGTGACTAAGGTGGGAGACATTCACTCAAGTTGTAGGGTTTAAGCTGGCCATACACGTGGCGATCCGATGGTCGCACGAAACATAGTCAGATCCGCCACACACAGTCAGGGCTGAAACGGCAGATAAGGAGGTAGAAACAATAGGATTTCTACCTCCTGTCGATTCAGCCCTGACGGCAGATTTTGGTCAGGTGCCTTCTATGGCGCCCGATCAAAATTTTCTAACCTGGCCGATCGGCGAGTCGTCCGATATCAGCAGCTTCCTGCGATATCGGTCGACTCGCCGACATGCCATACACGCACCAAATATCGTACGAAACGAGGTTTCGTACGATAGTATCAGTGCGTGTATGGCCAGCTTTAGAATGGGTTCTTTTCCTCATAGATTTGAATATGTTTAATTAGCAGTGCCTAATTGCAGCAGGAAGTTACCTGGGTCCCAAGAGAATACCTGCATGGCACAATGCAACCCCAGACACTCAAGAAACCTTGTGCTTCTACATATTTAAGTTGCAGGTGTGATCTGCCCTGTGCCACTGTCCCTCAGGCTCTTGTGCAGGGGGCATAGTTGGCAGGGGTACAGATAGGCAGCTAAATGCAACTAGCTAAAGTGTGCAGTGTAGTGGCTTTGGGGACTTGTAAGGGTGTTGGTTACTTTTGTTTAATAAAGTCACCTTCAACAATTACCACTTGTTGTGTATTCATTTATGGCTTTGCTACAGCGAGGGTACTTGTAGAATTTCTGTCCCTTACACGCACAATATAAAGTCATCACAGTGCCTCGGTATCCTTGGCCAATCTGCTCTAGTGCAGTAACCAAGATTTCTATTTGATTTATGTGCAGGTCATTACCCAGTTTAGCTTTACATGACTAACATACAGGCCACTCTGCCAATCACAATATCACCCAGCAGGTCATTCCATTGCTCAGTGTCGGACTGGCCCACCAAGATACCAGGAAAACTCCCGGTGGGCCCAGGTGTCAGTGGACCCTCCTGATCATGACTACTTCATGGTCATTTCCTATTTCTGAATGGGAACAAAGAGGAGAAATAGATGCTAGCATGTAAATAAAAGAGACTAGGAGAATAAAGAGGTTAGGTGAGGAAAGGAAGAAAAATAGTTTGGAGAGTGAGTCTGTGGTCTAAGGTTTTCTGGTGGGCCCCTGAGGTCCCAGTCCGACACTGCCATTGCCTTATGGATCCAACCATTTTGGTTCATAAGTGAGTATGCATTTTCCATGCAGGGCAATTGTATGCCTTAATTTGGCCATCTTTCAAGCTGAATATTGTTGACCTTGCTATTCCTAGGCTGTTCCACACTATAAACGTTAAATGAAGAATCATATTACCCAGTATGCTCTGTTATAAAGCAAGTCTCAACCTTATATACTGTCCATAATGTGTTCCCTCACTCTTTCATCTGAAATCATATTTTGCACGTGCTCTACTGTGTATTAGAGCGTCTAGTCTATTTACTTTGGTAGCCTTTATAGTAATTATGTTAACTCTTTCAGCCTCACAACCTGTTCTTTTGCTTACACCAGCAAAATCAGATACGTGACGAGCTGGAGGGGCAGGTCTGGAATTGGATGGGTAAAGAGGTGCTTAGAGTTACTAAAAGGAAATAAATATAATTGGTGGGGCTGAGGGCAACAATGATATAGTGCCTTGACATAAGGTTAGGCATTAGCACTGCCCCATTCCAGCACATACTAGAAATGTTTCTTCTCATTGCTGAAGCAGCTGTTTCGTTGAAGTGTCCGGCACGAAAGTGACAAACACAGGCAATATCCCACATTCCAGCTTGAAGAAAATTCCTAAGCTTGCCGCTTTGTACTATTTCAGGAATGTTTTCTTTAACAGGTGGAATGCCAAGTTTAAGTGAATGAGGGACAGGTGGGCCATAAAAGACACCGAAGTTGGTTTGTGGTGCACATATTGCAGACAGACCGATTACTAAACACAAGTGCAAATAAATGTTAAATTTCAGGTCTTTTGCATATTAATTATGGCTGATCTTGTGCATACCATATGAGAACTGCAGCAGGGCTTAAGCAAGGGCCACAAAATAGAAATTATGTAGTGCTTATAGAGTAGGATTGTCCATCCTTTTGTCCTTTAGCTTATGTTAAATTACAATTTAAATTACAATTTATAGAGGCACCCTCAAAAATATTTGGCTGTTGGTGGTTACTGTAAAGGGCCACATATAAAAAGGATTATTTACAAACACAGTGCAGTGTTTATAGAGCAATTTGTCAGCATAGCTGCCGCTCCGTGATTGTAGGAAACAACACAACTTGAATACTCATGTTTTAAATAATGTCCCATCCAGTGATTTCCCAAATGTTTAGGGATGAGGAACCATAAAAGCGGTTGGGAAATTAATTAAACTTCATGGAGGAGCTGGGTTATGCAAATTATTTAATTTTGGGCCCACCCTAATTTCTAGGTCCCGGTACTATTTTTGACTCTGGATTCTATGGCATGTTTGTCTATTACATACAAATATTTCATTGTTCCTGTGAGCAAAATGCAATCCCCACTGTTTGTTCGCCCTCTGCAAACTATAATTAGAGAATGGGGGCTTTAAACTCAGTAGGGAAGATCATATTCCTGGGCATAGAGCCATATGTGTATGGTAGGATTGATACACCAGGCCCTTTTTGGAACATGTCTTATTAATAACCAATAGCAAAGTGTACTGTACCATAAAACTGTTGGCAAACATGTGGCTGCTTGAATTGGTTTTACAGGCTGTTATGCCCATGGCCAGCATTATGCAGAGCATCATCGGTATTACTAACTAGCAAATGTGAATGGGGTAAGCACACAGTACACATCTTAAATCTACATTATCTGGGAGGCTCAGACAAAAAAAAACAAAAAAACAATATTACAGCCAAATGAATTATGTTATCCAAATTATGTTATATTTGTATAACTCTTGATTTTTTCCATTTCTTTGGAGTTTAAAAATATTTGTTGGAGAGCAAAACAGTATAATCAGCAAAATATGAATCAGAAAGGGTTCATCCAAAGTATTTGTATCTGATTGGCATCATGAAGGATTAGAATAAGATGCAATTCTACCTTAGTAGCAGAAAAGACTATTTTTAACTTTTTTAACAAACAAACCCTGTTTGATCTGCATATAAAGACTGATTTCAAGTGACTGATACATTCATTTGCATTGTATAATTCTGATCCATGCAAATCAGAGACTGTATATTTTTGTATACTGGCCAGATATGTACCATGGATATTGGTCAGTTTGTTAATTGAATATTTGGTGAGTGGTAATGCACTGTGTTGTCCAGTGCATGCTGCCTTGGAACCACACTTAACTTCCTGCTGTTCTGATGGTTAACTGTTGGCCAGGTGCCCCCAACCTTTTTTTACCCTTGAGCTGCATTCAAATGTAAAAAGAGTTGAAGAACAACACAAGCATGAAACATGTTACTAGGGGTGCCTAATAAGGGCTATGATTGGCTATTTGGACTATGTGGACTGGCAGCCTACAGAAGGTACATGTTTTTTTGCAACCAAAACTTGCCTCCAAGTAAGGAATTTAAAAATTACCTGCTTTGAGACCACTGGGAGTAACATCCAAGCGGTTGGTAAGCAATATTTGCTCTCGAATCGCTGGGTGGGGATCACTGGTATAGTCTAATGGCTGTAACAAACTAGATCTATAGAAAGCTGGCCATCCCATGAATGGTCCTTGTAAAGTATCCGTCCATATGGCCTGCATTCCAATCCACAGAATGTTCTTAGAATCTTGTTGTGAATAGATAAGCAAACATCACGTTTATTATATACGATTTATGCAAGTAAGATGTGCCCTCTGTATCTACACATATATGGGATTTTTTAATTACCCAACACCCACACCTGACACTGAACCTGCCAACTATATTTTGGTTTGGTGTAGTATGTTGTTAGTTTAATTTATGCTCAAGCAATTACATATGTGATAAGTGTTTTTTGTTAAAGGAAATAAATAGTATCACTGATCTTTATATAACACGGTGTGATGTGTTGAGGAAGTGCTATAGTTACATAGGGTTGAAAAAAAGACCAGTGTCCATCAAGTTCAACCCATCCAAGTAAACCCAGCACACCTAACCCACACCTACCAATCTATACACTCACATACATAAACAATAAATACAACCACTAGTACTAACTGTAGATATTAGTATCACAATAGCCTTGGATATTCTGATTGATCAAGAACTCATCCAGGCCCCTCTTAAAGGCATTAACAGAATCTGCCATTACCACATCACTAGGAAGTGCATTCCATAACCTCACTGCCCTCACCGTGAAAAACCACCTACGCTGCTTCAAATGGAAGCTCCTTTCCTCTAATCTAAAGGGGTGACCTCTGGTGCGTTGATTGTTTTTATGGGAAAAAAGAACATCCCCCATCTGCCTATAATCCCCTCTAATGTACTTGTACAGAGTAATGATGTCCCCTCGCAAGCGCCTCTTTTCCAGAGAAAACAACCCCAACCTCGACAGTCTCACCTCATAGTTTAAATCTTCCATCCCCTTAACCAGTTTAGTTGCACGTCTCTGCACTTTCTCCAGCTCATTAATATCCTTCTTAAGGACTGGAGCCCAAAACTGCACTGCATACTCAAGGTGAGGCCTTACCAGGGACCTATAAAGGGGCAAAATTATGTTCTCATCCCTTGAGTCAATGCCCTTTTTTATACAAGACAGCACTTTATTTGCTTTAGTAGCCACAGAATGACACTGCCTGGCATTAGACAACTTGTTATCAACAAAAACCCCTAGATCCTTCTCCATTAAGGATACCCCCAACACACTACCATTCAGTAGATAGTTTGCGTTTATATTATTTCTACCAAAGTGCATAACTTTGCACTTATCAACATTGAACCTCATTTTCCAGTTTGCTGCCCAGTTATCTAATTTTATCAAATCGCTCTGCAAAGCGGCAGCATCCTGCATGGAACTTATAGTTTTGCACAATTTAGTGTCATCAGCAAAAATAGAAACAGTACTGTCTATGCCCACCTCCAGGTCATTAATAAACAAGTTAAAAAGCAAAGGACCAAGGACTGACCCCTGCGGTACTCCACTAACCACACTGGTCCAATTAGAAAATGTTCCATTTACAACCACTCTTTGTACTCTATCCTTCAGCCAGTTCTCTATCCAATTACAAATATTATGTTCTAGGCCAATATTCCTTAATTTGATCATTAACCTTCTGTGAGGTACTGTATCAAACGCTTTAGCATCAACTGCCATTCCAGCATCAAGGTTCCTACTCACCTCCTCATAAAAGGTGACTAAATTAGTCTGGCAAGATCTGTTACGCTATAATATAATAAAGCAACTATCACACACAACCAAAGTCAGCAGTGTGCTGGGACAAATGGAGGGTCAAAGTCATACCCCATTAACCTAGTTTATATAAACCAGTGGTGTCCAACTGGTGGCTTACTGCCGCCCCCCTGGTGACCCTCCCACTGTCTGGCTGCTGTGACTGCTATGACTGCTGTGACTGCTATGACTGCTGTGACTGATGCTAAGCCTCCCAAACCAGCTTGGGACCTTAAAAAAAAAACTCATTTCTGCACTGTCCTGCAAGTTCTGCTGTAATAAGCTGTGCTCTTATTGGAACTTTCTTCTTGTGGATTCTCCAATCAGAACACAGCTTTCTTGACAGACAGTAAAATTGACCAATGAAGGCACAGATGCAGACAGGGCTTGGAATATATTACAAACTGAAGGCAGTGCAGAAATGAAGACTGAAAAGAAATGCAGGGCTGTAAACTCTACCTGAGAACCAACTCTGAGCTTTTGCTGCAGATTTCATCCCACTCCCACAGGCACTATACACAGGCGTTATACATGGGTGCTATACACGGATGCTATACACAGGTATACAAAATTGTATTTGTCGTGCCAAGTACGAAAGTTTCGAATTCATTTAAGCTTCGTAATCGTGATTTTCCTTGGGCCAGGTTGGAGCTGCAGAGTGCCATTGAGCCCTATGGGAGACTTTCCTTGGGCCAGGTTGGAGCTGCAGAGTGCCATTGAGCCCTATGGGAGACTTTCCTTGGGCCGGGTTGGAGCTGCAGAGTGCCATTGAGCCCTGTGGGAGACTTTCCTTGGGCCGGGTTGGAGCTGCAGAGTTCCATTGAGCCCTATGGGAGACTTTCCTTGGGCCGGGTTAGAGCTGCAGAGTTCCATTGAGCCCTATGGGAGACTTTCCTTGGGCCGGGTTGGAGCTGCAGAGTGCCATTGAGCCCTATGGGAGACTTTCCTTGGGCCGGGTTGGAGCTGCAGAGTGCCATTGAGTCCTATGAGATGCTTCCAAAAACATGCACAGAAGGATCAAAGTCAGAAAGTTTTTCCCTCCGCTTACGTTCGTTCGGATACAAAAATTTTGTGACTTTTGGATCACCAATACGATATTATTCTGACTAATACGATTTTTTCACGTGACTTTTCCAAAATTATCGTATCTAATCCAAATTTTACCCATTTCAGGATTCGAACTTGTACTTTGATAAATTAGCCACTAAGTCTCACATTAGCTTTAGGTCAGTCTATGTATGGCCCATCTTTAGCCTCCCCAAACAAGAAATTCACCCTCCGCCTATGCATACTCTGCCTGCCCTATGCTGCCTGTGTGTGCAATACTCTGTCTGCCCTATGCTGCCTGTGTGTACCATACTCTGCCTACCATACCCTGCCTGTGTGCCATACTTTGCCTGCCCTGCCTGTGTGTGCCATACTCTGCCTGCCCTACCCTGCCTGTGTGTGCCATACTCTGCCTGCCCTACCCTGCTTGTGTGTGCCATAATCTGCCTGCCCTACCCTGCCTGTGTGTGTCATACTCTGCCTGCCCTATGCTGCCTGTGTGTGCCATACTCTACCTGCCCTACCCTGCCTGTGTGTGCCATACTCTGCCTGATCTATGCTGCATTTGTGTGACATACTCTGCCTGCCCTATGCTGCCTGTCACTGTGTGCCATACTCTACCTGCCCTACCCTGCCTGTGTGTGACATACTCTGCCTGCCCTACCCTGCCTGTGTGTGCCATACTCTGCCTGCCCTACCCTGCCTGTGTGTGCCATACTCTGCCTGCCATACCCTGCCTGTGTGTGCCATACTCTGCCTGCCCTACCCTGCCTGTGTGTGACATACTCTGCCTGCCCTACCCTGCCTGTGTGTGCCATACTCTGCCTGCCCTACCCTGCCTGTGTGTGCCATACTCTGCCTGCCCTATGCTGCATGTGTGTGACATGTTCTGCCTGCCCTATGCTGCCTGTCTCTGTGTGCCATTCTCTGACTATGCTGTCTGTTGGAGGTGAACTTGGTAAGGGTTTGTTCATTTAGTTTGTTGGCATTTGGAAAAAGTTATTAGTGGGTCACTAAGGTGTGTAACTATTATATGCTGGGGGTTGCTGTGGCACCTACAGGGAAGGAGGAGGCATATGGTTTTAAGGGTGTGGCTTATTATGAGTTAATAAACTGAATTCACATATATAGTGAGCACCAACCATTTGGGTTTTTGCTGTGCTACCACCATTAATGTGGGCATGGTCTTAAAAGCTTTTGTGATAATATGGGTGTGGTTTAAAATAGGTGCAGTGGGAGTGGTCAAATACTGGCTTCCATTATCAGCCCTCCACCATGTAGGTCAGAAAAATTCCAGCCCTTGGTACCACAGAAGTTGGACAGCACTGATATAAACATTCAGACATGGAGGTAAACTATTTAATTATTAAAGGATCTAAAATACCAAAGTTGTCCCACATCTGTCGTAGGCAAGGAGGTGGGAAAGGCCGGGTGGGTGTGCTAGGCTGCGCCGGGCCCATCTGAAGATTTTTTTTGCAGGGGGGCCTGGCGCAGAATTGTTACGCCACTGGTCAGAGGGTTACAATTCCCATCGTCCTCAGGAAGCCACAGGGTGAAATCACATATTTTGCATGGAAAATGTTGTCTGATGTGAAAATCAAGTGCTTATAAATAAGAGTGTAACCTGGGCAATATATTGAGTTAATGTAGGGCACCAGGTTTCTTCCTCTTTCTTGTCCTTCTATTGCCTCTCCTTTGTCATGCAGGGCACCCGAGCAACACATTTACTGCATCACTAAGCTCTTTGTTAGATGTGCAAACACATTGGGAAGAATTCACGTTTGTTTTACCCTCAGCTTGCCAATCTCATTCAGCCATCTCTGTGCACTGGCTCATGTTAATGTGTAATTGTGCATCCACATGCCAAACCCGCTGCATGGGAAGAGGATCGTTCTCCGGCACTTTGTATTTTCCTTTCACTTTAGAAATTCAGTGAAATATTTTGATAAGATGCCACAGCTTATTAATAGTGCCTGCCCTCTGTGCCCTCAAAACAACTCCTCTTATCCTATAAAACACTCTCAACTGTGGCCTCAACTGCACTCAGCAGGGCTTCCGGAGAGGAAAAAATAAAAATTACAAAGTACATTAAGTCCAACTCACAGCCCTTCAGTTGATGTTGAACTTCAGCTCCCATTATTCCACCAATAACAGGGCTAATTACTCATCATATAATTGCACCATATTTTATGGCAAGATATTTTTCTCCTTTATGGTTTTAGTAAGTGCAATTACAAATAAATGACAAATAGGGATGGACGAAATGATTTGCATGGCGAAAAAATTTGCAGTGCTACAGTAAAATTTGGCGTGCGCACACGTCGGCTTTTAACGCACGTCAAAGGAATGACGTCCGCTTTAAAAAAAACTATGCATGCGTCGAAAGCCAACATGTGCACAATAGAAAGTGACGCCCACATCTAAGGAAGCGACGCGTAACTAATTTTTTCGCCCGGCTAATCATTTCACCCATTCCTAAAAACCATGGCGATGTAGATACATAAGTATATTTTTGTGCCTCCCATTTAAGGAGATTTACTTTCTGGACAAAACAACCTTTATGGGGGTAATGTAATAGCTGTACCAAAATTTGGTTTAGGTCAGGTTAGTGGCCAGCAGTAGCCAGCTCCCATCATTTCCAGCTACAGTCAGGTGATCCTAGTGGTGGCCAATAAAAGAGCAACAATTTGAGAGTTTTAACCGTGAAAAGCAAGTTGCTGGCAAAACTTAGTCCCTGTGAAAATGTGTAGGATGGTAAAGAATTCTTAATGAATAAGGTTAATGTTAGTGTAGGACTAGCCAAAAAAGAAATGATTTTGACGTAGTTGGCCAGCTTAAATATTTATTTATCAATATATGGACAAACAATCCCTGTTTTGTTTATAGGGAAGGGCATTTTAGTAGCTTAATGCACAAAACATATCAATGCATTGATAATGGAGAATGCAGAAGATCTCATACAACTGTCTGGTTCTGTTTTTAGAATTTACTGGTTTATTGCAGATCAAAAAATGAAAGCAGTTATTTGGTTTGTTATTATTAGTTACTAGGCCTGGAGAATAATTCTGAAGGTTTCATGATAACATAATAAATACTAACTTGTGTCAACTTGCTATTGGAAACTGTTATGTTTCTGACTCATTTAGAACAGTGTGAGTAATTATGGCGGCACTGTTCCTCCTGGAAGGTAAACTTGCTAAATAAAGTCTGCTCTAAACACTTGGGATTTTACATTACCACTGCCTTTTAATTATATACAAGGGAATCTGCTGCATTCTAAATTATGGGTAGTCCATTTAAACAAAAGCTATTTTAAATGAGTCATATTAACATAATTGCAGAGTCCATCTAAATTTAGAATCCACAAGCATAAAGTTCAATCTCTAACTTTAATTAGATATAACACAAAGCCTGATGTTTTCATAATAACTCTGGGAACTGTTGTAGAAAGTGAATATGGCAGTCAGCCTAGAGCACTGTAGTCACTGTCTGCATTTAGTATATATTTACCTAGGTGCAGGTTACCTGGACAATATGGTGCCAGAACACTGTGTTTTACTGCACAAACAGGGTACCCAATCCTAGGATATATACAACGAATTGGTTATAAATCCTAAATCCAAGGGATAGACCCAATGGCCCTTTTAAAAGATTTTTCCCCTTTATGTAGGGTTTGTTATGCTACGATATCTGAGAGCTTAATGCAGGTGTCTGCAGACTTTTTGTGGCCAGGCACCCTTTTCTAGTCAAAACTGTAAAGTCACTCTTCTTGAGAGAAAAGTTTGGATCTTAAATAATTGCACCCTAAATGTCTTGTCTTCTTTCAGCTGCATCCTTTTAGCCACCATGTGGCTGGCTCTAGCCACATGGTTTGGGAACCACCAGCTTAATGCCGAGTCCCTTGATTTTGATCTCAGAAAATTCCCCATCTGTCCCATTGTTGCCCCATCAGTCTCTTTGTCTACTGTTGTTGTTTGGCTCTAAGTGAATGATTAAGAGGGGGTTTCTTACACTTTCCTGTCTCTAAAAATGTTTTTCTTCCACTGGAACTTACATAAAACAGCATAAATCTGGTGTTGAGACGGCAAACTTCTCCATTTATTTTACACAGCTTTCTACGCCGTGTTTTCAGCGAATTTCATTTTACGCAGCATAATAAATAGGCCCCTAAGTGCACAGAACAAGCTTATTTCTGCAAGACTCAAATTGCCATTGGACAATGAATACAATAGCACAATAAAAAGTCACCTTTTGTGCCCTTACTTTCACTTTCACAAATAAGCGCATATTGGCCCCTAGCAACATGTATGGCCTGAGAAAGGACCAAACCAAAATGTTGCTAGGTGCCATTATTCCCTGATTTATTTTAATAAAAGCACAAAGCTGACTGCTATTGTGCCATGTCTACTATATATAATGTTTTTTTACATCTGGAATCTCAAGTTGCCAGGCAACCCACAACTCCACCAACTGGTTAACCAGTAACCTGGAAATGTCAAATCTGTGCATGGCATTTAAAGGGTTAAAAGTGTCTTCTTCAAAGTAAACACTCTAAGGGGCATATTTATTAAGCTGTTTAAAGCTAATTTTCTGAAAAAACGTAAAAAGCTGTGTAAAATAAACAGAGAACATCGGCGTCCAAACGGCAGATTTTACACCGTTATTTTACGCAAGTCCCAGTGGAAAACGATTTTGCCAATTTTGCGCCGTTTTTTTACACAGCGAAGCCTGGCGATGTGTGCCGAATTTTCTCGACGTTTTTTGTACAGCATAATAAATATGCCCCTAAGACTCTCATATTCCATTTCTTGTCTTTTTTGGGATCTTTTATTCTTAGTGCAGTTTTTGAGTGAGGATTTAGCCACTGCAAGCTGTGGATGTCTGGAGACAGACTGGACAGTGGGATTCTAACTATATCATGGACTGCTAATAAGGACACAGCTCCCCAGTGTGCAGCACTGTTCCTGACATGGTTGCCATATACAGGATAAGAGAAACTGTGTCTTTTGGCTGTCAACATTCAATTATTTAATTGTAAAAAGAAACAATATGTTGAGAAGATTTTTTCACTGAGCAAGGCATGGCTACTCTATGATATATGTGTGAGGGATGCACTCAGGCACTATATAATGAATATCAGTGCCAAGCTGGCCAGGCTCCCTATGCAACATGGCCGACCTCTCACCCCTGCTCCTTGCTTGTTCATTTGCATGAGTTTGTGCGCCATAGGCACAAGCCACTCTTGCCTACCCCTACCTCGACCTTGATGAATACATCTTTCAGTTTACTTTACTGAACGTCCATAATAAGGTTAACTTGTTTTATACATATGTAGGTTTATTTACTGTATGATTTCCTTAAACAACTAGATGTTTGGTGGTTCAACAGACGTAATCTCACCCATGTTTACTTTATTTCTCATACATGCTTCTTACTGGTGTCCTGTGCATTAATCCTGTTGATTCAACATGCTACCTGGGGTTAACCTTTAACTTATCCATTTCCTTCTGTAATAAGTTACCACTAACAGCTGCCACTTTTCCCCTTGCAGTGCTGCAAATCCATCCCATATTCTCTCAAGCAACTACTAATATACTTATCCATGCCTAGCCTGCCTATAATACATCAGCCTGCCACTAGCCAGATAGTCTTCAGGCTTAAATTCTGCAGCTATTGTAAAATCCTGCTACTCTCACCTAAGGCTGATGACACACAGACCCAAAACTGTTGCTTTAGCCCTTCCATTCACTTCTACAGGAAATATATGAAAGTGCAGGTAATGTTTAGGCCCAAGATAACCAACGATGTCACATCTTTTCCACTTTTCAAGTGAATAGGAGGTGACAGTTGTGGTTTGGGAGCTTCTCTGCAGAACATAGTCCTGAGAAAGAATGTGCTCCTTGGCTTGTAAATCCTTTCTAATGGCTCACCATATACAAATACAAAATCCTTAGGCTAACTTTTCAAGCCCTTAACTACTCCATACCTCTCAACATTTGTCTCACTTGCTCCTCTGTTCCTCTCCAAGCCACCACCTTCTTACACCACTAATGTCCATTCAAAAAACCTTTCTCTGTTGCTGCTCCTTAACTCAGGAATTGCAAATCCTCCATACAGTATCTTTCATCAGCCTCTTCTAAACTCAAAACTAAACTCAAAGCCTACCTCTTGGAGTGCTAGAACAGTGTCTGATTTAGTCTTGACAGTGACAGAAACTGTATTGCGTTTTTGAACTAATTTGTTAATTGGGTGCTCATCTAGTTTTAGATGTGAAAAACAGATAATGTTTTAGGTGATATTTATGCAGAAATACTGAAAATTCAAAAGGGTACACAGACTTTTAAGTACCACTGTATACCCATTCATAAATACTTTAATTTACATTTATTTGTCAAGGATGAGAGTAAAATCACCCGAAATAAAATGTATAAAGGGATCAGTCTGGGAAATCCCAGACTTACCATTATAAACAGAATTCTGTTTCAGTTGAAGCATCAGTAGGAAATACAACGTGGGGCCTAAAAGGCTGGAAATGCTGGGAATCAAAGCAAAATGCTGCTTTGTTAGAAGCACTGTTAGTGTCCCCAGTATTGTCATTCCCTCATGGCTGTCAGATAGATTTCTGATCGTGGTCAGGAAATGTTGCTGCAATCATTGTTAGCCTGTGCCAAGACAACTATTATCACTTTGCTGACGAAACCATTTCCTCTCATACATATAACAGTGCGATCTAATATTAAAGTAAATGATAAATTTACAAACCAAACATATTCCTTGAAAGAGAAGAAACGGCGCAGCTAATTTGCACGTAGTACCGACCCTTGCTCCTGGCAGCCACACAATGCCTCTGCTTAGGCCAGTGAGAAAGCCTCACAGAGTGTATTTCAGAGCGAGGTGCTAAGCATACAGATTAGTTCATGTCTTTATGTTGGACGGTATCATGACATTTGGCAGGGAAATAAAGCAAGGGTAGAGGCGGTTATGTGGCTAAGCAAAATATGCGGTTAATACCTTAAAGGAAAAATATAACACATTTTTGGATTTTATATATATATGAGGGGCGTTATCCATACCGTTCAACAGAACATAAGCTTACTGTACACCTATGACTAGTAAGTGGTGCTTGTCTCTTGATTTCTATGGTGAATGCATGTAATAATTCAAGCAGCGTGGCATTTCATATTCATATATATCAGTCAGTATGTGCAGAGAAAGAAGCAGTTGCAGTCGTGGATGTAGTTGTTGCATATACTGAAATGTTCTTGTACCTAACCCTGTGCCAGCCTAGTCTTTCTGAACAAACCCTGTGCAAGTACGCTTATGGGCACTTACGGACACAGGAACAAACACGTGCATAAAAGGGTATCTTATTAGTTATCAGCGTATGTATTTTACCAAAAATATTTGTGTGTGTGTATATATATATATATATATATATATATATATACCTGTGACAGTTGTGGTTTGGGAGCTTCTCTGCAGAGAAAGACATAGTCCTGAAAAAGAATGTGCTCCTTGGCTGGTAAACCAGCACATTCTTTTTCAGGACTATGTCTTTTTCTGCAGAGAAGCTCCCAAACCACAACTGTCACAGGTTATCAGCGTATGTATTCTACCAAAAATATTTGTGTGTGTGTGTATATATATATACCTGTTATATATATATATTTCTATTTAACCCTCTTAAATGCTGAGTTATTGGGCAGTCCATAAATAAAGGCCAGGGCTGTCCAACTGGCGGCCCCCCTCTGTGTGGCTGTGGCTGTAAACCCCTGTATTGTTTAAACATGTAATCCCCTGTACTGTTTACACCTTTTAATCTCTGCATTGTTCACACCTCAGGCTCAGACTGTAAGAGCAGTACCAGCATTGTGTCATTGTCTGTGTGCGCCATACAGGGCAGACAGAGTATAGCACACACAGGTAGCATAGGGCAGGCAGACAATGGAATATATAGTACTCTGCCTGCCCTATGCTGCCTGTGTGTGCCATACTTTGCCTGCCCTATGTTGCATATGTGCCATACTCTGCCTGCCATATGCTGCCTGTGGGAGGTGAACCTGGCAGGTGCGTAATTATATGCTGGAAGGTGTGTAATAATATGCTGGGAGTTGCTGTGCTATCCACAGGGGAGGAGGAAGCATATAGATTTAAGGTTATCCCTATAGTGAGCACCAACCATTTGGCTTTTTGTTGAACTTGCACCATTAATGTGGGCATGGTCATAAAAGGGCTTGTGATAACATGGGTGTGGTTTAAAGTGGGTGCGTTTTTAAAAAGGCCCTCGGTACTGCAGAAGATGGACAGCACTAGTATAGGGGAAGAGCAATGGATAGCATGAGAAACATAGAGAGAGAAAGAGCTGGATACACAAGTAGATAGATATTATTATTATTGTATGCAAAATCCAATTGTTGCATTGAGAGCTCAACATAATTGATCTTTTAACTCTATTAACAGGTTAATTCAGGTACCACCATAAAGCAAATCAAACAATAAGAATGGAAATATATACTTGTACCTTAGGGTGCTAGCGTTTCCGGGCAGCTACAGTGTTTCTCAGGAAGGCCGTGAACCTTTAATTTGTAGAAAAAATCTAATTATTATGCAATTAATCGCTTATAGCATTGAAATCTCAACATAATTAATCTTTTAACTCTATTAACGGGTTCATTCAGGTATCACCATAAAAATCAAAATCAAAAAAACAAGAATGGAAATATAAACTTATACCTTAGGGTGCTAGCGTTTCTTCATTTCCCCTTTAATTCATACAAAAAAAGGCAAATCCAATTATTATTCAATTAATTTCTATTCAGTAATAACCCGTTATAGCATTCAATTCTAAACATAATTGATCTATTAAGTCTATTAACGGGTTATTTTAGGTACCACCATATGGAAAATCAAAAAAAGAAGAATGAAAATATATACTTATACCATAGGGTGCTAGCGTTTCCGGGCAGCTACAGTGTTTCTCAGGAAGGCCGTGAGCAAACACAGGCGCCAGTTGCCGTCTTCATGAAATTCTTTGTTTCCCCTTAAATTGTACAAAAAATGGCAAATCCAATTATTATTCAGTTAATCGCTATGTAGTAATAACCCGTTATAGCATTGAAACCTCAACATAATTGATCTATTAACTCTATTAACGGGTTAATTCAGGTACCACCATATGGCAAATCAAACAATAAGAATGGAAATATATACTTATACCTTAGGGTGCTAGCGTTTCTTCATTTCCCCTTTAATTCATACAAAAAAAGGCAAATCAAATTATTATTCAGTTAATCGCTATGTAGTAATAACCCGTTATAGCATTGAAATCTCAGCATAATTGATCTTTCATCTCTATTAACGGGTTAATTCAGGTATCACCATAGAGCAAATCAAAAAAAGAAGAATGGAAATATATACTTATACCTTAGGGTGCTAGCGTTTCCGGGCAGCTACAGTGTTTCTCAGGAAGGTCGTGAGCAAACACAGGCGCCACTTGCCGTCTTCATGAAATTCTTTGTTTCCCCTTTAAATCATAAAAAAAATGGCAAATCAAATTATTATTCAGTTAATCGCTATGTAGTATTAACCCATTATAGCATTGAAATCTCAGCATAATTGCTCTTTTATCTCTATTAACGGGTTAATTCAGGTATCACCATAGAGCAAATCAAACAATACGAATGGAAATATATACTTGTACCTTAGGGTGCTAGCGTTTCCGGGCAGCTACAGTGTTTCTCAGGAAGGCCATGAGCAAACACAGGCGCCACTTGCCTTCTTCGTGAAATTCTTCGTTTCCCCTTTAAATCGTAAAAAAAATGGCAAATCAAATTATTATTCATTTAATCGCTATTTAGTATTAACCCGTTATAGCATTGAAATCTCAGCATAATTGATATTTTAACTCTATTAACCGGTTAATTCAGGTACCACCATATGGCAAATCAAACAATAAGAATTGAAATACATACTTATACCTTAGGGTGCTAGCGTTTCTTCATTTCCCCTTTAAATCATAGAAAAATGGCATATCCAATTATTATTCAGTTAATCGCTATGTAGTAATAACCCGTTATAGCATTGAGATATCAGCATAATTGATCTTTCATCTCTATTAACGGGTTAATTCAGGTATCACCATAGAGCAAATCAAACAATAAGAATGGAAATATATACTTATACCTTAGGGTGCTAGCGTTTCCAGGCAGCTACAGTGTTTCTCAGGAAGGCCGTGAGCAAACACAGGCGCCACTTGCCTTCTTCATGAAATTCTTCATTTCCCCTTTAAAACGTAAAAATAATGGCAAATAAAATTATTATTCAGTTAATCGCTATGTAGTATTAACCCGTTATAGCATTGAAATCTCAGCATAATTGATCTTTTAACTCTATTAACGGGTTAATTAAGGTACCACCATATGGCAAATCAAACAATAAGAATTAAAATATATACTTATACCTTAGGGTGCTAGCGTTTCCGGGCAGCTACAGTGTTTCTCAGGAAGGCCGTGAGCAAACACAGGCGCCACTTGCCGTCTTCATGAAATTCTTAATTTCCCCTTTAAAACGTAAAAAAAATGGCAAATCCAATTATTATTCAGTTAATCGCTATCTAGTAATAACCCGTTATAGCACTGAAATCTCAGCATAATTGATCTTTCATCTCTATTAACGGGTTAATTCAGGTATCACCATATGGCAGATCAAACAATAAGAATGGAAATATATACTTATACCTTAGGGTGCTAGCGTTTCTTCAATTCCCCTTTAAAACGTAAAAAAAATGGCATATCCAATTATTATTCAGTTAATCGCTATGTAGTAATAACCCGTTATAGCATTGAAATCTCAGCATAATTGATCTTTCATCTCTATTAACGGGTTAATTCAGGTATCACCATAAAGCAAATGAAACAATAAGAATGGAAATATATACTTATACCTTAGGGTGCTAGCGTTTCCGGGCAGCTACAGTGTTTCTCAGGAAGGCCGTGAGCAAACACAGGCGCCACTTGCCGTCTTCATGAAATTCTTCATTTCCCCTTTAAAACGTAAAAAAAAATGACATGTCCAATTATTATTCGGTTAATCGCTATGTAGTAATAACCCGTTATAGCATTGAAATCTCAGCATAATTGGTCTTTTATCTCTATTAACGGGTTAATTCAGGTATCACCATATGGCAGATCAAACAATAAGAATGGAAATATATACTTATACCTTAGGGTGGTAGCGTTTCTTCATTTCCCCTTTAAATCATAGAAAAATGGCAAATAAAATTATTATTCAGTTAATCGCTATGTAGTAATAACCCGTTATAGCATTGAAATCTCAGTATAATTGATCTTTTATCTCTATTAACGGGTTAATTCAGGTATCACCATAGAGCAAATCAAACAATAAGAATGGAAATATATACTTATACCTTAGGGTGCTAGCGTTTCCGGGCAGCTACAGTGTTTCTCAGGAAGGCCGTGAGCAAACACAGGCGCCACTTGCCGTCTTCATGAAATTCTTCATTTCCCCTTTAAAATGTAAAAAAAATGGCAAATCAAATTATTATTCAGTTATTTGCTATGTAGTAATAACCCGTTATAGCATTGAAATCTCAGCATAATTGATCTTTTAACTCTATTAACGGGTTAATTCAGGTACCACCATAAAGCAAATCAAACAAAAAGAATGGAAATATATACTTATACCTTAGGGTGCTAGCGTTTCCGGGCAGCTACAGTGTTTCTCAGGAAGGCCGTGAGCAAACACAGGCGCCACTTGCCGTCTTCATGAAATTCTTCATTTCCCCTTAAATCGTACAAAAAATGGCAAATCAAATTATTATTCAGTTAATCGCTATGTAGTAATAACCCGTTATAGCATTGAAATCTCAGCATAATTGATCTTTCATCTCTATTAATGGGTTAATTCAGGTATCACCATAAAGCAAATCAAACAATAAGAATGGAAATATATACTTATACCTTAGGGTGCTAGCGTTTCCGGGCAGCTACAGTGTTTCTCAGGAAGGCCGTGAGCAAACACAGGCGCCACTTGCCGTCTTCATGAAATTCTTCATTTCCCCTTAAATCGTACAAAAAATGGCAATTCAAATTATTATTCAGTTAATCGCTATGTAGTAATAACCCGTTATAACATTGAGATATCAGCATAATTGGTCTTTTAACTCTATTAACGGGTTAATTCACGTATCACCATATGGCAAATCAAACAATAAGAATGGAAATATATACTTATACCTTAGGGTGCTAGCGTTTCTTCATTTCCCTTTTAAAACGTAAAAAAAATGGCATATCCAATTATTATTCGGTTAATCGCTATCTAGTAATAACCCGTTATAGCATTGAAATCTCAGCATAATTGATCTTTTACCTCTATTAACGGGTTAATTCAGGTATCACCATGAAGCAAATCAAACAATAAGAATGGAAATATATACTTATACCTTAGGGTGCTAGCGTTTCCGGGCAGCTACAGTGTTTCTCAGGAAGGCCGTGAGCAAACACAGGCGCCACTTGCCGTCTTCATGAAATTCTTCATTTCCCCTTTAAAACGTAAAAAAAATGGCAAATCAAATTATTATTCAGTTAATCGCTATGTAGTAATAACCCGTTATAGCATTGAAATCTCAGCATAATTGATCTTTTAACTCTATTAACGGGTTAATTCAGGTATCACCATAAAGCAAATCAAACAATAAGAATGGAAATATATACTTATACCTTAGGGTGCTAGCGTTTCCGGGCAGCTACAGTGTTTCTCAGGAAGGCCGTGAGCAAACACAGGCGCCACTTGCCGTCTTCATGAAATTCTTCATTTCCCCTTAAATGGTACAAAAAATGGCAAATCAAATTATTATTCAGTTAATCGCTATGTAGTAATAACCCGTTATAACATTGAGATATCAGCATAATTGGTCTTTTAACTCTATTAACGGGTTAATTCAGGTATCACCATAGAGCAAATCAAACAATAAGAATGGAAATATATACTTGTACCTTAGGGTGCTAGCGTTTCTTCATTTCCCTTTTAAAACGGAAAAAAAAATCATATCCAATTATTATTCGGTTAATCGCTATGTAGTAATAACCCGTTATAGCATTGAAATCTCAGCATAATTGATCTTTTAACTGTATTAACGGGTTAATTCAGGTATCACCATAGAGCAAATCAAACAATAAGAATGGAAATATATACTTATACCTTAGGGTGCTAGCGTTTCCGGGCAGCTACAGTGTTTCTCAGGAAGGCCGTGAGCAAACACAGGCGCCACTTGCCGTCTTCATGAAATTCTTCATTTCCCCTTTAAAACGTAAAAAAAATGGCAAATCCAATTATTATTCAGTTAATCGCTATGTAGTAATAACCCGTTATAGCATTGAAATCTCAGCATAATTGATCTTTTAACTCTATTAACGGGTTAATTCAGGTATCACCATAAAGCAAATCAAACAATAAGAATGGAAATATATACTTATACCTTAGGGTGCTAGCGTTTCCGGGCAGCTACAGTGTTTCTCAGGAAGGCCGTGAGAAAACACAGGCGCCACTTGCCGTCTTCATGAAATTCTTCATTTCCCCTTAAATCGTACAAAAAATGGCAAATCAAATTATTATTCAGTTAATCGCTATCTAGTAATAACCCGTTATAGCATTGAAATCTCAGCATAATTGATCTTTCATCTCTATTAACGGGTTAATTCAGGTATCACCATATGGCAGATCAAACAATAAGAATGGAAATATATACTTATACCTTAGGGTGCTAGCGTTTCTTCAATTCCCCTTTAAAACGTAAAAAAAATGGCATATCCAGTTATTATTCAGTTAATCGCTGTTTAGTAATAACCCGTTATAGCATTGAAATCTCAGTATAATTGATCTTTTATCTCTATTAACGGGTTAATTCAGGTATGACCATAGAGCAAATCAAACAATAAGAATGGAAATATATACTTATACCTTAGGGTGCTAACGTTTCTTCATTTCCCTTTTAAAACGGAAAAAAAAAATGGCATATCCAATTATTATTCGGTTAATCGCTATCTAGTAATAACCCGTTATAGCATTGAAATCTCAGCATAATTGATCTTTTAACTCTATTAACGGGTTAATTCAGGTATCACCATAAAGCAAATCAAACAATAAGAATGGAAATATATACTTATACGTTAGGGTGCTAGCGTTTCCGGGCAGCTACAGTGTTTCTCAGGAAGGCCGTGAGCAAACACAGGCGCCACTTGCCGTCTTCATGAAATTCTTCATTTCCCCTTTAAAACGTAAAAAAAATGGCAAATCTAATTATTATTCAGTTAATCGCTATGCAGTAATAACCCGTTATAGCATTGAAATCTCAGTATAATTGATCTTTTATCTCTATTAACGGGTTAATTCAGGTATCACCATAGAGCAAATCAAACAATAAGAATGGAAATATATACTTATACGTTAGGGTGCTAGCGTTTCCGGGCAGCTACAGTGTTTCTCAGGAAGGCCGTGAGCAAACACAGGCGCCACTTGCCGTCTTCATGAAATTCTTCATTTCCCCTTTAAAACATAAAAAGAAATGGCATATCCAATTATTATTCGGTTAATCGCTATGTAGTAATAACCCGTTATAGCATTGAAATCTCAGCATAACTGGTCTTTTTACTCTATTAACAGGTTAATTCAGGTACCACCATGTGGAAAATCAAAAAAAGAATGGAAATATATACTTACTGTATATACTCGAGTATAAGCCTAGTTTTTCAGCACCCAAAATGTGCTGAAAAAGTCACCCTCGGCTTATACTCGATTCGGGTGCCATGGGTCCCTCCAGACTAGCACCCTCTCTCCTTTGTGTGCAAATTAGGCCACCCGCAACCAGACCCTCCAGTGCCCTGGCCTAGGCTCCCACTAGCAATACTTATTCCCCTTACATCTCCTTCGGGACCGGGTCTGCTGCCAGTTTGCCAATGTGCAATGAGTGTGGGGTAGTACTGTTATTGTTTTTGTTGACTCTCTTCTCAGCTTACAGAGCTAGTTTACTGTTTTTCTTTAAAATAAATATTTAAAAACATATACCCCACTGATGCCTCAATTAATGTCATTTTATTGGTATTTATTTTGATTATTGAAACTTAGCAGTAGCGGCTGCATTTCCCACCCCTGGCTTATACTCGAGTTAATAGGTTTTTCCAGTTTTCTTAGGTAAAATTAGGTACCTCGGCTTATATTCGGATCGGCTTATACTCGAGTATATACGGTATACCTTAGGGTGCTAGCGTTTCCGGGCAGCTACAGTGTTTCTCAGGAAGGCCGTGAGCAAACACAGGTGCCACTTGCCGTCTTCATGAAATTCTTCATTTCCCCTTAAATCATACAAAAAATGGCAAATCAAATTATTATTCAGTTAATCGCTATGTATTAATAACCCGTTATAGTATTGAGATATCAGCATAATTGGTCTTTTAACTCTATTAACGGGTTAATTCAGGTATTACCATAGAGCAAATCAAACAATAAGAATGGAAATATATACTTATACCTTAGGGTGCTAGCGTTTCTTCATTTCCCCTTTAAAACGTAAAAAAAATGGCATATCCAGTTATTATTCAGTTAATCGCTGTTTAGTAATAACCCGTTATAGCATTGAAATCTCAGCATAATTGATCTTTCATCTCTATTAACGGGTTAATTCAGTTACTACCACATGGCAAATCAAACAATAAGAATGGAAATATATACTTATACCTTAGGGTGCTAGCGTTTCCGGGCAGCTACAGTGTTTCTCAGGAAGGCCGTGAGCAAACACAGGCGCCACTTGCCGTCTTCATGAAATTCTTCATTTCCCCTTTAAAACGTAAAAAAAATGGCAAATCAAATTATTATTCAGTTAATCGCTATGTAGTAATAACCCGTTATAGCATTGAAATCTCAGCATAATTGATCTTTTAACTCTATTAACGGGTTAATTCAGGTATCACCATAAAGCAAATCAAACAATAAGAATGGAAATATATACTTATACCTTAGGGTGCTAGCGTTTCTTCATTTCCCCTTTAAAACGTAAAAAAAATGGCATATCCAATTATTATTCGGTTAATCGCTATCTAGTAATAACCCGTTATAGCGTTGAAATCTCAGCATAATTGATCTTTTAACTCTATTAACGGGTTAATTCAGGTATCACCATAAAGCAAATCAAACAATAAGAGTGGAAATATATACTTATACCTTAGGGTGCTAGCGTTTCCGGGCAGCTACAGTGTTTCTCAGGAAGGCCGTGAGCAAACACAGGCGCCACTTGCCGTCTTCATGAAATTCTTCATTTCCCCTTTAAAACGTAAAAAAAATGGCAAATCAAATTATTATTCAGTTAATCGCTATGTAGTAATAACCCGTTATAACATTGAGATATCAGCATAATTGATCTTTTACCTCTATTAACGGGTTAATTCAGGTATCACCATAGAGCAAATAAAACAATAAGAATGGAAATATATACTTATACCATAGGGTGCTAACGTTTCTTCATTTCCCTTTTAAAACGGAAAAAAAAATCATATCCAATTATTATTCGCTTAATCGCTATGTAGTAATAACCCGTTATAGCATTGAGATATCAGCATAATTGATCTTTTAACTCTATTAACGGGTTAATTCAGGTATCACCATAAAGCAAATCAAACAATAAGAATGGAAATATATACTTATACCTTAGGGTGCTAGCGTTTCCGAGCAGCTACAGTGTTTCTCAGGAAGGCCGTGAGCAAACACAGGCGCCACTTGCCGTCTTCATGAAATTCTTCATTTCCCCTTTAATCGTACAAAAAATGGCAAATCCAAGTATTATTCAGTTAATCGCTATCTAGTAATAACCCGTTATAGCATTGAAATCTCAGCATAATTAATCTTTCATCTCTATTAACGGGTTAATTCAGGTATCACCATATGGCAGATCAAACAATAAGAATGGAAATATATACTTATACCTTAGGGTGCTAGCGTTTCTTCAATTCCCCTTTAAAACGTAAAAAAAATGGCATATCCAGTTATTATTCAGTTAATCGCTGTTTAGTAATAACCCGTTATAGCATTGAAATCTCAACATAATTGATCTTTCATCTCTATTAACGGGATATTTCAGGTATCACCATAAAGCAAATCAAACAATAAGAATGGAAATATATACTTATACCTTAGGGTGCTAGCGTTTCCGGGCAGCTACAGTGTTTCTCAGGAAGGCCGTGAGCAAACACAGGCGCCACTTGCCGTCTTCATGAAATTCTTCATTTCCCCTTTAAAACGTAAAAAAAAATGGCAAATCTAATTATTATTCAGTTAATCGCTATGTAGTAATAACCCGTTATAGCATTGAAATCTCAGCATAATTGATCTTTTAACTCTATTAACGGGTTAATTAAGGTACCACCATATGGCAAATCAAACAATAAGAATTAAAATATATACTTATACCTTAGGGTGCTAGCGTTTCCGGGCAGCTACAGTGTTTCTCAGGAAGGCCGTGAGCAAACACAGGCGCCACTTGCCGTCTTCATGAAATTCTTAATTTCCCCTTTAAAACGTAAAAAAAATGGCAAATCCAATTATTATTCAGTTAATCGCTATCTAGTAATAACCCGTTATAGCACTGAAATCTCAGCATAATTGATTTTTCATCTCTATTAACGGGTTAATTCAGGTATCACCATATGGCAGATCAAACAATAAGAATGGAAATATATACTTATACCTTAGGGTGCTAGCGTTTCTTCAATTCCCCTTTAAAACGTAAAAAAAATGGCATATCCAATTATTATTCAGTTAATCGCTATGTAGTAATAACCCGTTATAGCATTGAAATCTCAGTATAATTGATCTTTCATCTCTATTAACGGGTTAATTCAGGTATCACCATAAAGCAAATGAAACAATAAGAATGGAAATATATACTTATACCTTAGGGTGCTAGCGTTTCCGGGCAGCTACAGTGTTTCTCAGGAAGGCCGTGAGCAAACACAGGCGCCACTTGCCGTCTTCATGAAATTCTTCATTTCCCCTTTAAAACGTAAAAAAAAATGGCAAATCAAATTATTATTCAGTTAATCGCTATGTAGTAATAACCCGTTATAGCATTGAAATCTCAGCATAATTGGTCTTTTAACTCTATTAACGGGTTAATTCAGGTATCACCATATGGCAAATCAAACAATAAGAATGGAAATATATACTTATACCTTAGGGTGCTAGCGTTTCTTCATTTCCCCTTTAAAACGTAAAAAAAAATGACATGTCCAATTATTATTTGGTTAATCGCTATGTAGTAATAACCCGTTATAGCATTGAAATCTCAGCATAATTGGTCTTTCATCTCTATTAACGGGTTAATTCAGGTACCACCATGTGGAAAATCAAAAAAAGAATGGAAATATATACTTATACCTTAGGGTGCTAGCGTTTCTTCATTTCCCCTTTAAATCATAGAAAAATGACAAATAAAATTATTATTCAGTTAATCGCTATGTAGTAATAACCCGTTATAGCATTGAAATCTCAGTATAATTGATCTTTTATCTCTATTAACGGGTTAATTCAGGTATCACCATAGAGCAAATCAAACAATAAGAATGGAAATATATACTTATACCTTAGGGTGCTAGCGTTTCCGGGCAGCTACAGTGTTTCTCAGGAAGGCCGTGAGCAAACACAGGCGCCACTTGCCGTCTTCATGAAATTCTTCATTTCCCCTTTAAAACGTAAAAAAAAATGACATGTCCAATTATTATTCAGTTAATCGCTATGTAGTAATAACCCGTTATAGCATTGAAATCTCAGCATAATTGGTCTTTTAACTCTATTAACGGGTTAATTCAGGTATCACCATAGAGCAAACCAAACAATAAGAATGGAAATATATACTTATACCTTAGGGTGCTAGCGTTTCCGGGCAGCTACAGTGTTTCTCAGGAAGGCCGTGAGCAAACACAGGCGCCACTTGCCGTCTTCATGAAATTCTTCATTTCCCCTTTAAAATGTAAAAAAAATGGCAAATCAAATTATTATTCAGTTAATTGCTATGTAGTAATAACCCGTTATAGCATTGAAATCTCAGCATAATTGATCTTTTAACTCTATTAACGGGTTAATTCAGGTACCACCATAAAGCAAATCAAACAAAAAGAATGGAAATATATACTTATACCTTAGGGTGCTAGCGTTTCCGGGCAGCTACAGTGTTTCTCAGGAAGGCCGTGAGCAAACACAGGCGCCACTTGCCGTCTTCATGAAATTCTTCATTTCCCCTTAAATCGTACAAAAAATGGCAAATCAAATTATTATTCAGTTAATCGCTATGTAGTAATAACCCGTTATAACATTGAGATAACAGCATAATTGGTCTTTTAACTCTATTAACGGGTTAATTCAGGTATCACCATAGAGCAAATCAAACAATAAGAATGGAAATATATACTTGTACCTTAGGGTGCTAGCGTTTCTTCATTTCCCTTTTAAAACGGAAAAAAAAATCATATCCAATTATTATTCGGTTAATCGCTATGTAGTAATAACCCATTATAGCATTGAGATATCAGCATAATTGATCTTTTAACTGTATTAACGGGTTAATTCAGGTATCACCATAGAGCAAATCAAACAATAAGAATGGAAATATATACTTATACCTTAGGGTGCTAGCGCTTCCGGGCAGCTACAGTGTTTCTCAGGAAGGCCATGAGCAAACACAGGCGCCACTTGCCGTCTTCATGAAATTCTTCATTTCCCCTTTAAAACGTAAAAAAAATGGCAAATCCAATTATTATTCAGTTAATCGCTATGTAGTAATAACCCGTTATAGCATTGAAATCTCAGTATAATTGATCTTTTAACTCTATTAACGGGTTAATTCAGGTATCACCATAAAGCAAATCAAACAATAAGAATGGAAATATATACTTATACCTTAGGGTGCTAGCGTTTCCGGGCAGCTACAGTGTTTCTCAGGAAGGCCGTGAGCAAACACAGGCGCCACTTGCTGTCTTCATGAAATTCTTCATTTCCCCTTTAACACGTAAAAAAAATGGCATATCCTATTATTATTCGGTTAATCGCTATCTAGTAATAACCCGTTATAGCATTGAAATCTCAGCATAATTGATCTTTTACCTCTATTAACGGGTTAATTCAGGTATCACCATAGAGCAAATCAAACAATAAGAATGGAAATATATACTTATACCTTAGGGTGCTAACGTTTCTTCATTTCCCTTTTAAAACGGAAAAAAAAAATGGCATATCCAATTATTATTCGGTTAATCGCTATCTAGTAATAACCCGTTATAGCATTGAAATCTCAGTATAATTGATCTTTTATCTCTATTAACGGGTTAATTCAGGTATCACCATAGAGCAAATCAAACAATAAGAATGGAAATATATACTTGTACCTTAGGGTGCTAGTGTTTCCGGGCAGCTACAGTGTTTCTCAGGAAGGCCGTGAGCAAACACAGGCGCCACTTGCCGTCTTCATGAAATTCTTCATTTCCCCTTTAAAACGTAAAAAAAATGGCAAATCAAATTATTATTCAGTTAATCGCTATGTAGTAATAACCCGTTATAGCATTGAGATATCAGCATAATTGGTCTTTTAATTCTATTAACGGGTTAATTCAGGTATTACCATAGAGCAAATCAAACAATAAGAATGGAAATATATACTTATACCTTAGGGTGCTAGCGTTTCTTCATTTCCCTTTTAAAACGGAAAAAAAAATGGCATATCCAATTATCATTCGGTTAATCGCTATCTAGTAATAACCCGTTATAGCATTGAAATCTCAGCATAATTGATCTTTTAACTCTATTAACGGGTTAATTCAGGTATCACCATAAAGCAAATCAAACAATAAGAATGGAAATATATACTTATACCTTAGGGTGCTAGCGTTTCCGGGCAGCTACAGTGTTTCTCAGGAAGGCCGTGAGCAAACACAGGCGCCACCTGCCGTCTTCATGAAATTCTTCATTTCCCCTTTAAAACGTAAAAAAAAATGGCAAATCTAATTATTATTCAGTTAATCGCTATGTAGTAATAACCCGTTATAGCATTGAAATCTCAGTATAATTGATCTTTTATCTCTATTAACGGGTTAATTCAGGTATCACCATAGAGCAAATCAAACAATAAGAATGGAAATATATACTTATACGTTAGGGTGCTAGCGTTTCCGGGCAGCTACAGTGTTTCTCAGGAAGGCCGTGAGCAAACACAGGCGCCACTTGCCGTCTTCATGAAATTCTTCATTTCCCCTTTAAAACATAAAAAGAAATGGCATATCCAATTATTATTCGGTTAATCGCTATGTAGTAATAACCCGTTATAGCATTGAAATCTCAGCATAATTGGTCTTTTTACTCTATTAACAGGTTAATTCAGGTATTACCATAGAGCAAATCAAACAATAAGAATGGAAATATATACTTATACGTTAGGGTGCTAGCGTTTCCGGGCAGCTACAGTGTTTCTCAGGAAGGCCGTGAGCAAACACAGGTGCCACTTGCCGTCTTCATGAAATTCTTCATTTCCCCTTAAATCATACAAAAAATGGCAAATCAAATTATTATTCAGTTAATCGCTATGTATTAATAACCCGTTATAGTATTGAGATATCAGCATAATTGGTCTTTTAACTCTATTAACGGGTTAATTCAGGTATTACCATAGAGCAAATCAAACAATAAGAATGGAAATATATACTTATACCTTAGGGTGCTAGCGTTTCTTCATTTCCCCTTTAAAACGTAAAAAAAATGGCATATCCAGTTATTATTCAGTTAATCGCTGTTTAGTAATAACCCGTTATAGCATTGAAATCTCAGCATAATTGATCTTTTATCTCTATTAACGGGTTAATTCAGGTATCACCATAAAACAAATCAAACAATAAGAATGGAAATATATACTTGTACCTTAGGGTGCTAGCGTTTCCGGGCAGCTACAGTGTTTCTCAGGAAGGTCGTGAACAAACACAGGCGCCACTTGCCGTCTTCATGAAATTCTTCGTTTCCCCTTTAAATTGTAAAAAAAATGGCAAATCCAATTATTATTCAGTTAATCGCTATGTAGTAATAACCCGTTATAGCATTGAAATCTCAGCATAATTGATCTTTCATCTCTATTAACGGGTTAATTCAGTTACTACCACATGGCAAATCAAACAATAAGAATGGAAATATATACTTATACCTTAGGGTGCTAGCGTTTCCGGGCAGCTACAGTGTTTCTCAGGAAGGCCGTGAGCAAACACAGGCGCCACTTGCCGTCTTCATGAAATTCTTCATTTCCCCTTAAATCGTACAAAAAATGGCAAATCAAATTATTATTCAGTTAATCGCTATGTAGTAATTACCCGTTATAGCATTGAGATATCAGCATAATTGGTCTTTTAACTCTATTAACGGGTTAATTCAGGTATTACCATAGAGCAAATCAAACAATAAGCATGGAAATATATACTTATACCTTAGGGTGCTAGCTTTTCTTCATTTCCCCTTTAAAACGTAAAAAAAAATGGCATATCCAATTATTATTCGGTTAATCGCTATCTAGTAATAACCCGTTATAGCATTGAAATCTCAGCATAATTGATCTTTTACCTCTATTAACGGGTTAATTCAGGTATCACCATAAAGCAAATCAAACAATAAGAATGGAAATATATACTTATACCTTAGGGTGCTAGCGTTTCCGGGCAGCTACAGTGTTTCTCAGGAAGGCCGTGAGCAAACACAGGCGCCACTTGCCGTCTTCATGAAATTCTTAATTTCCCCTTTAAAACGTAAAAAAAAGGCAAATCAAATTATTATTCAGTTAATCGCTATGTAGTAATAACCCGTTATAGCATTGAAATCTCAGCATAATTGATCTTTCATCTCTATTAACGGGTTAATTCAGGTATCACCATATGGCAGATCAAACAATAAGAATGGAAATATATACTTATACCTTAGGGTGCTAGCGTTTCTTCAATTCCCCTTTAAAACGTAAAAAAAATGGCATATCCAGTTATTATTCAGTTAATCGCTGTTTAGTAATAACCCGTTATAGCATTGAAATCTCAGCATAATTGATCTTTCATCTCTATTAACGGGTTATTTCAGGTATCACCATAAAGCAAATCAAACAATAAGAATGGAAATATATACTTATACCTTAGGGTGCTAGCGTTTCCGGGCATTTACAGTGTTTCTCAGGAAGGCCGTGAGCAAACACAGGCGCCACTTGCCGTCTTCATGAAATTCTTCATTTCCCCTTTAAAACGAAAAAAAAAATGGCGAATCAAATTATTATTCATTTAATCGCTATGTAGTAATAACCCGTTATAGCATTGAAATCTCAGCATAATTGATCTTTCATCTCTATTAACGGGTTAATTCAGGTATCACCATAAAGCAAATCAAACAATAAGAATGGAAATATATACTTAAACCTTAGGGTGCTAGCGTTTCCGGGCAGCTACAGTGTTTCTCAGGAAGGCCGTGAGCAAACACAGGCGCCACTTGCCGTCTTCATGAAATTCTTCATTTCCCCTTAAATCGTACAAAAAATAGCAAATCAAATTATTATTCAGTTAATCCCTATGTAGTAATAACCCGTTATAGCATTGAGATATCAGCATAATTGGTCTTTTTACTCTATTAACGGGTTAATTCAGGTATCACCATAGAGCAAATCAAACAATAAGAATGGAAATATATACTTATACCTTAGGGTGCTAGCGTTTCTTCATTTCCCTTTTAAAACGGAAAAAAAAATGGCAAATCCAATTATTATTCAGTTAATCGTTATGTAGTAATAACCCGTTATAGCATTGAAATCTCAGCATAATTGATCTTTCATCTCTATTAACGGGTTAATTCAGGTATCACCATAAAGCAAATCAAACAATAAGAATGGAAATATATACTTATACCTTAGGGTGCTAGCGTTTCCGGGCAGCTACAGTGTTTCTCAGGAAGGCCGTGAGCAAACACAGGCGCCACTTGCAGTCTTCATGAAATTCTTCATTTCCCCTTTAAAACATAAAAAGAAATGGCATATCCAATTATTATTCGGTTAATCGCTATGTAGTAATAACCCGTTATAGCATTGAGATATCAGCATAATTGTTCTTTTTACTCTATTAACAGGTTAATTCAGGTACCACCATGTGGAAAATCAAAAAAAGAATGGATATACTTATACCTTAGGGTGCTAGCGTTTCCGGGCAGCTACAGTGTTTCTCAGGAAGGCCGTGAGCAAACACAGGCGCCACTTGCCGTCTTCATAAAATTCTTCATTTCCCCTTTAAAACGTAAAAAAAATGGCAAATCAAATTATTATTCAGTTAATCGCTATGTATTAATAACCCGTTATAGCATTGAAATCTCAGCATAATTGATCTTTCATCTCTATTAACGGGTTAATTCAGTTACTACCACATGGCAAATCAAACAATAAGAATGGAAATATATACTTATACCTTAGGGTGCTAGCGTTTCTTCATTTCCCTTTTAAAACGGAAAAAAAAACGGCATATCCAATTATTATTCAGTTAATCGCTATGTAGTAATAACCCGTTATAGCATTGAAATCTCAGCATAATTGATCTTTTAACTCTATTAACGGGTTAATTCAGGTATCACCATAGAGCAAATCAAACAATAAGAATGGAAATATATACATGTACCTTAGGGTGCTAGCGTTTCCGGGCAGCTACAGTGTTTCTCAGGAAGGCCGTGAGCAAACACAGGCGCCACTTGCCGTCTTCATGAAATTCTTCATTTCCCCTTAAATCATACAAAAAATGGCAAATCCTATTATTATTCGGTTAATCGCTATGTAGTAATAACCCGTTATAGCATTGAGATATCAGCATAATTGGTCTTTTAACTCTATTAACGGGTTAATTCAGGTATCACCATATGGCAGATGAAACAATAAGAATGGAAATATATACTTATACCTTAGGGTGCTAGCGTTTCTTCATTTCCCCTTTAAAACGTAAAAAAAAATGGCATTTCCAATTATTATTCAGTTAATCGCTATGTAGTAATAACCCGTTATAGCATTGAGATATCAGCATAATTGGTCTTTTTACTCTATTAACGGGTTAATTCAGGTATCACCATGTGGCAGATGAAACAATAAGAATGGAAATATATACTTATACCTTAGGGTGCTAGCGTTTCTTCATTTCCCCTTTAAAACGTAAAAAAAATGGCATATCCAATTATTATTCAGTTAATCGCTGTTTAGTAATAACCCGTTATAGCATTGAAATGTCAACATAATTGATCTTTCATCTCTATTAACGGGTTAATTCAGGTATCACCATAAAGCAAATCAAACAATAAGAATGGAAATATATACTTGTACCTTAGGGTGCTAGCGTTTCCGGGCAGCTACAGTGTTTCTCAGGAAGGCCGTGAGCAAACACAGGCGCCACTTGCCGTCTTCAAGAAATTCTTCATTTCCCCTTAAATCGTACAAAAAATGGCAAATCAAATTATTATTCAGTTAATCGCTATCTAGTAATAACCCGTTATAGCATTGAGATATCAGCATAATTGGTCTTTTACCTCTATTAACGGGTTAATTCAGGTATCACCATAGAGCAAATCAAACAATAAGAATGGAAATATATACTTATACCTTAGGGTGCTAGCATTTCCAGGCAGCTACAGTGTTTCTCAGGAAGGCCGTGAGCAAACACAGGCGCCACTTGCCGTCTTCATGAAATTCTTCATTTCCCCTTTAAAACGAAAAAAAAATGGCAAATCAAATTATTATTCAGTTAATCGCTATGTAGTAATAACCCGTTATAGCATTGAAATCTCAGCATAATTGATCTTTTAACTCTATTAACGGGTTAATTCAGGTATCACCATAAAGCAAATCAAACAATAAGAATGGAAATATATACTTATACCTTAGGGTGCTAGCGTTTCCGGGCAGCTACAGTGTTTCTCAGGAAGGCCGTGAGCAAACACAGGCGCCACTTGCCGTCTTCATTAAAATTCTTCATTTCCCCTTAAATCGTACAAAAAATGGCAAATCCAATTATTATTCAGTTAATCGCTATGTAGTAATAACCCGTTATAGCATTGAAATCTCAGCATAATTAATCTTTCATCTCTATTAATGGGTTAATTCAGGTATCACCATAGAGCAAATCAAACAATAAGAATGGAAATATATACTTATACCTTAGGGTGCTAGCGTTTCTTCATTTCCCTTTTAAAACGGAAAAAAAAATGGCATATCCAATTATTATTTGGTTAATCGCTATCTAGTAATAACCCGTTATAGCATTGAAATCTCAGCATAATTGATCTTTTAACTCTATTAACGGGTTAATTCAGGTATCACCATAAAGCAAATCAAACAATAAGAATGGAAATATATACTTATACCTTAGGGTGCTAGCGTTTCCGGGCAGCTACAGTGTTTCTCAGGAAGGCCGTGAGCAAACACAGGCGCCACTTGCCGTCTTCAAGAAATTCTTCATTTCCCCTTAAATCGTACAAAAAATGGCAAATCCAATTATTATTCGGTTAATCGCTATGTAGTAATAACCCGTTATAGCATTGAGATATCAGCATAATTGGTCTTTTAACTCTATTAACGGGTTAATTCAGGTATCACCATAGAGCAAATCAAACAATAAGAATGGAAATATATACTTATACCTTAGGGTGCTAGCGTTTCTTCATTTCCCTTTTAAAACGGAAAAAAAAATGGCATATCCAATTATTATTCAGTTAATCGCTATGTAGTAATAACCCGCTATAGCATTGAAATCTCTGCATAATTGATCTTTTAACTCTATTAACGGGTTAACTCAGGTATCACCATAGAGCAAATCAAACAATAAGAATGGAAATATATACTTATACCTTAGGGTGCTAGCGTTTCCGGGCAGCTACAGTGTTTCTCAGGAAGGCCGTGAGCAAACACAGGCGCCACTTGCCGTCTTCATGAAATTCTTCATTTCCCCTTAAATCATACAAAAAATGGCAAATCCTATTATTATTCAGTTAATCGCTATGTAGTAATAACCCGTTATAGCATTGAGATATCAGCATAATTGGTCTTTTAACTCTATTAACGGGTTAATTCAGGTATCACCATATGGCAGATCAAACAATAAGAATGGAAATATATACTTATACCTTAGGGTGCTAGCGTTTCTTCATTTCCCTTTTAAAACGGAAAAAAAAATGGCATATCCAATTATTATTCGGTTAATCGCTATCTAGTAATAACCCGCTATAGCATTGAAATCTCAGCATAATTGATCTTTTAACTCTATTAACGGGTTAATTCAGGTATCACCATAGAGCAAATCAAACAATAAGAATGGAAATATATACTTATACCTTAGGGTGCTAGCGTTTCCGGGCAGCTACAGTGTTTCTCAGGAAGGCCGTGAGCAAACACAGGCGCCACTTGCCTTCTTCATGAAATTCTTCGTTTCCCCTTTAAATCGTAAAAAAATGGCAAATCCAATTATTATTCAGTTAATCGCTATGTAGTAATAACCCGTTATAGCATTGAAATCTCAGCATAATTGATCTTTTAACTCTATTAACGGGTTAATTCAGGTATCACCATAGAGCAAATCAAACAAGAAGAATGGAAATACATACTTATACCTTAGGGTGCTAGCGTTTCCGGGCAGCTACAGTGTTTCTCAGGAAGGCCGTGAGCAAACACAGGTGCCACTTGCCGTCTTCATGAAATTCTTCATTTCCCCTTAAATCGTACAAAAAATGGCAAATCAAATTATTATTCAGTTAATCGCTATGTAGTAATAACCCGTTATAGCATTGAGATATCAGCATAATTGGTCTTTTAACTCTATTAACGGGTTAATTCAGGTATTACCATAGAGCAAATCAAACAATAAGAATGGAAATATATACTTATACCTTAGGGTGCTAGCGTTTCTTCATTTCCCTTTTAAAACGGAAAAAAAAATGGCATATCCAATTATTATTCGGTTAATCGCTATCTAGTAATAACCCATTATAGCATTGAAATCTCAGCATAATTGATCTTTCATCTCTATTAACGGGTTAATTCAGTTACTACCACATGGCAAATCAAACAATAAGAATGGAAATATATACTTATACCTTAGGGTGCTAGCGTTTCTTCATTTCCCCTTTAAAACGTAAAAAAAAATGGCATATCCAATTATTATTCAGTTAATCACTATGTAGTAATAACCCGTTATAGCATTGAGATATCAGTATAATTGGTCTTTTTACTCTATTAACGGGTTAATTCAGGTATCACCATGTGGAAAATCAAAAAAAGAATGGAAATATATACTTATACCTTAGGGTGCTAGCGTTTCCGGGCAGCTACAGTGTTTCTCAGGAAGGCCGTGAGCAAACACAGGCGCCACTTGCCATCTTCATGAAATTCTTCATTTCCCCTTTAAAACGTAAAAAAAAT
Organism: Xenopus tropicalis; assembly: GCF_000004195.4. Lineage (NCBI taxonomy): Eukaryota > Metazoa > Chordata > Amphibia > Anura > Pipidae > Xenopus > Xenopus tropicalis. The sequence continues at coordinate 116,150,594 of NC_030682.2, read as the reverse complement.
GGCAAATCCAATTATTATTCGGTTAATCGCTATGTAGTAATAACCCGTTATAGCATTGAGATATCAGCATAATTGGTCTTTTAACTCTATTAACGGGTTAATTTAGGTATTACCATAGAGCAAATCAAACAATAAGAATGGAAATATATACTTATACCTTAGGGTGCTAGCGTTTCTTCATTTCCCTTTTAAAACAGAAAAAAAAACGGCATATCCAATTATTATTCGGTTAATCGCTGTCTAGTAATAACCCGTTATAGCATTGAAATCTCAGCATAATTGATCTTTTAACTCTATTAACGGGTTAATTCAGGTACCACCATAGAGCAAATCAAACAATAAGAATGGAAATATATACTTATACCTTAGGGTGCTAGCGTTTCCGGGCAGCTACAGTGTTTCTCAGGAAGGCCGTGAGCAAACACAGGCGCCACTTGCCGTCTTCATGAAATTCTTCATTTCCCCTTAAATCGTACAAAAAATGGCAAATCAAATTATTATTCAGTTAATCGCTATGTAGTAATAACCCGTTATAGCATTGAGATATCAGCATAATTGGTCTTTTAACTCTATTAACGAGTTAATTCAGGTATCACCATAGAGCAAATCAAACAATAAGTATGGAAATATATAGTTATACCTTAGGGTGCTAGCGTTTCTTCATTTCCCTTTTAAAACGGAAAAAAAAATGGCATATCCAATTATTATTCGGTTAATCGCTATCTAGTAATAACCCGTTATAGCATTGAAATCTCAGCATAATTGATCTTTTAACTCTATTAACGGGTTAATTCAGGTATCACCATAAAGCAAATCAAACAATAAGAATGGAAATATATACTTATACCTTAGGGTGCTAGCGTTTTCGGGCAGCTCCAGTGTTTCTCAGGAAGGCCGTGAGCAAACACAGGCGCCACTTGCCGTCTTCATGAAATTCTTCATTTCCCCTTTAAAACATAAAAAGAAATGGCATATCCAATTATTATTCGGTTAATCGCAATGTAGTAATAACCCGTTATAGCATTGAGATATCAGCATAATTGGTCTTTTTACTCTATTAACAGGTGAATTCAGGTACCACCATGTGGAAAATCAAAAAAAGAATGGAAATATATACTTATACCTTAGGGTGCTAGCGTTTCCGGGCAGCTACAGTGTTTCTCAGGAAGGCCGTGAGCAAACACAGGCGCCACTTGCCGTCTTCATGAAATTCTTCATTTCCCCTTAAATCATACAAAAAATGGCAAATCAAATTATTATTCAGTTAATCGCTATGTAGTAATAACCCGTTATAGCATTGAGATATCAGCATAATTGGTCTTTTAACTCTATTAACGGGTTAATTCAGGTACCACCATATGGCAGATCAAACAATAAGAATGGAAATATATACTTATACCTTAGGGTGCTAGCGTTTCCGGGCAGCTACAGTGTTTCTCAGGAAGGTCGTGAGCAAACACAGGTGCCACTTGCCGTCTTCATGAAATTCTTCATTTCCCCTTAAATCGTACAAAAAATGGCAAATCAAATTATTATTCAGTTAATCGCTATGTAGTAATAACCCGTTATAGTATTGAAATCTCAGCATAATTGATCTTTCATCTCTATTAACGGGTTAATTCAGGTATCACCATATGGCAGATCAAACAATAAGAATGGAAATATATACTTATACCTTAGGGTGCTAGCGTTTCTTCAATTCCCCTTTAAAACGTAAAAAAAATGGCATATCCAGTTATTATTCAGTTAATCGCTTTTTAGTAATAACCCGTTATAGCATTGAAATCTCAACATAATTGATCTTTCATCTCTATTAACGGGTTAATTCAGGTATCACCATAAAGCAAATCAAACAATAAGAATGGAAATATATACTTATACCTTAGGGTGCTAGCGTTTCCGGGCAGCTACAATGTTTCTCAGGAAGGCCGTGAGAAAACACAGGCGCCACTTGCCGTCTTCATGAAATTCTTAATTTCCCCTTAAATCGTACAAAAAATGGCAAATCAAATTATTATTCAGTTAATCGCTATGTAGTAATAACCCGTTATAGCATTCAGATATCAGCATAATTGGTCTTTTAACTCTATTAACGGGTTAATTCAGGTATCACGATATGGCAAATCAAACAATAAGAATGGAAATATATACTTATACCTTAGGGTGCTAGCGTTTCTTCAATTCCCTTTTAAAACGGAAAAAAAAATGGCATATCCAATTATTATTCGGTTAATCGCTATCTAGTAATAACCCGTTATAGCATTGAAATCTCAGCATAATTGATCTTTTAACTCTATTAACGGGTTAATTCAGGTATCACCATAAAGCAAATCAAACAATAAGAATGGAAATATATACTTATACCTTAGGGTGCTAGCGTTTCTTCAATTCCCTTTTAAAACGGAAAAAAAAATGGCATATCCAATTATTATTCGGTTAATCGCTATCTAGTAATAACCCGTTATAGCATTGAAATCTCAGCATAATTGATCTTTTAACTCTATTAACGGGTTAATTCAGGTATCACCATAAAGCAAATCAAACAATAAGAATGGAAATATATACATGTACCTTAGGGTGCTAGCGTTTCCGGGCAGCTACAGTGTTTCTCAGGAAGGCCGTGAGCAAACACAGGCGCCACTTGCCGTCTTCATAAAATTCTTCATTTCCCCTTTAAAACGGAAAAAAAAATGGCATATCCAATTATTATTCGGTTAATCGCTATCTAATAATAACCCGTTATAGCATTGAAATCTCAGCATAATTGATCTTTTAACTCTATTAACGGGTTAATTCAGGTATCACCATTAAGCAAATCAAACAATAAGAATGGAAATATATACTTATACCTTAGGGTGCTAGCGTTTCTTCATTTCCCCTTTAAAACGTAAAAAAAATGGCATATCCAGTTATTATTCAGTTAATCGCTTTTTAGTAATAACCCGTTATAGCATTGAAATCTCAACATAATTGATCTTTCATCTCTATTAACGGGTTAATTCAGGTATTACCATAGAGCAAATCAAACAATAAGAATGGAAATATATACTTATACCTTAGGGTGCTAGCGTTTCTTCATTTCCCCTTTAAAACGTAAAAAAAAATGGCATATCCAATTATTATTCAGTTAATCGCTATGTAGTAATAACCCGTTATAGCATTGAGATATCAGCATAATTGGTCTTTTTACTCTATTAACGGGTTAATTCAGGTATCACCATGTGGAAAATCAAAAAAAGAATGGAAATATATACTTATACCTTAGGGTGCTAGCATTTCCGGGCAGCTACAGTGTTTCTCAGGAAGGCCGTGAGCAAACACAGGCGCCACTTGCCTTCTTCATGAAATTCTTCGTTTCCCCTTTAAATCGTAAAAAAATGGCAAATCCAATTATTATTCAGTTAATCGCTATGTAGTAATAACCCGTTATAGCATTGAAATCTCAGCATAATTGATCTTTTAACTCTATTAACGGGTTAATTCAGGTATCACCATAGAGCAAATCAAACAATAAGAATGGAAATATATACTTATACCTTAGGGTGCTAGCGTTTCTTCATTTCCCCTTTAAATCATAGCAAAATGGCAAATCAAATTATTATTCAGTTAATCGCTATGTAGTAATAACCCGTTATAGCATTGAGATATCAGCATAATTGATCTTTTATCTCTATTAAGGGGTTAATTCAGGTATCACCATATGGCAAATCAAACAATAAGAATAGAAATATATACTTATACCTTAGGGTGCTAGCGTTTCCGGGCAGCTACAGTGTTTCTCAGGAAGGCCGTGAGCAAACACAGGCGCCACTTGCCGTCTTCATGAAATTCTTCATTTCCCCTTTGAAACGTAAAAAAAATGGCAAATCAAATTATTATTCAGTTAATCGCTATGTAGTAATAACCCGTTATAGCATTGAAATCTCAGCATAATTGGTCTTTTAACTCTATTAACGGGTTAATTCAGGTATTACCATAGAGCAAATCAAACAATAAGAATGGAAATATATACTTATACCTTAGGGTGCTAGCGTTTCTTCATTTCCCCTTTAAAACGGAAAAAAAAATGGCATATCCAATTATTATTCGGTTAATCGCTATCTAATAATAACCCGTTATAGCATTGAAATCTCAGCATAATTGATCTTTTAACTCTATTAACGGGTTAATTCAGGTATCACCATTAAGCAAATCAAACAATAAGAATGGAAATATATACTTATACCTTAGGGTGCTAGCGTTTCCGGGCAGCTACAGTGTTTTTCAGTAAGGTCGTGAGCAAACACAGGCACCACTTGCCGTCTTCATGAAATTCTTCGTTTCCCCGTGAAATCGTATAAAAAAATAGCATATCCAATTATTATTCGGTTAATCGCTATGTAGTAATAACCCGTTATAGCATTGAGATATCAGCATAATTGATCTTTTAACTCTATTAACGGGTTAATTCAGGTACCACTATTTGGCAAATCAAACAATAAGAATGGAAATATATACATATACCTTAGGGTGCTAGCATTTCTTCATTTCCCCTTTAAAACGTAAAAAAAATGGCATATCCAATTATTATTCAGTTAATCGCTATCTAGTTATAACCCGTTATAGCATTGAAATGTCAGTATAATTGATCTTTTATCTCTATTAACGGGTTAATTCAGGTATCACCATAGAGCAAATCAAACAATAAGAATGGAAATATATACATGTACCTTAGGGTGCTAGCGTTTCCGGGTAGCTACAGTGTTTCTCAGGAAGGCCGTGAGCAAACACAGGCGCCACTTGCCGTCTTCATGAAATTCTTCATTTCCCCTTTAAAACGTAAAAAAAAATGGCATATCCAATTATTATTCAGTTAATCGATGTGTAGTAATAACCCGTTATAGCATTGAAATCTCAGTATAATTTATCTATTAACGGGTTAATTCAGGTACCACCATATGGCAAATCAAACAATAAGAATGGAAATATATACTTATACCTTAGGGTGCTAGCGTTTCTTCATTTCCCCTTTAAATCATAGAAAAAAATGGCAAATCCAATTATTATTCAGTTAATCGCTATGTAGTAATAACCCGTTATAGCATTGAATTCTCAACATAATTGATCTTTTAACTCTATTAACGGGTTAATTCAGGTATCACCATTAAGCAAATCAAACAATAAGAATGGAAATATATACTTATACCTTAGGGTGCTAGCGTTTCCGGGCAGCTACAGTGTTTCTCAGGAAGGCCGTGAGCAAACACAGGCGCCACTTGCCGTTTTTATGAAATTCTCGATTTCCCCTTTATATCCTACAAAAATGCAGAATCTACTTGTAATTCAGTTAATCGCTTTGCAGTAATAACCCGTTATAGCAATGAGATTGAGTTTTTTTTAACTCAGATTAATTCAGTGTTAATTTACAGGTATGGGATCCCTTATCTGGAAACCCTTTTTCTACATGTAGACAGTTCCAAATTTTGGAAAGGCCATCTCCCATAGACTCCATTATAAGTAAATAATTCTAATTTTCAAAAATGATTTCCTTTTTCTCTGTAATAATAAAACAGTACCTTGTACTTGATCTCAACTAAGATATGATTAATTATTGGAGGCAACCTTTTGTGTTTATTCAATACCTTAATGATTTCTGACAGGCAGAAGTTATGGAGATCTAAATTACGGAAAGATCCCTTAAACAGTACCTTGTACTTGATCTCAACTAAGATATAATTAATTATTGGAGGCAATATAAGCCTTTTGGGTTTATTCAATACCTTAATGATTTCTGACAGGCAGAAGTTATGGAGATCTAAATTATGGAAAGATCCCTTATCCGGAAAACCCCCAGGTCCCGAGCATTCTGGATAACAGATCCCACACCTGTACCACATTATGGTAAAAAGAATTATCCAAAAATATACTTATACCTTACAGTGCAAAGTGTTTCCATGGAGTGTTTGGATTTTTATAAAAACTATAGGGGAATAGTACCTGGATTAAATGTTAATTGGGAAAGAACAATTAATATCTTTAAGAGATGGGGCTTAAAACATTTTTTTCTAGCTATAAGGATATAAAAAATAGCAACATCAGCCAATAGGGTTGAGGTAGACTAAAACCAAAGATGTGGAGACATGGGTGCTGCCTCTAAAGATGTCCGGAAGAGTTTCTCACAGATGCTTTTTACAAAACCTCTATTGAAAAGAAGTTTCAATATCTTATGCCAATCCACACTGCCCCTTTAGGACAACTCTTTTTGATAAGCTGTTGAGAAAGGGTCTGAAATTGTTTGCTACTGTCAAATCTACTTATAGGTAAATAATTAACTATGTTTGTCAAAAGTGCAGACACTTGAAGATCATATAAGTATGTGATTCTAGCAAAGATAAAATGACTAGGAAAATTACAGGAGACCTGCATTCATAAACCTGCCCTGTAGTATTAAAAGCAAGTCATCTTAAACATCTACAGAACTGCACATTAAGGGTCTGATTTTCTAAACTTTCGTTTCAGGGTTGGCACGCACATCCAGGCCCGGATTTGTGGCAAACAGGAAAAACAATCCTGTTGAGTTTAATTAATGTTTAAATGATTTATAAGTAGACTTGAGGTATGAAGATCCAAATTACAGAGGGACCCCAGAAAATCCCCATTCTGGATAACAAGTCCCATACCTGTGTATATTAATATGTGGTCTTAGGCATTATACGTTAAGTTGCCTCTAAACTTATTTATGGATGGAGTGGTTTGTTGTTTCTGAAGGATTCTGTGTAGGTGAGCAGCCTAATTAGACTCCCCAAACACAAAAATCACCCTTTACCTATGCAGCCCAACGCTGCCCCACAGTCCCTGTTTGTCCCACTGACTCTGTTTGTGAGCGATCTATTAACTTAATCTCTTTCCGGCTCAATTCAAACCGAGTAGGTGCACCTGAGATTTATTATATATTACTCAAATGGTCTTCCTTGTTGCAAAGTTAGAATTTTGGATTATTGTTGGGTGACTGGACACTGGAAATGACGTAGGAATAAAATATATTTTATCCGACGTTGGGAAATGAAATATAAGCAATTTCAATTTTCTTGTATTTGCATATGGTAGCACTAATTTCTAGAATTTTATTAATTACAGGTATGGGACCTGTTATGCAGAATAATTGGGACCTGGAGTTTTTAGTATAATGGATCTTTCTATAATTTGGATCTCAATAACTTAAGTCTGCTAAAAAATCATGTACACCAAATAGGATTGTTTTTCCTCCATTAATGATTAATTCCCAATGAATGGGCAGAGCTGTGTTTTTTAGTCCCACAATTATTCCTGTTACAGCTGGAACCCACTTTTTTTGCTCATTGCTGTCAGTGATCAGTGAGGGGCTCACAGAGGGTCAGAATATGTTGGCTCAAGGCAAAAGATGTGCAAAAGGAATATTTATTCATGGGTATAAAGCATACAATACGTTGCTAGGTCCCATATTAGGTTAATAATTATCTATTGCTTACATTCAAGAATTCTATTGGTTGCTAAGGTTACTGCACCTGGGTAAATGTTGTGCCTTTAATTACATATGGGGAAAACTTTTATACCAACTCTAGAAACCCCGAGTAGCGAATCAGATGTTCTTTAAAACAAAAGTGCTGTCAATATATGAACTTATTTGGGTGCTGTATAAATGTTTATAGAAAGCATTCTCACTTCTGGCAATAGTACATAACATTTCAGTTTATCTGCTCCTTTTATTTATACAATTTATGACAACAGCGCATGCAGCAGGCAGAAAACACTGTATTCAAATACATAAGGCAGCACTTGCTCAGACTTCTGCACTTGTGCTTTTGTGCATAAATAAAAATATGAAATTGTTTGCACAAAAAGGGGTTAATCTATCAATACTCAAATTAAAACTTTTGTTGTGATTTGAATTTTTTTGGCCCAAGACTCATGAATTTGAATTAGGGCTTCCAAAACGTAAATGTTTGATATTTATTAAGTGCAAAACATCTCAAAAGGTAAATTTTGTCTTTTAAAATGAAAATTATTTTATTGACTTTATAGATACAAATTTTGTAATAAATAAACAGACATTTGAGTTTGGTGAAATTTTAAGTTTATTCAAATTAAAAAGCCTAAAAAAATTCACAAATTCATACTTTGATAAATAAACCTCTGCGTCTGTTAGGAACAGAAGGGAATATCATAAATTGTTAGTGAACACAATAGAAAGAAGACTTTCCCTTTCAACTGTGACTAAGGTGTAGCCAATGACAATTGCTCATTGCATTTTAAAATAGTAGTTATTTTGTGTGGAATTTGGCCCTGGGGCCCATGCATAAGTTGGAATGGTGCAATGAACTGTGGATAGGATCCTCCTGGCCAATGCGCTATTTAGTTTCAATGGTCATTAACTCTAGCAACAAGCTGGCATTTCATTTGTAGGAGAGGCTAAAAATATGGAAATGTGGGAAAAATAAAAGGGTAAAGCTGCTTAGATTGCTCCCACCTTTAACTTAAAGCCCTTTTGAAGTTGAACTTCCATGTCACTGGCCTGTTATTTAGATGATAAGTGAGATATTTTAGATTTGTGATTTATTTTGATATAAGTGAGCGAAAAGTGATGATAAGGGAGATATTTTATAATTTAGATATTAAGGCTTGGCCACACATAGTTACAATCTCCCCTAGTAAGTAGTGTCAGTCAGTACACTGAGGATGGTTTAGGGATGCTTTCCATAGATGGGAACAGAAAGAAAGCCCATGAATGTTCCAGAATGCATGCCAGCATAATACATATAAACATTAGGATTTCCCAGAAATCATTCTGCAGATGTTATATAGAGTCTACAGACTGTACCATTCTTCCCTTATATCAGGGCCCTACCAACACAGATGGTTAAATTAGACAAACAGATTTTATTTTAAAATCACCCTCATTATACAAGAAATGATAAATATTATATGTTGCCTGATAGCAATCTGAGCTAAAACAGACATTTACAAAAAAGATCCCCCATCAAAATCTGATCACTTACCTCTAGGCCAACTCCCCCTCCCCGTTGTTGGTGCTTACCATCGATCCTTTTTAATGTGTTGTCTGTTACAAAGAAGCGGTTGGTGTGTCCCAACTGTCATTACCCAATAGGATATAGGATATAGGCAGCCAATCACAGCCCTGCTTTCACACAGGAGCAGGCAGACTGCAGTTTCCTGTTATGTCTAACTAGTTGTGGATTGGCTGATATACTACAGTGCAAAGTGCTAGGAGCTGTCTGCTGGGCAGCCTGGGAAATCAGGGAGTGGAACAGCTCTGGGTGCTTGAGGGGCTTTGGGGAAATTGTCAATAAAGTATAAAGGTGAATATGCAATGGCAAAGCCTTGTTCTTGAAACAGTATGTGCAGAGATTTGTATCTTGTCTGTGCCCTGTACCATCCCAATCACACCCCACCATGCCCCCAATCACTTCCTAAGCCCCCCTCATCCTTTTAGGAAAACTTTAACTCCAAATTCTTTAAACTCTTGGGCAAACCTCAACCATAGGCCCAACAGTAAAACCATTTACATGATCCATTCACTTTCACATAAGGGAAAGTGGGTCAGTTTGGGATACATTTCAGATAATAAAAAATGATTATTTTTGGCATGTCTTGGAACATTTGCTATGCCTCTGGCAATATTTATCTATCCAATCATGGTGGTTCTGGAACAAGACTGCCAGTGGTCCATGGTGACTGTACTGTGTTATTATAAGATCTATGGTTACGTAATGCCACTGTTATATCATTGGTATTACATGCTGCAACCTTACTTGTGGTTAATAAAAAAAGAAAATGAAGACCAACTGCAATTGCCATCATGATGTTTTTTATATAATAAAAATGAATAGAATATTATTATATTTATAGACTGCAAACACAAAGCTCTTATGTAGTGTGCAGCTTGTATCTGACAGCTTCAGTCTTTAGTATTAACTTTATTAACATTTCAGATGCAGAATACACTGGATTCTGAGTGCCCTGTGATTCAATTACTAATCAGACTTGTTGTGTAACTTTTATTTTATATACTTTTATAAATATATATATATATAATATATATATATATATATTTATATATATATATATATATTTATATATATAATATATATACACGGTATATTGTGGGTCCCTAAACTCAAATGACTGACAGCAGCCCAGAGAATGTGCCGTTAATCAGAAGAAATTAAGATAGGGCGCTACTGGGGAAAAATACTTAGGAACTGATCTTTGAACAAATAGTATTTGCTAACAGCTGAAGGTCTATATACGTCTGACCAAAACCAGAATTTGCCTCTGGAAACCCCAACTAGCCAAAATGGCTCTCTAGTCTCACACTATTAATTAAAAATTCCGTCATTATGTTTAAAAAATCAATTTATGAAGGATGTCTGCTAGTTACTAGTTATCCAGAGATTTGACCTTAGTTAGAATGACACTAAAAAGGGATTCAATTCAATTCAAACTATCTGTTCTTAAATTGTACTTTTGTAGTTTTACTAAAACTAATGCAAAACTCACTCGGGGGGTGGGGGTTACCTGCTTATGTCTGTGTTGATATGTTTTGTGTGACAGTGTGTGAGGCCAAGTCCAGTGCAAGAATCAAATAGATGAATGGATTTTTAATACATATTTTTTTACTCTTTCTGGTAAATGAAACCTTTGGTTTTGTTAATGTTTTCCATTCCTATGATGTAGAGCCATTCTACATCATTTTATCACATCTTGTTATTTGGAGAAAATTCCATTATCTGGAAACCCATTATCCATAAAGTTCCAAATTACGGGAAGGCCATCACGCATAGACTCCATTAAAATCAAATAATTTTCTCTGTAATAATATAACACTTCCTTGTACTTGATCCCAACTAAATAATTTATTAGAAGACTTAAGGTATGAAGATCCAAATTATGGAAAGATCCCTTATCCTAAGCATTCTGGATAACAGGTCCCATACCTGTAGATATTACTATGTGTTCTGAGGTATTACATGTTAAGTTGCCACTAATCTTATTTAGGCATGAATTGGTTTGTGCAGGAGAGCAGCCTAATTAGACTCCCCAAACACAAAAATCACCCTCCACCTATGCAGCCCAACGCTGCCCCACAGTCCCTATTTGCCCCACTGACTCTGTTTGTGAGTAATCTATTAACTTAATCTCTTTCCGGCTCATTTCAAATCGAGTAGGTGCACCTGAGATTTATTATATATGGCTAAAATGGTCTTCCTTGTTGTTAGAATTTTGGATTATTGTTGGGTGACTGGACTCTGAAACCAACGTAGGAATACAATATATTTTTTCCGATGTTGGGAAATGAAAAATAAGTTTCAATTTTCTTGTATTTGCATATGGTATAACTAATTTCTAGAATTATATTAATTACAGGTATGGGACCTGTTATCCAGAATACTTGGGACCTGGAGTTTTTAGTATAATGGATCTTTCTATAATTTGGATCTCAATAACTTAAGTCTGCTAAAAAATCATGTAAACATTAAATAAACCAAACAGGATTGTATTGCCTCCATTAATGATTAATTACTAGGTAATGTTTTATTATTACAAAGATAAAATAAAAATGATTTGCTTAAAATTAAGTCTGTGGAACATGACCTTCATGTAATTTGGAGCTTTCTGGATAATGGGTGTCCAGGTAGTGGATCCCATACCTGTATTACTGAATTCTTTATGGGAGAGGGCGTATTTGAAAATGTGTCTGAGCTGAGTGAGGGTGTGCCTCAAAAATATGACTATTTCTCAGGTCCCACCAAGGCCTTAAAGCAGCCCTGGCTCAATCCACCCTACTATTCTATGAATTTCCACTGCCCTTTGCACTCGCAGGCATTCCCCCCATGTATACAGTGCTGTTGGCATTTGGCAGTGCTGTACTCGTGAGCGTCGGGTGGGGGGAGGGAAATCCAAGTGATTTTACTCATAGGTAATTTTTGCAATTGGTCTTCATTTTTTATTATTTGTAGTTCTTTAATTATGTCAGTTTTTGCTCTGCAGCTCTCCAGTTTGGAGTTTCAGCAGCCAACTGGTTGCTAGGGTTCAAATTACCTTAGCAACCAGGGAGTGGTTTGAATGAGAGACAGCAATATGAACAGGAGAGGAGTTGTAGCTTCACAAAGCAATAGTTTTCTGGTTGCTGGGGTCAGTGACCCCCCCCCCCTTTGAAAGCTACAAGGAGTTAGAAGAATACTGCAAATAATAAAAAAAAAACTGTAAAAAATAAATAATGAAGACCAATTGAAAAGTTGCTTAGAATTGGCCATTCTATAACATACTAAAATGTAATCAAACGGTGACCCATCACTTTAAGAAAAAAACAATTTGTACCTTGGACTTTTAAAATATAATTATCAGATTTTAAAGTTCACTTCAAATTAGTTGGGTAGTAACAAACCCAGTCCATTGAATCAATTTATGTCTACATAACAGCAGCAGTAATTGACCCTTTATTTATTTTTACATTTATGAGCATAATGGAGGAATAATAAGGGAGTGAGTGTTAAGGGGTTGTCTGTGGTCTCTGTAAAACATACACACAATGTTCATTCTGGTTACTTCAGCCAATGAATGGGCAGAGCCATGTCCTTTAGTCCCACAATTATTCCTGTTACAGCTGGAACCCACATTTTTTTGCTCATTGCTGTCAGTGATCAGTGAGGGGCTCACAGAGGGTCAGAATATGTTGGCTCAAGGCAAAAGATGTGCAAGAGGAATATTTATTCATGGGTATAATGCATACTGTTACAATACATTGCTAGGTCCCATATTAGGTTAATAATTATCTGTTGCTTATATTCAAGCATCCTATTGGTTGCTAAGGCTACTGCACCTGGGCAAACTTTTATACCAACTCTAGAAACCCCTAGTAGCTAATCAGATGTTTCTTTAAAAAAACCCATAGACTCCCATTATAATCAAATAATTCAGATTTTATTTTAAAATTTCCTTTTTCTCTGTAATAATATAACAGTTCCTTGTACTTGATCCCAACTAAATAATTTATTAGAAGACTTAAGGTATGAAGATCTGAATTATGGAAGGATCCCTTATCCTGAGAATTCTGGATAACAGGTCCCATACCTGTAGATATTACTTTGTGTTCTGAGGTATTATATGTTAAGTTGCCACTAATCTTATTAAGGCATGAATTGGTTTGTGCAGGAGAGCAGCCTAATTAGACTCCCCAAACACAAAAATCACCCTCCACCTATGCAGCCCAAGGCTGCCCCACAGTCCCTATTTGCCCCACTGACTCTGTTTGTGAGTGATCTATTACATTAATCTCTTTCCGGCTCATTTCAAATCGAGTAGGTGCACCTGAAATTTATTATATATGGCTAAAATGGTCTTCCTTCTTGCAAAGTTAGAATTTTGGATTATTGTTGAGTGACTGGACACTGAAACCAAAGTAGGAATAAAATATATTTTATCGATGTTGGGAAATGAAAAATAAGCAGTTTAAATTTTCTTGTATTTGCATATGGTAGCACTAATTTCTAGAATTATATTAATTACAGGTGTGGGACCTGTTATCCAGAATACTTGGGACCTGGAGTTTTTAGTATAATGGATCTTTCTATAATTTGGATCTCAATAACTTAAGTCTGCTAAAAAATCATGTAAACATTAATTAAACCAAACAGAATTGTATTGCCTCCATTAATGATTAATTACTAGGTAGTGTTTTATTATTACTTTTATACTATAACTTTTATACCAACTCTAGAAACCCCTAGTAGCGAATCAGATGTTTCTTTTTTAAAAAAAAAAAGAAGTGCTCTCTCTCTCTCTCTCTCTCTCTATATATATATATATATAAATATATATGAACTTAATTGGGTGCTGTAAAAATGTTTATAGAAAACATTCTCACTTTCTGGCAATAGTACATAACATTTCAGTTTATCTGCTCCTTTTATTTATACAATTTATGACAACAACGCATGCAACAGGCAGAAAACACTGTATTCAAACACATAAGGCAGCACTTGCTCAGACTTCTGCACTTATGCTTTTGTACATAAATAAAATTATGAAATTGTTTGCACACTAAGGGCCTGATTTATCAACATTCTAATTTAATTTTTTTTTTCATTTTTTTAAATTTGAATTTTTTTGAATTAGAATTCCAAAACATGAATGTTCAATATTTATTAAATATATTATTATATATTAAAGCAAATAACTCATAAAAAAGCTTGTGCTTCATGTACAAGCCAAATGGAGTTTCCCTAGGCAAAATATGTGATTTTTTTAAATTTGAGTTTTGCATATGTTTTCGAATTTTGTTGCCAGTTTGTAGACCCATGGAAATTAAAGTATGAATTTGATACGTTAAATTTTTTTACAGTTTTATTTAATCAAGTTCTTTTAGAAACATGTTTTTAAATAAATCAGCAGACATTTAAGTTTGGTACGATTTTAAGTTTATTCAAATAAAAAGAAAAATCAAAATTCACAAATTTAACTTTGATAAAAGAACAAAGGGAACATTTGATGTGAGTTTGAGAGATACGCAGAATTTCATATTTCTGTTCAAGCAGCAATGGCTGAAGTGATGTCCAAATACATTGGGCTTTACAGTAAAAAGGATTTTATATTGATATTGATGTGTTCCTTTACAAACTGGAACCTGGATCACTTCCGTGTATCGATATACCTGTAAATATGTATTATTTATTACTGACATAATTTGGAATGACAGAGGAACTAATGTGCTAATAGGAGGCACCCCTAATAACCAGGCAGAAAATGTGAGCTATACTTTTGGCTTAAGGAATATGTATGTATGTATGTAAGGAACATACATGGTACATAGCATTCGCTATACTCAAGGGCAATGAATAATTGTCAGTGAAAAGAAACAGATTTTTTTAGCTGCCATAGAAAGCACATTATGGTGGGTAATATGATATCTGATTTCATAAATCATTAGAGATTATTAGCTGTCCATTAAAATGCAAAAATGATTTACGGGGGATATATAAATGTAGTCAAAATACTTGAATACAATCAAATTACCTTTTTATCAAACACAATATCAAGAAGAATTTCCCTTTCAACTGTCACTACCATGTGACAATGGCCACTGAATATTGTTTTTAAAATTGTTACATTATTTTGTGTAGAATTTGGCCTAAGGCCCATGTATATGTTTGAATGAGGTAATGAAGTGTGGATAGGACCCTAACTTATGCATAAAAATACAACCATACAACATTCTTTAGACTGCACCATTTTCCCATTATTCCAGGGCCCTACCAAACAGATGTTAAGACAAAAACCTTTTGTTTTTTAAAAATCGCCCTCATTATACAAGCAAATATAAATAATATATGCTGCCTGATTTCAATCTGAGCTAAAATATACATTTACAAAAATGATCTCACATCAAAGTCTGATCACTTACCTTAAGGCCAACTCCCCCTCACCGTCATTGGTGCTTACCATCGATAGTCTGGTCTGTTGTCTGTTACAACAAAGCAGTTGGTCTGTCCCAACTGACAATAGGATGTAGGCAGCCAATCACAGCCCTGCTTTCACACAGGGGTGGCCATACTGCAGTCCCCTGTTATGTCTATCTACAGTAGTTGTGGATTGGCTGATATACTACAGTGCAAAGAGCTAGGATCAGCCAGCTGGGCAGCCTGGGAAATCAGGAAGTGTAACAGCTGGGGGGGTTGCTTGATGGGCTTTGGGGATATTTCATTTGAGTATATAGGTGAAAATGCAATGGCAAAGCTTTGTTCTTGAAACAGTATGTGCCCTGTACCATCCCAATCACACCCCACCATGCCCCCAATCACTTCCTAAGCCCCCCTCACCCTTTTAGGAAAACTTTAACTCCTAATCCTTTAAACCCTTCGGCAAACCTAAAGCCATAGGCCCAACAGTAAAACCATTTACATGATTCACTTTCACATTAGGGAAAGTGGTGCAGTTTGGGATACATTTCAAATAATAAAAAATGATTATTTTTGGCATGTCTTGGAACATTTGCTATGCCTCTGGCAATATTTATCTATCCAATCATGGTGGTTCTGGAACAAGACTGCCAGTGGTCCATGGTGACTGTACTGTGTTATTATAAGATCTATGGTTACGTAATGCCACTGTTATATCACTGGTATTACATGCTGCAACCTTACTTGTGGTTAATAAAAAAAGAAAATGAAGACCAACTGCAATTGCCATCATGATGTTTTTTATATAATAAAAATGAATAGAATATTATTATATTTATAGACTGCAAACACAAAGCTCTTATGTAGTGTGCAGCTTGTATCTGACAGCTTCAGTTTTTAGTATTAACTTTTTATTAACATTTCAGATGCAGAATGCACTGGATTCTGAGTGCCCTGTGATTCAATTACTAATCAGACTTGTTGTGTAACTTTTATTTTATATACTTTTATACATATATATATATATATATATATATATATATATATATATATATATTTATATACTGTATATAATATATATACACTGTATATTGTGGGTCCCTAAACTCAGATGACTGACAGCAGCCCAGAGCATGTGAAGTTAATCAGAAGAAATTAAGATAGGGCGCTACTAGGGAAAAATACTTAGGAACTGATCTTTGAACAAATAGTATTTTCTAAAAGCTGCAGGTCTATATACGTCTGACCAAAACCAGAATTTGCCTCTGGAAACCCCAACTAGCCAAAATGGCTCTCTAGTCTCACACTATTAATTAAAAATTCCGTCATTATGTTTAAAAAATCAATTTATGAAGCATGTCTGCTAGTTACTAGTTATCCAGAAATTTGATCTTAGTTAGAATGACACTAAAAAGGGAGAATCAATTCAAACTATCTGTTCTTAAATTGTACTTTTGTAGTTTTACTAAAACTAATGCAAAACTCACTCGGGGGGTGGGGGTTACCTGCTTATGTCTGTGTTATGTTTTTTTTTTTTTTTTCGTATTCAAATCTTTATTAGTGCACAAGAGAAAAAGAACATACAGCTTAATTTATACATATTTGCTTGTGATTTTAAGTAGTTTTATATTATACAATTCTTCATTTAGATCTGTTCTGCAAGATTTGTATACAATGGAACATATAAATTTCAACAAGGTAAGTAACTTAATGCTATGAGATATTCTGTGTTAGTACTATCTACTATTAGTTTGTTTTGTCATATTCGGTAAATGCATATTTCACAGTTTTTCCTGAGTGTTTAAGTATGAGACCCATGGTTGCCAGATTTCAATAAATTTTTGTGGTTTGGGAGATAGGGAGGATGTAATTTCCTCCATAAGGTAAATTTCGTTTACACTCGATAACCATTCCTCTACAGTGGGAGGGTCATCATTTCTCCATTTCCTAGGGATTAAGATTTTAGCAGCCAGTATCAGTTGCATCAATAGGCTCTTTTTAAATATCTTTTCGGCTTTATCTGTGTGTAGGAGCAGTATCATTTGGGGGGAGAATCTTATCTGGCGACCCAGGATCTCACTACTTATTTGTTCAATCTGTTCCCAGAAAGTTTTCACCCTTGGACATGTGTACCAGATGTGGGATATTGTCCCACTCTCACCATTACATCTCCAGCACTTGTCATTTTGTATCAGACGCATTTTGTAGAGTTGTGTTGGAGTTCTGTACCAGTATGATAGAATTTTGTATGAGTTTTCTTGGAATTTATTACTTATGGAACATTTCGCTACAATTCTGAAGATTCTTTCCCACTCTTCTTCCCCTAGGTCAATCTGGAGTTCCTGTGCCCAGGTGCGGGTGAAGTGAGGTAAGTTGGCATATTTACTTTGGATGATAATTTTATAGACGGTTGAGATTAGATGTTTAGGGCTAGTGTTTCTGTTGCACAGGCGTTCAAGGTCTGTTAGGGGTCTAAGAGGTTGCTGTGGGTTATGTAATTCTTTAAGGAAGTTCTTTATTTGTAGATATCTCCATGGGTCCTGTTTAGTCCAGATGTTTCTGTTGATCATTATTGCTGGTGGTTCTGTGGCTGTTGCTAGGACATGTTGTAACTGTAAGTTTTGTATTCCAAACGCGTTGTTCATGCCTTTGTCCATGATTCCTGGTGGAAAGTCTAAATTGTCTCCCAAGGGTATAAGTGAAGATGGGAATGGGATAAGATTGTATTCCTTATTGAGATTTTTCCAGGTTTCTGTTAGCGCTTGAATTTGTGAATTTTGGCCTATGTGAAGTTCCTTCTTCTTCTCTTTGTTCCAGACTACATTTGCTAAAGAGTGGCCTGCCCATTGGTTTTCTATTTTTATCCATTGTTTGTCATTGGCTGTATAGGTGTGTTCCACTAGTTTAGACACAATGCTTGCTTGGTAGTAGGAGAAGAAATCTGGCAACCCTAAGCCTCCTTTCTCTTTTGGTTTATATAGAATGGTTTTTTTGAGTCTCGCTTTTTTCTTTGTCCATATGAATTGTGAGACCATGTGTTCCGTTTGGTGGAAAAAAGATTTGGGTAGGGTGATTGGTAATGTTTGAAATAGGTATAGCAGTTTAGGGAGTATTGACATTTTAATGATGTTTATCCGTCCCGTCCAGGTAAAATGGTTATGGTTCCAGCTCTGTAGTTGGGTGGCTAGGTTGGACAGCAATGGTTTGTGGTTGTATTCATAGATTTTATGTAGATCTGTCGGTATGTGTACTCCTAGGTATTGTATTTTCTCAGTTTGCCAATGGAATTTGAAGTTGTTTTGTAGTTGGGTGAGTAGTTTCCCTGGGAGTACTACTGGTAGTGCTTCCGATTTAGTCATATTGATTTTGTAATTTGATAAGTCTCCATAATTTTTGAGTTCCTTCATTGCTATTGGTAGGGAAATGAGTGGTTTCGTTAAGAAGAGGAGTAGGTCATCAGCAAATGCTGCTATTTTGAGCGGTTCCCCCTTTATGGTGAGACCTGTTATATCTGGGTTCTGCCTCAGTGCAATCAGTAAATGTTCCATACAAAGGACATAAAGAAGTGGTGAGAGTGGGCACCCTTGTCTGGTACCATTTCGTATTGTAAATGGTTCTGAGAGTATACCATTAATTTTAATTTGAGCCCTTGGTATTGTATAGAGTGCCATAATTTTATTTATGAACCTTGTACCCATTCCAGAGTTTTCCAGTAC
The DNA here is from genome assembly GCF_000004195.4 of Xenopus tropicalis. Lineage (NCBI taxonomy): Eukaryota > Metazoa > Chordata > Amphibia > Anura > Pipidae > Xenopus > Xenopus tropicalis. Next base: position 116,131,444 of record NC_030682.2, on the reverse strand, counting down.
TTTTTTTAGGAAGGTCCAATGGACTCTATCGAACGCCTTCTCTGCATCCGTTGAGAGGAGCAGAGAGTGCGTTCGATGTTCTTTCGCCCAGCACATCATATTTATTATCTTCATTGTGTTCTCTTTACCCTCCCTGCCTTGGACAAAACCTGTTTGGTCCCTGTGTATCCACTCTGGTAGGATGGGGTTGAGTCTAGTTGCTAAGATCTTTGTATATATTTTAAGGTCTAGATTCAATAAGGAGATGGGTCTGTAACTGCTACAATTGGTGAGGTCCTTTCCCGGTTTGGGTATGACCGAAATGTATGCTAGCAGGAATTCCTCGTTCAGAGGTTTCTCGGGTCCAATCTCGTTAAAACAGTTTGTCAGCATGGGGGCTAAGTGCTCCAGTAAGTTTTTGTAAAATTTACCAGAGTACCCATCTGGGCCTGGTGCCTTCTGGAGTTTTAAATTTTTAACTACTTCTATAACTTCGTGAAGTTGAATGGGGGATTCCAGTTCTTGTAATATATGTTTCTCTATTCTTGGTAATGCATTTTCATTAAGATAAGTTTGTATCTTGTGTTCTAGTTTTATTTGGTTAGGATGTTGGGGAATATTGTAGAGATCTTTGTAGTAATGTCTGAAGGCTTCTGCAATTCTGTTTGGTAGTAATTGCATAATGCCTTCTTCGTTTTTCACTTTGTGTATATATGAATCTTGTTGTTTCTGCTTAAGTGCTCTAGCAAGCAGTTTACCCGTTTTATTCCCGTATTCATAGTATTTTTGCCTAAGTCTGGTCATTGCGTATTTGGTAGCGCTGTTGGATAATTGTTTTAATTCTCTCCTTTTTTCCGTCAGCAATCTATATGTGTCTAGTGATAGATTTTGTTGGTGTTGAATTTCCAACTTGCCTATTTCTCTGATTAGTTGGGTTGTCTTTTTCTGTCTATCTTTCTTTATTCGTGTGCCGTGTTTAATCAGAATACCCCTTAAGACGCATTTTAATGCTTGCCATTTTGTAAGATGGGAAGTTCCATCTGTTTGTGTGTTTTGTTTATAGTCTTTAATTGTATCTATAATTTCTTTGCGGCAGTCTAGATCTTCTAGTAGGCTTTCATTAAGTCTCCATTGCCAGGTGGAGGGGGTTTTATTGGGGATATTTAGCTTTATTTGTACGGCTGCATGGTCGGACCATAGTATATTGTCTATACTGGCTTCTTTTAGCCAGTGTAGGTGGTGTTGTGAAATGAATACGTAGTCTATTCGGGCATAACTGTTTTGTGTGCTTGAGTAGTGTGTATATTGTTTTGTGGTTGGGTTGTGGAATCTCCATGTATCAATCAGTCTTAAGGACTGGAGGGATTTGGATGCTATTTTTAGTTTAGAATATGGGAGTACAGAGCTTCCTTTAGAAGTGTCGTTTTGTGGATCTACAGGGAAGTTTAGGTCTCCCCCTATGATGCATAGTCCATTTGCAAAATCTGTAATTTTTTCCTTGAGTTTGTTCAAGAAGGGGATCTGGTTTTTATTTGGAAAATAGACACAACCTATAGTACAGGGTGTGTGGTATAGCTGGCCTTTAATGAGTAGGTATCTACCATTGGGGTCACATAGAGTATTTTCCAATTGGAAGTTTAGGTTCTTGCGTATTGCTATTGCTACCCCTTTAGTTTTTTGTTCTGGGTTGTTGCTATAGTACCATTGTGAGAAGGTGCCTAGCTTGTGCATTGGTTGTGGAATATTTTTGAAATGTGTTTCTTGTAATAAGATAATATCACCCTTTCCTTTCCTCATTACATTTACTATTTGCCTTCTTTTCTCAGGGATATTAAGACCATTTACATTTAAGGAGATTACTTTGACCGTGTTATCCATTACTGGGTTGTGGCAAGTATATTTGTTCACATCTATGACATTTACCCTTGCACTTAATGTATTTCAGACAGTATATGTTTACCTTGATAAGACAATATTCATAGCAAATTTCAACTTGTATAAAACAAATAACATTAAACTGTTTCGTTAGTTTAAACCATAGCATTGTTAGTAAGAACATATTATATAACCTTTCTGAAGTTGGGCTTTGTGCTCTAAGGCAGTTTCTCTTTGACAAATCATTTGTCTTGCCCATATATCGGGGGGGGTGGGTGTTCCGAACCAGATTTGGCTTCAGCTCAGCAGGTACTTGTTAAACTTAAGTTTTTATTTCCGTGAGGGTGTGTTTCCTTTGTTACGTAGCACATCACTTTTCATCCTGTTTCTTTAGTTTTGTCTTGGGGGGGTAACTTTTCTGGTGTTAATTTCATCTTTCTCCTTTTGGATTTGGGCGTAGTTACTTCCATCCATGGTTCTTTGTATTGTAGGGAAGTGGGTTTGGGAAGCTGCACAAATTTGACCCACTCTGTCAGATCTAGGGTTTCTGCTTTGCATGCTTGCAGGAATGGGTGTATGTCTTCTGGAGTTGTTAGGATATGTGTTTTCCCTTCTATTGTCGCTTGGATGGAGAATGGGTAACCCCAGCGAAATAGGATTTGTCTCTCTTTAAGCATATCTGTTAGTGGTTTCAGTAGTTTCCTTTGTTGGAGGGTAAACCAGGACAGGTCTTGTAAAATAGCAATTTCTGTGTTTCCATGTTTGACTACTTTCCGTTGGCGTGCTTTGGTTAGTATCTCTTCCTTTTTAGTGTAGCTTAATAAACAGCATATAATGTCTCTTGGTTTTTCAGTGGGGAGACCTCTTGGCCTTAATGCCCTATGTATTCTCTCAATTTGCAGATCATTAGCAGGCTGTTGGCCTAGTATGTCATTGAATATTGCTTGTACTGTTTGTTTCAGAATCGGCTGGTCTATCGACTCAGGAAGGCCTCTCACTCTTAGATTGCATCGTCGCCCTCTATTATCAAGGTCCTCGACTCTGCGGGTGAGTAGTTGTATTGCCCTGCTTTGTGATTCTGTAACCGTTAATAAAGACTCTAAAGTGTTTTCCACTGACTCGGTTCTGTGTTCTATGTCTGCTGTCTTGGAGTGCAGGGCCGTGATCTCGGCCTTTAGGTCCCCCACTTCCTCTTTTAGCGTCGTTTTAATTTGCGTCGCTAAATCAAGGAAATCTTGTTTTGTAGGTAGAGTTTTGAGATAAGAAAGAGTACCTTGATCTGTGTTAATGGATTCACATTCAGATTCTGCATCTGTGCCATCCGGTTTGCCTGTCTCTGAGCTTCCCTCATGTGCGTCGCTGTCTTGCTCCGCTGGCGTTAGAAACTTTTTCAGAAACTTCTGTGATTCGGTAAGTCTGTTCCCCTTGGGTTCTTCCCTTTGGGGGTCTCTATTTTTACCGTGTTTCCCCATGTTTAACAGGTTTTTTCCTCACGATTGGATCGAGCTGTGTCGCAGCTCCTGAGCTAAGCGTCCATCTTAGTTGGCGTTCAGCCACGCCCCCCGTCTGTGTTATGTTTTGTGTGACAGTGTGTGAGGCCAAGTCCAGTGCAAGAATCAAATAGATGAATGGATTTTTAATACATATTTTTTTACCCTTTCTGGTAAATGAAACCTTTGGTTTTGTTAATGTTTTTCATTCCTATGATGTAGAGCCATAAAGCAAGCAATTGGCACTGCATTTAACTGGCATTTGTCCTGAGGGTAATGCACATTAACCTGCCACTTTATCCACGTATGCATTCTTGTGGCAATATACTGTAAATTTATAAGAAAACACCAAAGCCCACATAAGTGCTGGAGCATCGTAGATTAAACTGTCAGTTCTGAAGGCATTCTGTATGAAACTGTCACTGTATTTATCCCTTAGTATATATTATATACAATGTATCCCTACTGTAAAACTGGTACTTTATCTGGTTTATGTTGTAAATGCATTATACATGAGATTGCCACCTTATGTACACTGCTTTGTATTATTATACACTGCTAAGGAATTCACTTTATCACATCTTGTTATTTGGAGAAAATTCCATTATCTGGAAACCCATTATCCAGAAAGTTCCAAAGGCCATCACCTATAGACTCCATTGTAATCAAATAATTTTCTCTGTAATAATATAACAGTACCTTGTACTTGATCCCAACTAAATAATTTATTAGAAGACTTAAGGTATGAAGATCCAAATTATGGAAAGATCCCTTATCCTGAGCATTCTGGATAACAGGTCCCATACCTGTAGATATTACTATGTGTTCTGAGGTATTATATGTTAAGTTGCCACTTATCTTATTTAGGCATGAATTGGTTTGTGCAGGAGAGCAGCCTAATTAGACTCACAAACACAAAAATCACCCTCCACCTATGCAGCCCAACGCTGCCCCACAGTCCCTATTTGCCCCACTGACTCTGTATGTGAGCGATCTATTAACTTAATCTCTTTCCGGCTCATTTCAAATTGAGTAGGTGCACCTGAGATTTATTATATATGGCTAAAATGGTCTTCCTTCTTGCAAAGTTAGAATTTTGGATTATTGTTGGGTGACTGGACTCTGAAACCAACGTAGGAATAAAATATATTTTTTCCGATGTTGGGAAATGAAAAATAAGTTTAAATTTTCTTGTATTTGCATATGGTAGCACTAATTTCTAGAATTATATTAATTACAGGTATGGGACCTGTTATCCAGAATACTTGGGACCTGGAGTTGTTAGTATAATGGATCTTTCTATAATTTGGATCTCAATAACTTAAGTCTGCTAAAAAATCATGTAAACATTAAATAAACCAAACAGGATTGTATTGCCTCCATTAATGATTAATTACTAGGTAGTGTTTTATTATTACAAAGATAAAATAAAAATGATTTGCTTAAAATGAAGTCTGTGGAACATGACCTTCATGTAATTTGGAGCTTTCTGGATAATGGGTGTCCAGGTAGTGGATCCCATACCTGTATTACTGAATTCTTTATGGGACAGGGCGTATTTGAAAATGTGTCTGAGCTGAGTGAGGGTGTGCCTCAAAAATATGACTATATCTCAGGTCCCACCAAGGCCTTAAAGCAGCCCTGGCTCAATCCACCCTACTATTCTATGAATTTCCACTGCCCTTTGCACTCGCAGGCATTCCCCCCATGTATACAGTGCTGTCGGCATTTGGCAGTGCTGTACTCGTGAGCGTCAGGTGGGGGGAGGGAAATCCAAGTGATTTTACTCATAGGTAATTTTTGCAATTGGTCTTCATTTTTTATTATTTGTAGTTCTTTAATTATGTCAGTTTTTGCTCTGCAGCTCTCCAGTTTGGAGTTTCAGCAGCCAACTGGTTGCTAGGGTTCAAATTACCTTAGCAACCAGGGAGTGGTTTGAATGAGAGACAGCAATATGAACAGGAGAGGAGTTGTAGCTTCACAAAGCAATAGTTTTCTGGTTGCTGGGGTCAGTGACCCCCCCCCCCTTTGAAAGCTACAAGGAGTTAGAAGAATACTGCAAATAATAAAAAAAAAACTGTAAAAAATAAATAATGAAGACCAATTGAAAAGTTGCTTAGAATTGGCCATTCTATAACATACTAAAATGTAACCAAACGGTGACCCATCACTTTAAGAAAAAAACAATTTGTACCTTGGACTTTTAAAATATAATTATCAGATTTTAAAGTTCACTTCAAATTAGTTGGGTAGTAACAAACCCAGTCCATTGAATCAATTTATGTCTACATAACAGCAGCAGTAATTGACCCTTTATTTATTTTTACATTTATGAGTATAATGGAGGAATAATAAGGGAGTGAGTGTTAAGGGGTTGTCTGTGGTCTCTGTAAAACATACACACAATGTTCATTCTGGTTACTTCAGCCAATGAATGGGCAGAGCCATGTCCTTTAGTCCCACAATTATTCCTGTTACAGCTGGAACCCACATTTTTTTTGCTCATTGCTGTCAGTGATCAGTGAGGGGCTCACAGAGGGTCAGAATATGTTGGTTCAAGGCAAAAGATGTGCAAGAGGAATATTTATTCATGGGTATAATGCATACTGTTACAATACATTGCAAGGTCCCATATTAGGTTAATAATTATCTGTTGCTTATATTCAAGCATCCTATTGGTTGCTAAGGCTACTGCACCTGGGCAAACTTTTATACCAACTCTAGAAACCCCTAGTAGCGAATCAGATGTTTCTTTAAAAAAACCCATAGACTCCCATTATAATCAAATAATTCAGATTTTATTTTAAAATTTCCTTTTTCTCTGTAATAATATAACAGTTCCTTGTACTTGATCCCAACTAAATAATTTATTAGAAGACTTAAGGTATGAAGATCTGAATTATGGAAGGATCCCTTATCCTGAGCATTCTGGATAACAGGTCCCATACCTGTAGATATTACTTTGTGTTCTGAGGTATTATATGTTAAGTTGCCACTAATCTTATTTAGGCATGAATTGGTTTGTGCAGGAGAGCAGCCTAATTAGACTCACAAACACAAAAATCACCCTCCACCTATGCAGCCCAAGGCTGCCCCACAGTCCCTATTTGCCCCACTGACTCTGTTTGTGAGTGATCTATTACATTAATCTCTTTCCGGCTCATTTCAAATCGAGTAGGTGCACCTGAAATTTATTATATATGGCTAAAATGGTCTTCCTTCTTGCAAAGTTAGAATTTTGGATTATTGTTGAGTGACTGGACACTGAAACCAAAGTAGGAATAAAATATATTTTTTCGATGTTGGGAAATGAAAAATAAGCAGTTTAAATTTTCTTGTATTTGCATATGGTAGCACTAATTTCTAGAATTATATTAATTACAGGTATGGGACCTGTTATCCAGAATACTTGGGACCTGGAGTTTTTAGTATAATCGATCTTTCTATAATTTGGATCTCAATAACTTAAGTCTGCTAAAAAATCATGCAAACATTAAATAAACCAAACAGGATTGTATTGCCTCCATTAATGATTAATTACTAGGTAGTGTTTTATTATTACTTTTATACTACAGGTATAGGACCCGTTATCCGGAATGCTCGGGTATTCCGGATAAGGGGTCTTTCCGTAATTTGGATCTCCATACCTTAAGTCTACTAAAGAATCAATAAAACATTAATTAAACCCCATGGGATTGTTTTGCATCCAATAAGGATTACTTATGTCCTAGTTGGGATCAATTACATGGTACTGTTTTATTACTACAGAGAAAAAGGATATCAGTTTTAAAATTCTGAATTATTTGATTATAATGGAGTCTATGGGAAACGGACATTCCGTAATTCGGAGCTTTCTGGATAACGGGTTTCCGGATAAGGGATCCCATACCTGTATAACTTTTATACCAACTCTAGAAACCCCTAGTAGCGAATCAAATGTTTTTTTTTTTTTTAAAAAAGAAGTGCTATATATATATATATATATATATATATATATATATATATATATATATATAAATATATATGAACTTAATTGGGTGCTGTAAAAATGGTTATAGAAAACATTCTCACTTTCTGGCAATAGTACATAACATTTCAGTTTATCTGCTCCTTTTATTTATCCAATTTATTACAACAGCGCATGCAACAGGCAGAAAATACTGTATTCAAACACATAAGGCAACACATGCTCAGACTTCTGCACTTATGCTTTTGTACATAAATAAAATTATTAAATTGTTTGCACACTAAGAGGCTGATTTATCAACATTCTAAATTAATTTTTTTTAAATTTGAATTTTTTTTAATTTTTTTGAATTATAATTCCAAAACATGAATGTTCAATATTTATTAAATATATTATTATATATTAAATTATGAGCAAATAACTCATAAAAAAGCTTGTGCTTCATGTACAAGCCAAATGGAGTTTCCCTAGGCAAAATATGTGATATTTTTAAATTTGAGTTTTGCATATGTTTTCGAATTTTGTTGCCAGTTTGTAGACCCATGGAAAATTAAAGTATGAATTTGATACGTTAATTTTTTTTCACAGTTTTATTTAATCAAGTTCTTTTAGAAACATTTTTTTAAATAAATCAGCAGACATTTAAGTTTGGTATGATTTTAAGTTTATTCAAATAAAAAGAAAAATCAAAATTTACAAATTTAACTTTGATAAAAGAACAAAGGGAACATTTGAAGTGAGTTTGAGAGATACGCAGAATTTCATATTTCTGTTCAAGCAGTAATGGCTGAAGTGATGTCCAAATACAATGGGCTTTATAGTAAAAAGGATTTTATATTGATATTGATGTGTTCCTTTACAAACTGGAACCTGGATCACTTCCGTGTATCGATATACCTGTAAATATGTATTATTTATTACTGACATAATTTGGAATGACAGAGGAACTAATGTGCTAATAGGAGACACCCCTGATAACCAGGCAGAAAATGTGAGCTATACTTTTGGCTTAAGGAATATGTATGTATGTAAGGAACATACGTGGTACATAGCATTCGCTATACTCAAGGGCAATGAATAATTGTCAGTGAAAAGAAACAGATTTTTTTAGCTGCCATAGAAAGCACATTATGGTGGGTAATATGATATCTGATTTCATAAATCATTAGTGATTATTAGCTGTCCATTAAAATGCAAAAATGATTTACGGGGGATATATAAATGTAGTCAAAATACTTGAATACAATCAAATTACCTTTTTAACAAACACAATATCAAGAAGAATTTCCCTTTCAACTGTCACTACCATGTGACAATGGCCACTGAATATTGTTTTTAAAATTGTTACATTATTTTGTGTAGAATTTGGCCTAAGGCCCATGTATATGTTTGAATGAGGTAATGAAGTGTGGATAGGACCCTAACTTATGCATAAAAATACAACCATACAACATTCTTTAGACTGCACCATTTTCCCATTATTCCAGGGCCCTACCAAACAGATGTTAAGACAAAAACCTTTTGTTTTTTAAAAATCGCCCTCATTATATAAGCAAATATAAATAATATATGCTGCCTGATTTCAATCTGAGCTAAAATATACATTTACAAAAATGATCTCACATCAAAGTCTGATCACTTACCTTAAGGCCAACTCCCCCTCACCGTCGTTGGTGCTTACCATCGATAGTCTGGTCTGTTGTCTGTTACAACAAAGCGGTTGGTCTGTCCCAACTGACAATAGGATGTAGGCAGCCAATCACAGCCCTGCTTTCACACAGGGCTGGCCATACTGCAGTCCCTTGTTATGTCTATCTACAGTAGTTGTGGATTGGCTGATATACTACAGTGCAAAGAGCTAGGATCAGCCAGCTGGGCAGCCTGGGAAATCAGGAAGTGTAACAGCTGAAGGGTTGCTTGATGGGCTTTGGGGATATTTCATTTGAGTATATAGGTGAAAATGCAATGGCAAAGCTTTGTTCTTGAAACAGTATGTGCCCTGTACCATCCCAATCACACCCCACCATGCCCCCAATCACTTCCTAAGCCCCCCTCACCCTTTTAGGAAAACTTTAACTCCTAATCCTTTAAACCCTTGGGCAAACCTAAAGCCATAGGCCCAACAGTAAAACCATTTACATGATTCACTTTCACATTAGGGAAAGTGGTGCAGTTTGGGATACATTTCAAATAATAAAAAATTATTATTTTTGGCATGTCTTGGAACATTTGCTATGCCTCTGGCAATATTTATCTATCCAATCATGGTGGTTCTGGAACAAGACTGCCAGTGGTCCATGGTGACTGTACTATGTTATTATAAGATCTATGGTTACGTAATGCCACTGTTATATCACTGGTATTACATGCTGCAACCTTACTTGTGGTTAATAAAAAAAGAAAATGAAGACCAACTGCAATTGCCATCATGATGTTTTTTATATAATAAAAATGAATAGAATATTATTATATTTATAGACTGCAAACACAAAGCTCTTATGTAGTGTGCAGCTTGTATCTGACAGCTTCAGTCTTTAGTATTAACTTTTTATTAACATTTCAGATGCAGAATGCACTGGATTCTGAGTGCCCTGTGATTTAATTACTAATCAGACTTGTTGTGTAACTTTTATTTTATATACTTTTATATATATATATATATATATATATTTATATACTGTATATAATATATATACACTGTATATTGTGGGTCCCTAAACTCAGATGACTGACAGCAGCCCAGAGCATGTGAAGTTAATCAGAAGAAATTAAGATAGGGCGCTACTAGGGAAAAATACTTAGGAACTGATCTTTGAACAAATAGTATTTTCTAAAAGCTGCAGGTCTATATACGTCTGACCAAAACCAGAATTTGCCTCTGGAAACCCCAACTAGCCAAAATGGCTCTCTAGTCTCACACTATTAATTAAAAATTCCGTCATTATGTTTAAAAAATCAATTTATGAAGCATATCTGCTAGTTACTAGTTATCCAGAAATTTGATCTTAGTTAGAATGACACTAAAAAGGGAGAATCAATTCAAACTATCTGTTCTTAAATTGTACTTTTGTAGTTTTACTAAAACTAATGCAAAACTCACTCGGGGGGTGGGGGTTACCTGCTTATGTCTGTGTTGATATGTTTTGGGTGACAGTGTGTGAGGCCAAGTCCAGTGCAAGAATCAAATAGATGAATGGATTTTTAATACATATTTTTTTACCCTTTCTGGTAAATGAAACCTTTGGTTTTGTTAATGTTTTTCATTCCTATGATGTAGAGCCATAAAGCAAGCAATTGGCACTGCATTTAACTGGCATTTGTCCTGAGGGTAATGCACATTAACCTGCCACTTTATCCACGTATGCATTCTTGTGGCAATATACTGTAAATTTATAAGAAAACACCAAAGCCCACATAAGTGCTGGAGCATCGTAGATTAAACTGTCAGTTCTGAAGGCATTCTGTATGAAACTGTCACTGTATTTATCCCTTAGTATATATTATATACAATGTATCCCTACTGTAAAACTGGTACTTTATCTGGTTTATGTTGTAAATGCATTATACATGAGATTGCCACCTTATGTACACTGCTTTGTATTATTATACACTGCTAAGGAATTCACTTTATCACATCTTGTTATTTGGAGAAAATTCCATTATCTGGAAACCCATTATCCAGAAAGTTCCAAAGGCCATCACCTATAGACTCCATTGTAATCAAATAATTTTCTCTGTAATAATATAACAGTTCCTTGTACTTGATCCCAACTAAATAATTTATTAGAAGACTTAAGGTATGAAGATCCAAATTATGGAAAGATCCCTTATCCTGAGCATTCTGGATAACAGGTCCCATACCTGTAGATATTACTATGTGTTCTGAGGTATTATATGTTAAGTTGCCACTAATCTTATTTAGGCATGAATTGGTTTGTGCAGGAGAGCAGCCTAATTAGACTCACAAACACAAAAATCACCCTCCACCTATGCAGCCCAACGCTGCCCCACAGTCCCTATTTGCCCCACTGACTCTGTTTGTGAGTGATCTATTAACTTAATCTCTTTCCGGCTCATTTCAAATCGAGTAGGTGCACCTGAGATTTATTATATATGGCTAAAATGGTCTTCCTTGTTGCAAAGTTAGAATTTTGGATTATTGTTGGGTGACTGGACTCTGAAACCAACGTAGGAATAAAATATATTTTTTCCGATGTTGGGAAATGAAAAATAAGTTTAAATTTTCTTGTATTTGCATATGGTAGCACTAATTTCTAGAATTATATTAATTACAGGTATGGGACCTGTTATCCAGAATACTTTGGACCTGGAGTTTTTAGTATAATGGATCTTTCTATAATTTGGATCTCAATAACTTAAGTCTGCTAAAAAATCATGTAAACATTAAATAAACCAAACAGGATTGTATTGCCTCCATTAATGATTAATTACTAGGTAGTGTTTTATTATTACAAAGATAAAATAAAAATGATTTGCTTAAAATGAAGTCTGTGGAACATGACCTTCATGTAATTTGGAGCTTTCTGGATAATGGGTGTCCAGGTAGTGGATCCCATACCTGTATTACTGAATTCTTTATGGGAGAGGGCGTATTTGAAAATGTGTCTGAGCTGAGTGAGGGTGTGCCTCAAAAATATGACTATATCTCAGGTCCCACCAAGGCCTTAAAGCAGCCCTCGCTCAATCCACCCTACTATTCTATGAATTTCCACTGCCCTTTGCACTCGCAGGCATTCCCCCCATGTATACAGTGCTGTTGGCATTTGGCAGTGCTGTACTCGTGAGCGTCAGGTGGGGGGAGGGAAATCCAAGTGATTTTACTCATAGGTAATTTTTGTAATCGGTCTTCATTTTTTATTATTTGTAGTTCTTTAATTATGTCAGTTTTTGCTCTGCAGCTCTCCAGTTTGGAGTTTCAGCAGCCAACTGGTTGCTAGGGTTCAAATTACCTTAGCAACCAGGGAGTGGTTTGAATGAGAGACAGCAATATGAACAGGAGAGGAGTTGTAGCTTCACAAAGCAATAGTTTTCTGGTTGCTGGGGTCAGTGACCCCCCCCCCCCCCCGCCCTTTGAAAGCTACAAGGAGATAGAAGAATACTGCAAATAATAAAAAAAAACTGTAAAAAATAAATAATGAAGACCAATTGAAAAGTTGCTTAGAATTGGCCATTCTATAACATACTAAAATGTAACCAAACGGTGACCCATCACTTTAAGAAAAAAACAATTTGTACCTTGGACTTTTAAAATATAATTATCAGATTTTAAAGTTCACTTCAAATTAGTTGGGTAGTAACAAACCCAGTCCATTGAATCAATTTATGTCTACATAACAGCAGCAGTAATTGACCCTTTATTTATTTTTACATTTATGAGCATAATGGAGGAATAATAAGGGAGTGAGTGTTAAGGGGTTGTCTGTGGTCTCTGTAAAACATACACACAATGTTCATTCTGGTTACTTCAGCCAATGAATGGGCAGAGCCGTGTCCTTTAGTCCCACAATTATTCCTGTTACAGCTGGAACCCACATTATTTTTGCTCATTGCTGTCAGTGATCAGTGAGGGGCTCACAGAGGGTCAGAATATGTTGGTTCAAGGCAAAAGATGTGCAAGAGGAATATTTATTCATGGGTATAATGCATACTGTTACAATACATTGCTAGGTCCCATATTAGGTTAATAATTATCTGTTGCTTATATTCAAGCATCCTATTGGTTGCTAAGGCTACTGCACCTGGGCAAACTTTTATACCAACTCTAGAAACCCCTAGTAGCGAATCAGATGTTTCTTTAAAAAAACCCATAGACTCCCATTATAATCAAATAATTCAGATTTTATTTTAAAATTTCCTTTTTCTCTGTAATAATATAACAGTTCCTTGTACTTGATCCCAACTAAATAATTTATTAGAAGACTTAAGGTATGAAGATCTGAATTATGGGAGGATCCCTTATCCTGAGCATTCTGGATAACAGGTCCCATACCTGTAGATATTACTATGTGTTCTGAGGTATTATATGTTAAGTTGCCACTAATCTTATTTAGGCATGAATTGGTTTGTGCAGGAGAGCAGCCTAATTAGACTCACAAACACAAAAATCACCCTCCACCTATGCAGCCCAAGGCTGCCCCACAGTCCCTATTTGCCCCACTGACTCTGTTTGTGAGTGATCTATTAACTTAATCTCTTTCCGGCTCATTTCAAATCGAGTAGGTGCACCTGAGATTTATTATATATGGCTAAAATGGTCTTCCTTCTTGCAAAGTTAGAATTTTGGATTATTGTTGAGTGACTGGACACTGAAACCAAAGTAGGAATAAAATATATTTTTTCGATGTTGGGAAATGAAAAATAAGCAGTTTAAATTTTCTTGTATTTGCATGTGGTAGCACTAATTTCTAGAATTATATTAATTACAGGTATGGGACCTGTTATCCAGAATACTTGGGACCTGGAGTTTTTAGTATAATCGATCTTTCTATAATTTGGATCTCAATAACTTAAGTCTGCTAAAAAATCATGTAAACATTAAATAAACCAAACAGAATTGTATTGCCTCCATTAATGATTAATTACTAGGTAGTGTTTTATTATTACTTTTATACTACAGGTATAGGACCCGTTATCCGGAATGCTCGGGTATTCCGGATAAGGGGTCTTTCCGTAATTTGGATCTCCATACCTTAAGTCTACTAAAGAATCAATAAAACATTAATTAAACCCTATGGGATTGTTTTGCATCCAATAAGGATTACTTATATCCTAGTTGGGATCAATTACATGGTACTGTTTTATTACTACAGAGAAAAAGGATATCAGTTTTAAAATTCTGAATTATTTGATTAAAATGGAGTCTATGGGAAACAGACATTCCGTAATTCGGAGCTTTCTGGATAACGGGTTTCCGGATAAGGGATCCCATACCTGTATAACTTTTATACCAACTCTAGAAACCCCTAGTAGCGAATCAAATGTTTATTTTTTTTAAAAAAAAAGAAGTGCTATATATATATATATATATATATATAAATATATATGAACTTAATTGGGTGCTGTAAAAATGGTTATAGAAAACATTCTCACTTTCTGGCAATAGTACATAACATTGCAGTTTATCTGCTCCTTTTATTTATCCAATTTATTACAACAGCGCATGCAACAGGCAGAAAATACTGTATTCAAACACATAAGGCAGCACTTGCTCAGACTTCTGCACTTATGCTTTTGTACATGAATAAAATTATTAAATTGTTTGCACACTAAGAGGCTGATTTTTCAACATTCTAATTTAATTTTTTTTAAATTTGAATTTTTTTTAATTTTTTTGAATTATAATTCCAAAACATGAATGTTCAATATTTATTAAATATATTATTATATATTAAATTATGAGCAAATAACTCATAAAAAAGCTTGTGCTTCATGTACAAGCCAAATGGAGTTTCCCTAGGCAAAATATGTGATATTTTTAAATTTGAGTTTTGCATATGTTTTCGAATTTTGTTGCCAGTTTGTAGACCCATGGAAAATTAAAGTATGAATTTGATACGTTAATTTTTTTTCACAGTTTTATTTAATCAAGTTCTTTTAGAAACATTTTTTTAAATAAATCAGCAGACATTTAAGTTTGGTATGATTTTAAGTTTATTCAAATAAAAAGAAAAATCAAAATTTACAAATTTAACTTTGATAAAAGAACAAAGGGAACATTTGAAGTGAGTTTGAGAGATACGCAGAATTTCATATTTCTGTTCAAGCAGCAATGGCTGAAGTGATGTCCAAATACAATGGGCTTTATAGTAAAAAGGATTTTATATTGATATTGATGTGTTCCTTTACAAACTGGAACCTGGATCACTTCCGTGTATCGATATACCTGTAAATATGTATTATTTATTACTGACATAATTTGGAATGACAGAGGAACTAATGTGCTAATAGGAGACACCCCTGATAACCAGGCAGAAAATGTGAGCTATACTTTTGGCTTAAGGAATATGTATGTATGTAAGGAACATACGTGGTACATAGCATTCGCTATACTCAAGGATCAGGAATGTGTATCAATTGACTTCTTATAATTGTCAGTGAAAAGAAACAGATTTTTTTTAGCTGCCATAGAAAGCACATTATGGTGGGTAATATGATATCTGATTTCATAAATCATTAGTGATTATTAGCTGTCCATCAAAATGCAAAGAGGATTTACAGGGGATATATAAATGTAGTCAAAATACTTGAATACAATCAAATTTCCTTTTCAACTGTCACTACCATGTGACAATGGCCACTGATCATTGTTTTTAAAATTGTTGCATTATTTTGTGTAGAATTTGGCCTAAGGCCCATGTATATGTTTGAATGAGGTAATGAAGTGTGGATAGGACCCTAACTTATGCATAAAAATACAACCATACAACACTCTTTAGACTGCACCATTTTCCCATTATTCCAGGGCCCTACCAAACAGATGTTAAGACAAAAACCTTTTGTTTTTTAAAAATCGCCCTCATTATACAAGCAAATATAAATAATATATACTGCCTGATTTCAATCTGAGCTAAAAAATACATTTACAAAAATGATCTCACATCAAAGTCTGATCACTTACCTTAAGGCCAACTCCCCCTCACCGTCGTTGGTGCTTACCATCGATAGTCTGGTCTGTTGTCTGTTACAACAAAGTGGTTGGTCTGTCCCAACTGACAATAGGATGTATGCAGCCAATCACAGCCCTGCTTTCACACAGGGGTGGCCATACTGCAGTCCCCTGTTATGTCTATCTACAGTAGTTGTGGATTGGCTGATATACTACAGTGCAAAGAGCTAGGATCAGCCAGCTGGGCAGCCTGGGAAATCAGGAAGTGTAACAGCTGGGGGGGTTGCTTGATGGGCTTTGGGGATATTTCACTTGAGTATAAAGGTGAATATGCAATGGCAAAGCTTTGTTCTTGAAACAGTATGTGCAGAGATTTGTATCTTGTCTGTGCCCTGTACCACCCCACCATGCCCCCAATCACATAAGCCCCCCCTTTCAGGAAAACTTTAACCCCTTGGGCAAACCTTAAGCCATAAGCCCAACAGTAAAACCATTTACATGATCCACTAGCATTCACACAAGGAAAAGTGGTGCAGTTTGGGCGACATTTCAGATAAAGAAAGTCGATTGGCACACTTTGGAACATTTGCTATGCCTCTAGCAATATTTATTTACCTATCCAATCATGGTGGTGCTGGGACAACACTGCTTGCAATTCTTCATGTCACAAATGGGTATAACATCAGCAATGTGAAGCCCTTTTCTTATAAAAAAAATTCTCAAATAAAAACATCTATAAAACACCTGCTTGGCTCTTGACTTTTAAACTAGGTGCCTTCCAGACATGGGGGAACTTAATGTAAATCTATAATCAGTTGGTAATAAATTTCATAATGTCTCCTAGGGTTGTTTAGTTTTGAGTTAACTTTTAGTATGATGTAGAAAGTAATATTCTGAGACATTTTGCAATTGGGTCTTCATTTTTTATTATTTGTAGTTTTATTTTAATTATTTCACTTTTTATTCATCATCAGATTGGAGTTTCAGCAGCTATCTTGTTGCTAGGATCCAATTTACCTTAACAACCAGACAGTGGGTTGAATGAGAACCTGGACTATGAATATGAGATAAGGAATAAATAGTAACAATAAAAATAACATTTTAAGCTCACAGAGCAATAGGTTTTTGGTTGCTGGGGTCAGTGACCCATGCAATCTGGAAAGAGTCAGAAGAGGAAGGCAAATAATTTAAAAACTATTCAAATACATAATGAAGACCAATTTAAAAGTTGCTTAGAACTGGCTGTCCTATAACATACTAAAAGCTAACATGAAGGTGAAGCAGAACAGCAAATTGAATATATCTGTCAGTGAAATACTTCTCTATTTTTTACTTTAAGAGGGGAGCCTGTACAATACATAGGATACACTCATGCTAATAAACAAATACATGTATAGACCAACATCTGCCACCATCTGCTGTTCCTTATTAATCACTCTCTATTGTACATTTCACCTCAGAGTGAATCCCCATTAGGACACCATAGCTATTATATACAAATGGAGTTTGGCTGATTGCAGATGGAGTCACGGGCAGCCGTACTTTAGAAAAAATACGAAATTATCTCAATATTGTTTAGTAAATCGGCCCCATAGTGTTTTATTCCATTACTGTTAGTGCTAAAAATCCAAATCAGAAAAAAAACCCAGAAGGTTAGCAAATGGCCCCCTAGGTATTTGCCAAGGGAAGGGAATGCAAAATCACAAATGCAGCTGCAGTTGCTTCTCCGATGGCTGAAATTAGGACTTTCCACCTTAATAAGAGTAGCTACAGGTCCGAGTGGTGGGAGGGTAATTCCTATTTACCATTTTAGTATAGCCTTGATGATAACTTCCATCTGCCCAGTCAACAGACTTTAAAAATTATTCCTCCTTTTCTGGAATGGACATCCCCTTACCAGTGATCTAAGTTGTTCCGCTTACCTACATACCCCATAAGATATGGTCTCTGTGAAAGAGCTACCATATATTAAGTCATGAGATATTCCCTTAAAAACCTTTATGGAAGGCACCATGGATGAATATTGTCAGACACAGCCAAGTGCTGAATTAATATTTTTTGTTTAACAAACATCTACTAAAATAAATACTTATCCTCTTGATAGTAAGCAGACTGGCAATGGTTTCCTACGTACAGTCCCACGTGGTATAGAGTCTGTGGACAGGAGGGTTGGGCAAAAATATATACCCTCATAGGAAACATTTTGTAAGACATACATATAACTATAGGTTATTAATATATTTGATTTACATATATCTATTTTATTTCAGAGGGATAAGAGTTTCAATGACAGAGCTCTGTTGCTCCAACGCCAAAGATAACTATTCCAAGTGCCATGTATCTGACCTAAATACAATGCAGTCAGAGTTACATAAATCCCCATCCTATCAGTTTTATTGGAGCCCATAACGTGTGCAAATGTTCAAATCTGCTGGTTAACAAGCGAGGGCAGAAATCTTGTATTCCACTAAGCAATATATAGCATAGGGGGAGAGCAATGGCTGGTATAGGAAGAGAGCAAGGATTAATATAGAAAGGCAAAATTAGTGAATAGTATGGGTGAAGCAAAGGATAGAATGGGGGAGAGCAGTGGGTAGCATGGGGGAGAGCAGTGGATAATATACTGTAGGAGGAGAATAGTGGATATCATGGGGGAGAGCAGAGGATAGTATAGGAGGTGAGCAATGTATATCATGGGGAGAGCAGAGGAGAGTATAAGCGGAGAATAGTGGATAGCATGAGGGAGAGCAGGGGATAGTGAAGGGGGAGCAGGGGATAGTATAGGAGGAGAATAGTTGATGGGAGAGATGGGGGAGAGCAGGGGATAGAATAGGAAAAGAGTAATGGATAGCATGGGGGAGAGCAGGGGATAGAATAGAAGAAGAGTAATGGATAGCATGGGGGAGAGCAGGGGATAGAATAGAAGAAGAGTAATGGATAGCATGGGGGAGAGCAGGGGATAGAATAGAAGAAGAGTAATGGATAGCATGGGGGAGAGCAGGGGATAGAATAGAAGAAGAGTAATGGATAGCATTGGGGAGAGCAGGGGATAGTATACGGGGGAGAGCAATGGATAGCATGGGGGAGAGCAGGGAATAGTACAGGGGGGAGCAGGGGATAGTATATGGGGAGAGCAATGAATAGCATGGAGGAGAGCAGGGGATAGTATAGGTGAGGCATTACAAACACTGGGGCCTAACATCTGGCATGCCTCAGTTATTTAGACTTTCCTTTTCCTTTAATGTTCTATATATATTGGGATGAGTGCAGAGAACCTCTTGTTGCTGTCTGTATAAATGTTGTGGTCACAGCCTCATTGCACCCCACCTAATGGTTTAAAATTTGGCGGTGAGCACAACTTTCCACTTTTTTGCTACAGAAACCTGTAAGCTGTCATTTAATAAATCAAAGCATCGGTTTTATGAATAAATTCCTTTTTAGACCATGAGTTTAGACCTGGCCCTGGTAACAAGTACTGCAAGGCGTACTGTAAGGCTGATTTTGATTCATTTTGCTTCTCAGCAACCAAAAATGTAAAGAAATGGAAAACTGAATTTGATCTGCATACAGAATTTGGAAAGAAGACAAAAATGCTGTGGTTCAGAAAAAGCTTTTGAAAAACCACCCTCTATTGATTTTATGATGGTGCATAAATGATACCACAGGTCCCTTGACCAATATGAACATCTCATGTCTATATTTTAAGTTTCACTTCATATTAATAAAGATCTTGCTTACAGGTTGCAGAACATTAACAGTTACTTTCACAGAGATGTAGCATACGAGATATAATCAGGAATGAATAGAGAGTGAGTGAATTTTAGGGGGTCATTTCCTAACCACCAATTTTTTTTTAAACTCGAATCCTTTCTGAGGTTTATTTGTCTGAACAGCTAAAAATCCAACTTTAACAATTTGTCAGGTTAAACTTGCCGAGTTCATGAAGAAACCAATGGCAAATGTACCTTCCCTTTCCTTGAAGATTCTTTTTTTGTCTCGAAACTTTAGTGATTTGTCCAAAAACTTTACTTTTTCCAGTTGTCTTATTTCCAATTGATAAAGTTGGGATTTTCGCATCGACAATATGAAAAAGTTGATTTTGTGTGACTTTTCTTGCAGCGATTGGATTTCTTTAGTAAATGTTAGACATTCAGGAAAACAAGATTAGTCGAGTTTGAAAATTAAAAAAAATTTGAATTTATATTTTTAGTAAATATGCCCCTATTTGTTGTGAGCTTTCATTTTACACTTTGATAAATCTGCCGCATTGTGTAACTCCCATTATTAGCTTATACTATATATAAAGTCAAAATAAAATCAGCTATTTTAGTAAACTGTTCCTATTTTACTAGTTTTAATTTTATCAGTAGAAGTATGGGATCCATTATCTGGAAACCCGTTATCCAGAAAGCTTTTAATTAGAGGAAGTCCATTTTAATTAAGTAAGTCACATTTAAAAATGACTCCCTTTTTCTCTGTAATAATAAAATGGTGCCTTGTACTTGATCCCAACTAAGCTGCAAGAATCCATATTGGTGTTAAACCAGTCCTACTGGGCTTATTTATTGTTTAATTGACTTTTTTAGCAGGTATGGGGACCCAAATTACAGAAATATCCCTTATCTAGAAAACCCCAGGTTCTGTGCATTCTGGGGAACAGATCCCATACCTGTATAAGTTTGAGGAAAATATTATTTTCAAAGCAGTATATTGCTCTATTTCAGTTTTTTATAAAGAATTTTCACAAACTTTTTCATAAAAATGGTGAGGAATATTTGTGAAGACACAGAAATAGCAATTCTTTTATCTAGGCTGTTTAGGAATATGTCTCCATCAAAATGAGAGTCAAAAAGAAATACAAAATTCTGATGTGTAATCTACATGAAAGATTTGCCATCCAATGCTACATGCCTGTCTGAAGGGAATGCTGCATGCTGTGTCTTCATCTGGCCAGATAAAATCTCATGGTGTCTGACACACTTTTTTTTATTGAAATACAATAGTCATACTGTAAAAAACCCATTATATTATATAGAGCTTATCTGTTATCTGTGTATGTAACCTGTGCCTTTTTTCCAGCTTGAATGTCTGCCCCATGGCTACACAGCAGCCTATTTATATGAACCAGTTTTACCAGTGCAGGCAGCAGTACATTATATTTTAATTTCTAATTACTTATAAAATCACTTGGGGGGGGGCAATCTTAATTGCTTACCAGATACCCCAGGCCCGTTCTTCTGCAGGCCCAGGCTGGCAATCTCCTTTTCTTCTCATTTAAGGGTTCAAAATACAATGTTAACCTAGAGTCTAGACCAGTGATTGCCAACTAGTGGCTTGTGCTCACCAACCCCTTGGATGTTGCTCCCAGTAGCCTCAAGGTGTCCATTTTTAAATCTCTGGCTTGGAGACAAATTTCAGAAGCAGTTTTCTGTCAAGCAAAGCCTCCTGCAGGCCAGCAGTCCATTTGGGCTACCAGGGCATCCCCAACAGAATATATCTGCATAGTTAGTTACACCTTGATCCGGTTATTGCCTTTGATACCAAGATATATTGATATATTAAGAGACTATGGAACTGATTAACAAACATAGGTGCTAAATTGCACAAAGTATAGTTACCCATATCAAGCAGTAAGTCATTTATTTTAAACAGTGAATACACCTATTTTTGTAAACCAGCCAAGTTGACCGCAAAAAGATCATCATTTACTATTCACAACTCAGATATTTAAAACTATATAAACATAATTATACTATAGTAGCATGTAATTTCTGGTGGACACCTTACTCATGGCTCTGATCCTGCTCACCACCAGCTTGAGAGCTGCAGAAGACTATAACCAAGCCAAGGCAACTTTGCACAAAGCCTGCCATTGGTTTGTAGATGCTTCTTTCCTCTAGAAAACAGTACAAAATGCATGGCGTAGTCCAGGGATCCTCAAACTACGTATCTGTCCCCCCAAGGTGATTTACACGGCCCCCTGCGCCCTCACCCCTGGCTACTACCTGTTTGCAGACGCCGGAGGACGCAGCGGGGAGAGGGTGAGCAGGGAGCAAGAGGATGCAGCAGGGAGTGGGCCATAGTTTGAGTTTTAAGGACGCGGGGGAGGGGGGGGGCTGTAGTTTGAGGACTTCAGTCCGGCCCCCCAATAGTCTGAGGGACCATGAACTGGTCCATGTTAAAAAAGTTTGAGGACCCCTGCATAGTCCCTATACTCTGCCGATTGTAGATGACTGCGACTAGCATGACACACACACTAAATTGTCACCTGAGAACTCATTAGAGAATATTCCTTAAAGGAATCTATACCCGAAGAACGAAAACTTAACCATCACATATTTATATCATATTTAGATTGAGATTAAAGAATCTTATCAAACTGGAATATATATACAGGTATATCAGCAAATATTGCCCTTTTACATCTTTTCCCTTGAGCCGCCATTTAGTGATTTAGTGATCACCTGACAGGAAATAATGCAGCTCTAACTGTAACAGGAAGTAGTGTGGGAAACCGAGAGAGACAGAACTTTGTTGATTAATTGTCTGATGTGACCTAATATGTATGTGTGTCCTTGTTTGTGCCCTTGTTTGTGTGCACCATGATTCAAATGATCCCAGGGGGGACCCTTAGTACTTAAAATTGCGAATTTTAGGATTACTCAGTGGCACATACTACTAAAAAATTATATTTTTATGAAAGTGGTATATTTAGATGAGGCAGGGTTTTACATATGGGTTGTTTTATGTGTTTTATGCAATATATTTTTTTAGACCTACTTTGTTCGGGGGTATAGTTCTCCTATAAGTTGTTTTTTGCTTTTACATTTTTGGAGAGATGTTTTGGCTATGAAACCCTTGAGTGACATCCTGCATGGGCTAATCAAGACTCTATAGCACTTGTGCAGTAGGAGCTAGACTACACTAAACCTTTGGCTTGTTAATTACAATTGCACTATTTATCCTCTTTTGATGTCTGTAAGAGCTCATGTTTATTGTTTCCTATTACGTTAGTTATTCTGAAATTAAATACTCATCTGTTAGATCTTATTACCATGGAGCACAAAGTGAATTGGCTCTGCCTGAGAATATACAGACCTTTGCCGATCATTAGGCCTATATACTGTAGCAGAACGAGTAACAATTTCTAACTTCTAAAACACAGAAACTGCAGACTAAGCCATCATGAAATATTTTGTGGATTTGCGGCATAAGAAAGATAACGGTTTGTTTACTTGTCTACCAGTTGTTTTCCTTTAGGTGGAATTGTATCATGGTAATTACAATGTATTCTGTAACATTTTCTACAAACAATTACCCAGTTGTTAGGTAATGCTGATATTAATTCTGATCGATTTTATTCTGTAGAGCACAAAAACTCTCTACACATGTTTCTGTTAAGAGTCACCTAAATGTATTATCCCGAGAAGCTTTTCCCGTTTAAGGTACCCACCACTTTTATCACATGACCAAGCAAAGTTTTACCACAAGGTACCATAAAAAAATCCTGTTAAACAAAGTTAATCAAGGGAACTCCCACCAGAATTACCATTTGATGTGGTAGCAGGGTGGGTCGCATTAGTACCTTGCAGCGCTAGAGTCCTGAGTTCAATTCTAGCCAAGACACTGTACAAAAAGATTGTATAGTCTAGGTACTCTGTTTCCCTCCAACAGTCCAAAGCCTTACAGGCAGATGTGCAGAATGTGCTCCTAATCAAAATGACCAAGGTGTCTAATTAGAATAATGTATAATGTCCATAAAGTTCTACATAAAAATGTTGCCACTATATTAATAACAGATAATAAATAATACAATCTTCAGTGTAAATTTATATACAAGCCATTAGGCTTATGGCATATAGGGCATTTGGTCTGCTGCTGCCAACTGGTAGAAAATAGCAGCAGGCAAAACACCTCTGTCAAACTGTCATAGTGCCTAATGCTATTAAATAGAATGCACCATGGCTGACACACACAGGGAGCAGTGAAAAGTGTGCATGTCTGTCTGCCTGTCTGTGTGCCGGGGCAACCATACATTAACCAATATCTACTGATTCAGTCTGGAGGGGCAAATCAGGATGCAGTTGTTGCACAAAAATGACGCCAGTGATTAAACGTACTTCCCCCTAAACATGCATGTATTTGCGAAAAGCGATATTGTGCCTTCCCAGTCTGTTTGGATGAACCCTGTGCAAGTGCCTTTATTGGCACTCACAGACACCAGAACAAATGTGTGCAGAAAAGGTTATCTTATTAGTTATCAGATTATACATGTGTATTATACAAAAAATATGTTTGTATTTATCATTTCATAACAATTGGAGTGTGGGTCCTTATGAATTATATATATAAAAGCACTAATGGGGCTTATACTGTATATGTGTAAATGGGTAAAAATTCTAAATCCATGGCAGAATCCCAGACTTATACAGTTTCCAGTCTGATTTTTAACAGCACAAATGTTTTCACAAAGAGTTTACAAGATCTATAACCGTTAAAGAATAAACATGCTTGAAGCATTTGCTTTTTTAACTTTCCAACCTAATTGCTTTCCATTAGCCTGAGTTTAATAGGTAACAGCATTTCATCTTTAGTACTTTGCTTTCCCATTCAACTCTGAAAACAAACAGTCAGTGTTTCTTATTGAAAGTTTTATGAGCTCTCTTTACGTCTTAAATGAGGCTTTGTTTCAGAGACAAGTGTGGGCCTTACCTTGGATTGCTGAATAGAGAAACGGGTTTTGGAAAATGGTCCGAACGGATTGTGTATGTGGAGGCACCTCATTTAGAGAAAGTTCATCTAACTTAGTGGTATTTAGGCCCCATTGTGCAACACGAGCGCTGCTAAATACAATACACATATGTTATCCATCAGGGGTGCTTTAAATGCTTCCAGTGGGTTGGATGCTTTGCATTTCAGCGCAAGATATATATTTCACAAATCAAACGTATGTCCAATCTAAAGCATGCTTATTGGTCAAGTTTGAAATGTGCCATTCATCCTATTCTCTGTTTAGCAGAAAGATCATGAACAGAGAAGCCAACTTTGGATGTATTTATTTATTTGGATAGGTAGCACTTATATACATGTGTCTTTTATCAAGCTCAAATACCATGTTACTACTATGTAAATAATATCTTCCAGTGAAGGTATGTACCAGAATTACATTAGCCGATCATAAGCAAGGCTGTATATGTAATGACTCTGGCACCAAGAATTCCTGGATAGAAGAGCTTACACGCTACATTTAGTTCCTGAAGTTAGCAGCTTTGTTTTTGAGACTGAAAATATGAAAATGATTATTGATGTCCCTGCTATGCTCATATAATTAATTTTTAATTAAATAAAAATTTGAAGGAACAATCTTTTTGCCTCATGAGAGAATAGCTGTTTCCTTTCTGGTTTACAGGGTAACCCTTTTGAAATAAAAAATAACAAAAGTGGTATAAAGGTGATACCTTTATTGGCTAACTAAGATAACCATAGCAAGCTTTCAGAACATTTTAGTTCCTTTTTCAAGCTGATTGATCACCTTTTCCTGCATCTTTCTGGTTCAAAGAGATTCGAAAGCGCTGTACAACAGATGGGTGTATAAACTGAACATACAGATTGCATACACCAATAGCCAATACAAGGGGTAAAGTGTCCTGCTCAATAGAGCCTATAATTTATAATATGCTTTATTTATATCACAAACACATTTAAACAGTGATTTACAGATCTTGTTTATCATTCCCATGAGTCCCTGCTGCAGTGGAGCTCACAATCCAAATTTCCCACCACAATCACACAACACGCGCACACACACATATAGATGTTAGGGCCAATATAGTCAGGAGTCAATTAACCTGCCTATGTTTTTGGTTGTGAGAGGAAATTGAAGTACAGGTATGGGATCTGTTATTCAGAATGTTTGGGACCTGGAGATTTCCACATAAGGGAAATAGGATTGTTTTGGCTCCAATAAGGATTAATTATTTCTTAGTTGGGATCAAGTAGAAGAGGAAGAAAAGGAAATGATTTTTAAAAATATAAATTATTTGATTAAAATTGAGCTTTCTGGATAATGTGCTTCTGGATAACGGATCCCATACCTGTTCCAAGGAGAAACCTACTGGTATTGGCTGGATTGATATTGGCAGTTGTGGGAGAGTGAGCATTATTAGCAGAAGTTTCTCAGACTTTTATCCATGCTCTTAATAGGGTTACGAATGCCCTTAACTAACAGGCAAGTTTACTATTGTTTTTTAGACTCTATTATAGTGTTAAACAGCCAACGGGCTAACTTCATCTAAATTCCAGGCAGTCCCAGTAGTATTGCAGTGTCTTTACTGGTGTCTTGTTGCATGGCCTGCATGGTTTTGGTATTGAATCCAAGTACAGCAGCCAAAATAGTGTTTATGAATAATTATTTTATTATGGAAATGTATGGAAATGTATGGAAAATATATATATAATTTATTGCATATCAGCAACATACAGTTTTGTCTTTCCATCTGTATAACATTTGTCCATAGTATATATTGAATGTGAGCCTTGGTTAATATGTGATTGTACTGATGTTACACAGATTTACACTGCAGTCAGCATCTCCCAATCCAACAACTCAATCTGCTACACTACAGTATGGGGGGAGATTTTGTTGAACTACTGTTCTTCAGTTAGGTACAGTATATAAAATGAGCAATACATATACCTGTTTAACCCATGTTTGCATTCAGCTGTACAGAAATAATTCTCAAGGTGTACAAAGTATGTTGAAAAAAAAGACATTGCATGGATAAAAAATAGTCACTTGTGGTCTACAAAACTTTTATCAGACTGGAGAAATACAGATATTTTAGCAAGTCTTGAAGGGTGCTACTAAGTTGCCACCTAAGCGCTACCATTGCTATTTCCCTTTGCTGATGGGATGGCTCTATTCTATTTGAAGTGTATTTGCTGATAAACAGCAACTTGTTTACTAACCTCCAAATGAAACCTGGTTCATTTACTTGTGCATGCATAGTTAAGCTAAGACTTCTTATAGCCGGCACAGGAAATAAGACAATTACATGGCATCAGCGGCCTGGAGTTTTACCATGTGTTATTCAATGACTGCCTTAGACCATTTCTAAGCTGCAGTTCCAATTTGCTGTTTATGCATTCAGTAGTGTAATAAGCACCGCCAAATGTTTGTTATTGCTTGTTTTACATTTTAAACATTTTAATTAAAAGAATAATTCAGTCATAATTAGCAATTCAAGAAATTAGAACTCCTATAAGCATAGATGCAAACATCCGCAGTGCTAGAATGACATTCCAATGGGTACTGTTCCATTTAAAGTAAGTGTTCCAAGCCTTTGCTGGCTACAGGGCAGGAGAGGGAAATGGTCTTAAAGCAACCAGTCTATTAGAAATGTTACTTTTTTATTATAATACATGAATTGCATTCAGTTGCATTACATTTTTAACAATTTGCAGTATTCACAAAAGGATCTATATACAATGCAGCCTTATTTCCCAGAGTTCCAATAGCGGTTGCAAACTTTAAACATTGCATTTACATACATTAAGTTTTGTTTCTTAGAGCTGTGCTTGCTTTTGTGAATAAGAAACACTCTTTCCAGGGTCTGTTTTAGCAATG
Source organism: Xenopus tropicalis (assembly GCF_000004195.4). Lineage (NCBI taxonomy): Eukaryota > Metazoa > Chordata > Amphibia > Anura > Pipidae > Xenopus > Xenopus tropicalis. The sequence goes on along the minus strand of NC_030682.2, from coordinate 116,103,881 downwards.
CAAAGCACTCCTCACATGCCCAGTACTCCCTTATGGAGCATAACCTTGTATTACATATTCTTTCTCTCTCACGCCACAGGCATAGTGATGGTTCCACTGGTTCTGTTATTTATAGAAAGTGCATGTCTCTTGCTATCCACAGGACTTTAGAACTCATGCATACAAACCAAGGGCATTTCCTATTATTTTGTTGTAGGCTTATTTGGTTTAGCCTATACACAGACACTAATAGCCTTGAAGTGTGCATGCTTCTGCTCATTGAAAGTTAAAGGGAAGCACAACGGAAAAATCTCATTTTAATCTATCTGTGTTAAAATGTCTAATTTATGCAAACATTTCAGTCTATAAAGAGTTTGATTCTTAATGGAGCAAAACTGATTTGAGGCTGTCTGGTCTCTTGTGAGCTCTACTAATTGTCACTTCCTATAATATCTTACTTGCTGGCCAGAGTTAACATTTATTCACATGCTGGGATTCTTTATATGTGAATCACTTTGTTACACACAGAGGGGACGTTTCAATGGTATGCAGTGAAACTGTGCTAACTCATGCAGATTTCTTGCGTAAGTTGCATACAAATATTTTGGCAAGTTAACATTTTGCATTCAAAAAAATTGCCTTTAACCTCTGTTTGCCCTTTTCTGTATCCCATGTATTCTTTGTACTTATAATGGGTCATTTATTAATGCCCTATAAACAAGTGCCAGAGCACTAATCACGCCCTTAGCATTCATTTTACAAGCATGTGTATCCATGGCATTTCTGCATTCTGCCCCCTGGCCATAGGTGCTTAATGCAGCACTGGTGGGCACCTGATCCTGCTGGCATCCCCTAACTTGCACATCTGAATGACACAAAGTTAGGGAGTACGTAAGACATGGGAGGCCTTTTTTTTTGCTCTTTGCACCCTGCCCTGCACATTGTAAATGAGGCTTTACACAAAATATGGCTTGTTTACTATAATGAATGAAGATCACCATGTATTTTAAGCCATGCAAAATAAATACTGTAATCATCTATATTGGCACAAAATTTGGTTTGTTCAGTTTGTAGGTGTGCTAGACCCTGCAGCTTCAATAACAGCATTTACTTGGTGAAATTATGAGCACCTATTGGTGTTAAAACACAAGGAATCCTGAAATAACCACCTACCTGAGTAAAGTACAGGGCACCCTTTTGCCAGTGTGTGCCACGACTTGCACCGCGCATTCAATTTTCTAAAGCAGGCCCTATGCATGCAAGTACAGTGTAGAACTTGTAGATAAGCACTTAAGTGAATGTCAGGCTGATGGAGAAATGTAGTCACCCATGATAGATCTCTGCTACTGCGGGCAACTAATCTCTCCAAAATGCCTCCAAAATACACCAGCAAGAATACGAATCGCTGGAGAGAAGGCCTACACATCAATTGAGTTTTCTGAAGTCCGGCAAAGTTGCCTGCAGGAGGAAACTTCGTACAACTTCAGAAAACCTAAGCCAGGCTTAGGCCTTTTCACCAGCAATTTGTTTTGTTGCCAGAGGAAAGGCATTTGAGAGACTAGCCTCATCCTGCCTGCAGCAATTCGACATCAGCAACATTTGTGCCTAGTTGGTTTTCTGCATTTATGCATGTGTTGTAACTGGTCGATTGCAGTTTTGAGGGTGGAGTGAACTTTTCTTAGCTAATGAAAAGAAGCGCACAGCTTTGCCTTTAGTAATCAGATGAAACACAAAGGGTGATGTTTTCTGCTGCATGTGGGAAGGTCTTTTCCTAACACTACTCACTTGTAATCATGTTTTGGGTGATTTTTGCCTCCTACACTGTAAAGAAGTAAAGGGTTAACCTGTCTCTCCTAGACTGAGAAAAACTGCACATGCTGTCTGTCTGTCTCTCCACGTATGGCTCTGTTTACTGATACATTAATATAAATGGTACAAAGGGCAAGGCCGTGAACCAATTCTGGGAAAACTATAATTATTTTTTAGTTATTCTCTTCTGCGCTGCTATGGAGGATGGTAGGTGAGTGACCCACTGTGCATCTGGCTTTTCAACATTGCTAACGGCTTATCAGCAGTGACACTGGTCTCTCTGACTCCCTTTGCAAAGTTATTTGAAGATGTAAATGCTATTGAAAGCAGTACCTGTTTATTCTCTGCACTACTGGTTCTGACTCCTAAAAACTGTGTTGCAGAAGCAAACTTAGCAGACATTGAGGAGGACTGATTTATCCCACATTGTTTAAACAAGGCTATGACCTTGTCCCACATACTATATAGTGGCATAGAGTGAAAAGGCACAAAAATGGATCTAAATAGCCTGGTCATTTTTAAATGAGCAATGGATACATTGGAGTTGTCACTGTTTAGCTAAACTAACATGGAGCTGAGATATGGGTGCATTTGCCTTCACTGATTCAGCTACATCATGTAATAAATGATATGATATGATAGGGCAAACAGCAGTTCTGGGGTGGTGGGGCACACTGGGTTCTCTCTGAAGTGGTCCACAGTCAGGGTTGCCATCTCTCTGTTTTTAAACTGGACATTCCAGTTTGTACACAGGCTGTCCGGTTCAAAATTGCCTCTCCAGGTTTCTGAAATCCCAGCAAAATTCTGCCTGATTGATGACCTGAAATCAAGGCAATTGCTGCCTGCATGATATTCCTAAAGCTACTTTCTGGCTTAAAGGTGGCGGTTGCCCAAGAGTTCCCATGCGTCAATAGGCAGTGGTGTCAAGAGCAACTATAGGGAATTGAAAGTATCTTATAAGTACCTGCAAATTGATGCAAGTGTCTTTAATGACAGCTAGGGGTAAATTTGTGGACCTACAACTGCGATGTAGTAATTAAATGACCCCTTATGAGGAACTTAGTTTTCTTTCTACGTGTGCTACCAAAAGAGTTAAGGATAATTTTAGATTTAACAATTTATTTTTCACTCAATGATAATTGCCTCAATGAGTAATACTTGCATGCAATTTGCATTTGAGCAGCACTTAGCTGACTTTCTCAGCTCAATCCATAATAAAGCTATGGGTGCCTTTTTCAGATACCTTTATTACAAAACAAAAAGATACTGCAAAGAATCCATTTAGCCTATGGGTTTAGTGGATACATCCCCTAGCACATGCTGGACTTTGCTTTGGACCCTGTCATTTTACAGCCTGTGATTTAGGCATTTTGGCAGGTCATTTCCTCAGGTACTCTAGGCTGTTGCACTTATTTGGCTTGTACTGATACAAATGTCCCCAACAATATGGGAGCAGTTATGAGTAATTTAACAGACCAGGCTCAGTACAACTGATATCAGGAAATAGCATCCCTGGAAATGTCATAAATTTTACTTAAACATGTCCCTCTTGCAGAGAAATTGTAACAGTTCAAGTGAGTCACACAGAGACACAGAGTCTTTCCCAAGGTGTGTGTTTATATCTAGTAAATAATAGTAATTATAATATAATTGTTGGGTCAGGTGACACAAATGACATCACCAAGGACTGATTATAATTGGCAACATCACTAAGCACTGTTTATAAGGACATATTTTACAGGATATATAATACACAAGAGCCATGAATGTAAAATAGATTAACAGAGGCGAAACCATAATGCTAAATCAGGTTCCAACACAGTATAAGGGGCAGATTTATCAAAATGTGAGTTTAAAGCTTCATACATAAAAACTCACCTACAGTCTATTCATTCCTATGGTATTTTTATTAGCGTGTTTATCAAATGGTAAGTTCTAACTTTCACCTATTTGCTATATGGAATGCAAAGAGGTCATTTCGACGCAAGTACCTTTAATGAAAGTGGTTTACGGGCAACTTGGGGAGAAGTGCAAGTTGCCCATTGCTCTTATGGTCTTCAATGAGCCCTATATTCTATTTGATAGTTCCACTCTATTTGATCTTGGTACAACATTTGTGAACAACTTCTGGTTCTGGTGATGAGTTAATCCTGGTCCAAAAAGTATCGCCTGTTCAATAAATTAGGCATATCCTGGTCCAAAACGTATTGCCTGTTTAATAAATTAGGCATATCCTGGTCCAAAACGTATTGCCTGTTTAATAAATTAGGCATATCCTGGTCCAAAACGTATTGCCTGTTTAATAAATTAGGCATATCCTGGTCCAAAACGTATTGCCTGTTTAATAAATTAGGCATATCCTGGTCCAAAACGTATTGCCTGTTTAATAAATTAGGCATATCCTGGTCCAAAACGTATTGCCTGTTTAATAAATTAGGCATATCCTGGTCCAAAACGTATTGCCTGTTTAATAAATTAGGCATATCCTGGTCCAAAACGTATTGCCTGTTTAATTAAGTAGGCATATATTTGGTTATCAATGCTGGCATTCTGAAGTGTATGGCATCATCATTTTACTCTTGATGCAACTGGGGCCATTGAGAGTACCTATAAGAACAGTATGCAAAGGGAGGTGTAAAGTACACTGTCCTTTGCTATAGATCAGCACACCCAGCATATCTGTGAGCGGCACTAGTATGTATGTATGTATGTATGTATATCTTTATTTATAAAGCACTACTTATGTACGCAGCGCTGTACAGAAGAATATATAGAAGCATATAAGCACTTTTCTGAACGGCAACATCTAGGGCACAATTTTGATCTGAAAAGAACAATGTGCCAATTTCTGTGCCTATAGATGTGCCTTGCAATTTGTATATATGAGTCTCAGAGGCTTGAGATCTTTTGTACACAGACTAGGAAATAGAAAGCTTCTGCGGTACCTTTGAAAACTCAGTAAGAGCTTTTGTCTCTGGGAAAATCTCTGTCTCTTTCTGTCTGGGAAAATAAAAATCTTATTAAACAAAAGGGAGACAAGTCATATATGTGGAAAATATCTCCTAGGTATGTGCCTTCTGTATGATCACAGTTGTGTGAGAAAAGGATTTACACAAAGCGACCAAGAATGCACGGACTTGCTTAATTGTATTGGGTTTGGCAGAGTGTTATCAGATTGTGTACGGGCAACATTGGCATGCACACAACTGTGTCTAAAGTACGTGGGAAAATACATTCATATTATTTTCTCTTCTATGGCGTAATTCTTTCTTTTTAAAATGGTTCTTAATACTGTGACCCCTGCTCAGTGATTTCAAAATAAAGATCAGGTAGAATAAAGCATTTTCTAGTTTAGTGCCACACCCAGGGAGAGTGCAGAAAGATTGTTGTAGTTCCTTTGCAATTTGACTTTGGTTGCCCCTTACATCATCCTTACCTGCCTTCTCCACAAACCCAAACTTTTCTACAGCAAGACCTTTTGCCATTTCCTGGCCCTATCACTTATAGAGGGAAATCTATCTATAGGCAGGAAAAATCTACATATATTTATTCACACACTGTAATGCAATTACAGTGTTCACAATATCAGTAATTAGTCTTGTGGATTGATACTACTTTCTACAGCAGAGGGCAAAGCATGAGTGTAGCATAGACTCTGTATGAAGAAGGGGCTCTCTATTCTATTAACATCATGGGCATCCCATTAGTAGCTGTTATAGTGAATCACTGGGAAAAGATCATTATGGTAGGTATGGCAGAAAAGCTTCTGCTAGCATTAATGACTGTGGTCTTTTTTTCTCACTGATGTCAGTGCATGTTTATAACTCAGTCTACACAGGGTTCTAGTATTCTATAACTCTTTTGGTTTAAGGGTTGATATATTTAAATACTGCAGATCAGATGTGTTTCCCTAAGCCTACATTTTGATTTGGTGAAGTACTAATGATAAAAAGATGTATAAAGTATGTGGGAAAATAAACAAGGATTTGCCTTATTTATTTTTAGCTGGAATTCTTTCTTTCCACGCTAGACAATCATTATAGTAAATCTTCATTTTAAATAATCAGAGCAAAGATGTTAAAATGCTCCATCGTGATTAGGGTCTAGGTTTTTGGGTGCTTTAGCAGTTAAAGCATGTTTAAAACATAAAGGTGTCACATTGGGTCATGGGGATTGCGCAACGGAAATGTCAAGATTGTGTTAGTATAATGTTATGGGAGTCTCTTTCATCTGGAAATTTGTCTGTGCATCACTGTCTTTACATGTAGTTTGGATTCTCTGTTGTGACTTTTATGTTGCTCACAAAATAAAGCCAGATGATTTTGGGTTAAATTTCAAACAAAATTACCTCATAAATGAGAAAAAGGCTGCACTTCCAAACCAATTAACAAAAAATGGTGCAATTAAAACATGTTTCTTTTTTATTTAAAGAAAAACATCTCAAACATGAACAGCCTGATGCATTTCATGCTAACAGCGGGCACTTAATCATAAACCTATTGTTAGGTTCCCGCTTTTGGCACAAAACACAATTTTTACATGAGACTGTATAAAAGAACAGGTAACACATGGTACCACAAGCACCATTCAGTATTAGGCACAAACGATAGCTCAATTACAAATAGGGTTAAGGCGCAGCTATTATTATTACAGCAGCAAGCAATGATGCCTAGGATATTATATATTAGTCAAAGCTGCTCTAAACATCTGGCTTGCAACAGCTAAAGGAGATATTTTTGTTGTGTTCAATATATACAGCAGATATTGCCGTTTTATAAACCACCGTGTTGTGTACAAGTAAATATATTTGAACATGTACTTTCAGTCGACATCAGACAACCACATCATGACACTATCCTTTCTGCTATTCAGTTGGGAAGACAATCCAGCAGATAGGAAAATTTGAGATGTGTTGCTCTCTATAGCCCATTCATATTCAGCAATACTTTCTTTATTTTCCTCAAAAACATAAGTTTATTTGGGGTAACTTCCTCCCAACATAAACATAACAGTCGGTTCATAAACAGTTCATCAAACATGGTTATGATTTGTCCCTAATTCGGGGCTCTCACACTGGAACCTTTTTCCCGAGGCTTCTCACCATCCCCAATGGCTTTCACACATCCACTCGTGAACACTCTGGGATACTCATTCAGCCCTGCTGTCTGTCCCCTCCTGGGATACCAGCTCACCAGCTTCTGGCACACTTAGGCTTCTCACCAAGCCTCAACGTTCCAGCACTCAAACGTGTGGTCACGGCTCCCAGCTCCTTGCAGTGGCAGGCAGCTCCCCCAGCCCCTCTGGGAGTTTCTCACACAGGCAGGCAGCACCCCCAGCCCCTCTGGGAGTTCCTCACACAGGCAGGCAGCACCCCCAGCCCCTCTGGGAGTTCCTCACACAGGCAGGCAGCACCCCCAGCCCCTCTGGGAGTTTCTCACACAGGCAGGCAGCACCCCCAGCCCCTCTGGGAGTTTCTCACACAGACAGGCAGCACCCCCAGCCCCTCTGGGAGTTTCTCACACAGGCAGGCAGCACCCCCAGCCCCTCTGGGAGTTCCTCACACAGGCAGGCAGCACCCCCAGCCCCTCTGGGAGTTCCTCACACAGGCAGGCAGCACCCCCAGTCCCTCTGGGAGTTCCTCACACAGGCAGGCAGCACCCCCAGCCCCTCTGGGAGTTCCTCACACAGGCAGGCAACCTTCCTGCCCTGTGTCCTGTTCTGAGAGTGAACCCCTCTGAGTCCCCAACCTTAATCACCAATCACCTATAACTAAGGCTGTGTAATCCCACAGCTCTTTTATGTGCTGCTCACCTGCAGCCTAATGAAGCAGCTACTTACAGCTGGCCAAATCAAAATGCTAAACTGGAGTATGGAATGGAGGACCTATCCAATTAACCCTCCATTTACTCCAGGACTCACCTATCCGGCTTTTCCTAAACCGCTTGCATCAATACAGCATTAGATGCTGCTAAACCAGGTATTTTACCTGGTGCTACATGTTTCCCACCTTTAATAATGGTGGAAAATACACCAAACAGTGTTCTTACTGCTTGTAACTCTCACAATGTATAAAACAAACTGTTTGTGCAGAACATACCTTTATTGCAGAGCACTTTACAGATGTTGTCCATCATTCACATCAGTCCCTGCCCGGTGGAGCTAACAGCCTGTGGTCCCTATCACATTCACACACACACTATGGTAAGTTTTGGCAGGAACCAATTAACCTGCCTGTATGTTTTGGGAATATGCAAGCAAACGGTGAAGATACAAATTCCTTGCAGATAGTGCCCTAGCTGGACTCCAATGCAGGACCCCAGAACTTTAAAGCAGCAGAACAAACTTGCTTTCAAGTAGTAGACCAGTAAAATGTATGGTTGCTTTAGTACAAACTGTGCCCCTTTTATCAGATAAAATAGCCCCACTTCATCCACCCTGAGGAGCAGCTCTTTGTGATCTTAGAATGGAGAGGAAACAGTTCATGACATCACTTGACACCTTGTGCATCATTTACACACAAGCTTGGAAACACTGGGAGATGTAAGATACTGGGTAGCCCTGTACTTAATGTTTGCACGGGGTTAAGTACAGGGTTCCTTTGCAACTGAGTATACTGCTCTCTGCACTTTGGTCAAGATTTTATTATAGTGCAGCACCCGCAGCTGCTACAGCTGCAACTGTTAAGCCCTTGGGCTTTTATCAGGTAAGAATAAGCCCTCTGGCTTTTATTGCAGAGTGTCTGCCATGTGGAACTTCCCCCAAAATGAAATTAAACCTTAGGTATTTTTACATTTAAATGTCTTTCTAGAAATTCGAGTACTAAGTTAACATATTTATATTTATATAAAATAGAACATTTAGGGCATCCTAATGTCTAGGTGTTATTTGCCCTTTAATACATTTTTTTTTTTTTTTGCAAATACAGTAAAATATAGGAGAAAACATTCTTTTTCCAGTGTCTGCTTTGCATGCTGTTCAGAGCACAGAAGGTTATTGATTTAATAACATACTGACAGTTGTAGATGCAAACACTCATCTGAATCATGCTGAAGGCAATACTCTAAATATCATGTGTTTCCTACTCTTATGTAATTATAATATAACACAGTAAAGTTCATGGACTGTGTTTTATATGCATAAGTTCCAGGAAAACAGATTTTTCTGCGTGTGCTTCAAATATTAACCTGACTTTAACCCAACATATCTGTAAAGATGGCCTGACTGCAGAACATTGCTTTACCCAGTCAAATAGACATCTGCCTTTTGTTAAGGGAAAACGATACCCCCAGAATGAATACTTAACCAACAGATAGTTTATATTATGTTAAGTGACCTATTAAAGAATCTCACCCTTAATTCTTAAAATGGCAGTTTTCTATTTAGGAGTACCCAATAGCACATACTACTACATTTTTATGAAAATGGTTTATTTAGATGAAGTGGGGTTTTACATATTAGCTGGTTTATGCAATATATTTTTATAGAGACCTACATTGTTTGAGGGTATAGTTTTCCCTTACATTGAACCTTAGAAGGTTATCGGGAGACTTATGTGTCCCAAACTGCTTGTCTCTCTATCCAAACCAACAAAACCCTCAGTTTTTAGAGCTGCCTGGTATGAACTGCTTCAACCAAGAGGTTACAGAGACTGAGAAAGACAAAATATGGCACATACTTATTGCAAATTTATCTTGGCACTAGTAGAGACCACCATCACAGCAAGCTTTACATGTGCCAAGGAAAGGAGAAAGCATTCCCTGAGCTGTATCCACTAAATGTAATAAGCAGATTTATGTGGTCACAGAAGCTATCCCTGTAGAACACCAGCTTGAATGTATTTGGTTTCTTGGTACCCACAGCTATAATGCTGCACTCCAACATGGCTCAGTTCTACTGGCAAACAACATGACTGGATTTTTTTCTCTTTGCAAGAGCTGTACTCTGTCAGCAGGACTGAAGGAAGGAATATATTTCATTATACCTCCATTCAGTTTTAAGATTCTGTCTATACAGACATGATGAGTGGTCCTTATCCAAGTCAATAATAATAGTTTACCAGGCTTTTGAGAAGGTGATACCTTATAATCATATGATTTTTTTTGTCTTCTCTGTTTTTTCTTGCATATTGAAATCATTAGGCTGTAGTATTGTGGCTTTTATTATTGTATTTAACAAATTTCAATAGTGTTTTAGGCTATGCTGCCTGTGTATAAATGTTACTGATACCTATGCACTCTTGAGCCTTTTTGGGCAAAACTATTCCACATGATCACTTTGACATGTAGTTATGTCAATGCTGAATGAAACATCAGCCACACAAATCTCAAACAGCAATGTAGTAAATATTAATACTGTCCTAATGACTAGTGGCTCTGATCCTGGGCATATATCTAGAACCTATACTATACAGTATTGTTTGCCAGAAAGGAAACAAAATAGTGAAATGATTACAAGATTACCAAGGAATGGATTCTTCCATGCAAGAATAAAGTGTCAATAGTTCTAGCAGTACAGTAAAACCGACAATATACAATATTTTTTAAATCCAGAGGTTATTTAAATGAAACATATACATACACAGTGTTGCCATCTAGCCTTTACTTTACTGGTCTAGTTGATAAAATACCTGCCAAGGCCACGGTGGTGTTACAAATTTTCCAGCAATGTAGTTGGTGGTAAATTTGTTAGGCAAAGGATCCCCCTACCCCCTCTGCTGTCTAAACCAAAAATGACACGGAGGCTTCTTATGTTGGCAAAATCTGTGGAGGTCACATTTCTTTATTTAACAAAATCTTAAAAAACTAGGTGCACCCTGACCACCAGCTGCGGCTCCTATCTTAGCATAAAAACCATGGGCCCGCTGCCCATACCATAGCAAACAGCTATTTTTTGGGAGCAGGGATCATCAGGCAGAGCGCCCTAAAAGAAAAACAAGTTATCTGTTTGCAGGTATTGCTTTACCCCTTTAAAAAGCCCTTTCCTCTCTTGCCCGCCCACTGCTCAGCCCCCGTCCCGCCCCTTCTTTTCCCGCCTTCAGGCCCCTTGCTATTGTTCTATCCCCCACCCGAGAGGGGGGGGGGGGGCTGAGCCGAAACTGCTCCAATCCACATCCACACAGGGGAGGGGGCCCTGCCTAATCTCATCTCGGCCCTAGGCAGGCCTCCTTCTCTAAAAACGTTCTCTTTCCTCCCCTGACCAGAACAATTTCTGTTGAAATATAACTTTATTTGGCCATTCCGAGTGCATGAGCCTGTCTCTTCACATCCCTTATACCCCACTGCAACATTGCCCTGCCCCCTTCATGCAATTCTTTGTTCACCCTGCTTTTAAAAGGCAATCCTACATAAACAGGAGTGGGGTGGAATCAGAAGGAAAGTGTCTCAACTGATCTCAGTGTTTCATTCAGGGCCAAAAAGAGCTAAAGTGGGTAGTCAAAAATCATTTATAGCAATTTGCAAATTGGAGCCATCTCCACCAAATAGCTGTAAAGCTTGTGTTGCTCATCTGTTATGGTCAACATTTCTTCAAACTGACAAAACTCATCATTCTTATGTAGCAATTATTTCATAGATGTTGGTGGTTGGAACTTTCTATGTAATGGGATCAAAAATGTTGCTGTGTTTAGCAGATGTGGTTATATGGGTTTTTTTTAAGGAAGAGGTTGGTTTCCCAAATGTGTAACAAAATAATGTAGGCAGGATCCTTACCAATCTCACTATTTACTTAGAAAGAGCTGTGTTGTTGGATATAGTAATTGTTCTAAATCCTTTGCACATTTTTACCAGGAAATAGGCAAAAGAAAATAGCTCACCTTTTTTTTGTAAAACTTTCCCATGGCATTGTATCCCCAGTTTCTTACATGGCAGCAAAACAGAAAAAAACAGCGTGTAAAATGTAAATAAGAGAATGATCTCTATAGCGCAGAGAACAAGCATTTTGGAGTTCCATATAACACAGGTTTTATTAGCCCTGAAAATGTGCTCCCAGGAAAAGACAAAAGATTGATCAACATTCATTCCCTAGTCCCGTTTCAGTAATTTAGAATCTATAAAAAGCATGTATTTTCAAAAACAAGGGTTTTTAGTTACAAAGTTATGATAAATTGACAAGCCATTATACCAAATTAAGGTAGATCCATATAATGGTCCTGTCTGTTTACCAACGGTCATATTTTTTTTGTAGACTGGCACAAAAGCCAAAAAAAGATATGAAATGCCAATTAAATAGCTTATAAAAGAAATAAAATATGACAATAATGAAGTTAAAGAAATAGTTCACCTTTAAATTGACTTTTAATGTGATGTAGACATTGATATTCTGAGACAATTTGCAATTGGTCTTCAATTTTTATGATTTTTCAGTTATTTAGCTTTTTGTTCAGCGGCTCCCCGTTTGTTATTTTAGCAGCTATTTGGTTTCTAGGGTCTTATTTAGTTTAGTTTAAATGAGAGAAGGGAATATGAATAATCTATAGTATACTACAGTATAGTCTATAGTATCCTATAGTATAATAGAGGGCCTGCATAGAAAGTAAGAAAAAGTAACAATAATAATAAAATTGTAGCCTCACAGAGCAATATCTTTAGGCTGCCGGGGTTAGTGACCCCCATTTGAAAGCTGGAAAGAGGCAGAAGAGAAAGGGAAATATTTCAAAAACGATAACAAATATATAATAAAAACCAATTGCAAAGTTGCTAGGAATAGGCCATTCTATTACATGAAAGGTGAACCACCAAGGCACACTCCAACAACCCAAAGATCTTATTATTATATCAAAAAAGTATACAAAAACCCTTGAGTGATCACTTAATATGGCCACGAATGCAAGTGCTTGTGTTGGGGGCTAATTGCGTAGCACAGCATGGATGGTTGCAAGAATATACAGGACTCAGTTGTAGCCACTGTGCTTTTTGAATGAGCATTGGTGTCCTTCAAATATAGCCATACCTACATTCGCTAGTGCTGTATATATGAGGAGCAGGATATATTCATTGGGCACATAGAGGAAATTCTGAAAAGTGCAGGGCAGGGCACAAGGGTCCAAAAACATGGACGCATGTGTCCCTTTTCTGCACTTTGCACCCTCACCTGCACTTTATAAATGTCCCCTAAGGTATTGAGCCAATGTGTTTCAATCTCTGAAGAAGGGGAAAAAAATCAGAATTCTTTATTTTGGCCTTCTTGTTCATCTGCTGAAGCTAATAAGCAAAACTATGAAAAATTGTTCTCAATATTATGAGGTAAAAATAAAATTATTTTTGTTACCCAAGTGAGGGGCAGGGTATTCCTATCACAGCGCCGCATGTTCAAGGGATCAGTAAGCTGGTGGGTAGTTGGAAGTTATACCAGGTATAAATGTTACACAATACTTGTTCCTTTTCACCGTGGTTCACATTACTGGGTCATATAAAGTTTTTTTTTTTTCCAAGTGATCTAAATAAGTTTAGCTCATAACAGGAAACACAGTCCTGAAATAGCTTGGTACATAGTGACCCTGGTTTAAAAACAGATTACTGTAAGTTTTCACAACTGCCTCTTATTCAGTCACAGAAATAATAAAACCGTGGCCAGAGGCTCCTAAACAGAGAGCATTACTGGAAGTGTGGCAACTGAACCCAGTGTCTAATGGGAATAATTGATTTCAGTTAGCTTTTTCTATCTAAATATTTAATGTATTTCTTTGTCGTGTAACTTTCCAAGAGACAAAAGAATTCAGGAGAATAAAGAGGAAGGAGACAATGTGATTCTTGGCACAGCCTGCTGAATTTACAGATATTTTCTGACAGCTTGAAACAAAAGGATATTAGCTTTGCCTCACGAGCCCAGATGCCAGAATTAACATTTTAAGGATAATAAAATTCTGAAATGGGAATATGGGCTCTCTTTTGCCAAAACACATAGCTGAAATGTCTCTTATATAACGTCTCAGCTGAGAGCTTCCCAAATATAAGGATCTGTCTTGCAACTTGCTTTCTCCTAGACCCACAAGCTGTCGCATTCAGAGCAATCAGTGAAATGGTTTTGTCTGGGATACAGGGACATAAACACATATTCAGCACTGGTTCTATAACTGCAGATGAAACCAATGCAGAATATGTTCCACTAGTGACTACTTTCTACTTTTAATAATGAAAAGCAAGTTGTTTCCAATACACATGTTTTAAAATTTATTTGTAAATGTAAATGCTCCTAAAGCAGTATGTCTGTCTGTTGGTGTTCTCTGCAATATTTGTTCAAAACCCTGTAGTGAAAGCCAGATGGGCATTTGACAAAGTCTTTTTCTATTTATTAGCAGCTTTTTCTTAAGAAAGTTTAGAAATAGTTTACACAGAGAAAGAGTTCTAAAGTTACTTTTCACTATCCCTCTCTCAGCAACATGTCTTTATGACAGGTTGGATATTTTTTAAAAATGTCATGCCAACACATTTGACCTAACTCCATTAAAATCTCACTGTATCTCGGGCATGTAGAGGTCCAGATTGCTGCACACTGAAGAAAAACTTGATTATTTTAGGACAATTCATTGGTTATATTTAGAAAGTTTCTTATTTTCATGAGATTTATATACCTGATTATATTCCCTGTTCATTTTCACAATAATTCACCTTAAATAAAGCTTTGCTGATGTATTTATAAGCCTGAAATCCACCTTTTAAACAAGACAAGAAAAGTGTTATTCAGTAGGGGGTGCTTATTGGTTACGTTCCTCCCAAGTGATAATACCAGGGAACATAATCAGTAACACAGGAACCTCTTCCCTGAAAAGTATATTGGCCTGGGGAATCAGTGCTGGATTTCTGATGAGGGTGCCCATAGGTCACCCCCACTCTCCAAGGATTCCCTGGGATATGATGGTGGTGGTGGGCGCTCAGTGGAATAATATAACCAGGTCAGTCAGTTTTAAATGTTTCCTACTACCAACTAAAAGCTTACTGGCAGGGTCGGATTGGGCCGCCGGGACACCAGGAAAAACCCAGTCAGACCCTTGCCGGCGCTCCCCCTCCCCTGCTCCCCAGGGTTGCTGGCCCAGCAGTCAGTGCATAAAGCAGTATCAGGAGGCACAGCTCATCCCTGTCCTTACCGCTTTGTCAAAAGTCAGAACAACCAGGGCAGATAACGAAATAGAGAGTTGGACACTACTTTCAGTAGCAAAAACATTTACATATACCTTTGTAAAACTTGATTAGAATTAATTTCTTTCATTAGGTAAAATTGTAGTTTGAGGTTTGCATCCCCTTTAATAAAGGTTTTAGATAAACATTAAGAAATTTCTCATAATAGAATCCTGTTCAGCAAACAGAAAGGTTTTAGTACAAACAGTTTAAGGGATCATGTGGCAATTCTCTTTTCAGGTCACAAATTACAGCATTTTGTCTAGATGCCGGAGCTATTGTAATAGTGTTATTTTAAGCTGATTAAGTTTCCCTGTCACATTCATTAATACAGTGTCCCAAATTCACCCCACTGTTAGGCTGCAGTGTGATACAAATTGTTGTATTATCTGACAGACTTTTGGCTTCTAAATAAAAGAATACTCTTATAAAGGCTTCTTTAAATGTGGTCACTGCCCAGCCTGCAAATGAATGGATCATGGGAAAGTAATATATGCTAAAGATACGTAGGACAGAAATGAGATATTTGGAAGTGTGAGACTTGGGAGCGCATAGCTTAGTCTGGAGTAAAGTGTTTGTGGTTTGCAATATTTTCATTGGTTCCACCAGACCAGTAATATGCTTTTGTTTCAAATTGTTTGGAAAATCTATGAGTTTAATGGAACTGCGTTGTTACCATTGTTGCTTTTTCGCTGCCTGGCTCCAAAATCTCTGAAAGGATCAGAACTAAAAGTTAACTCAAAGTAAGGTTAATTGAAAAAGCAGTATTTTTATGTGCGTTTGATATAGTGAATATATGAAGCCTCATTTATCACAACATTTTCAAGTCAGGATGTGCTAAAATACATGCAATGTTGTGAATGTAGTGACTCATTCAAGGTACTTTTGCCCAAATAATTTCCTTGTACTTTTGTCTATCTTTCCTGACCGCCAATGTGTCCTGCCTCTTCTACTGAATCATGCACCAGTGCGCCTATTCATGCTGGGGAGCCCTAAACAAGTAGCAATTCCAAGGTTCCCACAGCGGATTGTGCCAATAGCTGCACCAGACTTGTGCCCAAAGAATCATATACTTATGCTGTTTTAGTGTGCATGGATGCAGTTTGGAGACTGGTTGCAGTTATGGAGAATTTTGGGAAAAAATGCTAAATCTTAAGTAAAAAAAATGTGATATGTGTTTGAGATTTGGAAGGTATCTGATCAACTAACAGCAGTTTGAGCAAGAAGCCAAGACACTAAACCCTACCTGCCCGGCACTTATCACTGCTTCTCAGCACCCCGCATCAGGCTTTGTTTTCAGCATTTTGTCTTATAATTCAGCAGTTTGCATTAAATTCTCCAAGGCTGCAAACACAGCATATTTTAAAATTTTTTAATATTCATATGTTCTTTGTTCCCTTTTTGGACACACTGTAAAGTGCATAAAAAAAAATATGAAGTGATAGTTTTCTTTTTATTCTAGAAAGAGAATGTTCATTTTTCTGGGTCTGGAAGGATGTTGCATGGCTGAAATACATTACTCATATTACTGGCTGCACTAATCTCTTATAAATAGAGAATCCTGGAAATACATGCTGAATTCATATTTTACCATACCGCATATTGGAAACTGCCCGAAGTGTTTGAAATGGAAATATTTTTTTTAACCAGAATGGGATTATAGGTTTTTTTTATGAAAAAGAAAATGAACCCTAATTTGAATACTTTTATTATCCATTCATGATTTTCATTGAATACACAGAGCTTTCCTTTTCCTTATATGAGGGTTCTTTTGATGGGTTTGCATCTATGAATGGTTGGTGCCCTGTCAGCACACAAATTACCTTCTGTTACCTATGCATGGAGCAACCATTTCTTTAGCTCTTCATATAAATTTCCATATAAATTTTTATCCATAAAAATAACTCATTTTATTTGCTTACAATGCACACTTTTACAGAGATTGGTCTTTGTTCCAAGGGCTAGGGTTAAATCTACAGTGCTGTATTGATTTATGCAGAATTAAGAAAAATGTAGAGTGGGAAAGATACCAAAAGGCACAAAATTACTGCTGCAAAAGTACCTTTATTCACAACATGTTTTGAGCTGCACAAGCAACCATAGTGATAAAACATTTAAATTTGACAAGCTCCTCCCACCAATTTACTGATTGGTCCACAATATCCAGTAGAAGTAAATTTTTTGAAAACCAACAAGAGGATAAGTTACATTATAAAGTTAGTAAGAATTATGCCTAGAGAGCCCCCAGTGACTAAAGTGGGGTAACAATACATTTCACATAACTCTTGCACAAATGATAAGAACATTTTGCTTTATTATAAACTTATTAAAACTCACACAGACTCTTTACAATTTAGCCTAATGCAATTCATGCTTACCCAGCATTTAGTCATAGGCTCCCGGAGAAATGCAATGTTTGATGAAATTCTTCTGATGTTCTAGCCACATATGGGCTGATTATGTTGCATTGTTTATTATGCATCTCCCTCTGTTGGTCTGGTGTTTTTGCTTGACCTTGATTTTGTTTTGATAAAGGTCCAGTTTGAGTATCCACAAATCTCCAAAGCTTTTTTTGGTTATATTCCTTGTTTTAAACCTCAGCATGGGTTGCCACAGTTGGTAGAATTTTTATAACCCCCAGTTTATGTTGCAGAGAATGATGGGAATCATACAGCACATACTGGTCAGTATGAGTGTGTTTCCTGTATACTTCGATATCCAGGTACCCCAATTATTTGATTACTTTTGTACAGTCCAAAAAAAAAAAAACAGGTTGCTTTGTTTCCCATCTTACCTTGTAAAGCTGATGTTTTTGTGCACCAAATGTATGTGTTTTGTAAAGGCTGGAACCTCGTGTGCTTTAATTTTGACCCGGGTATTGTCCATATATCTAAACCAGTGACTTGGTGCTGTACCCTTGAAGGTGTTCAGGAATGTCTTTGACACTTTTTCCATTTAAAAGTTTGCTACCATGGGAGACATAGGCAAACCTATGGCACAGCCATATTTTTGTCTATAAAAACTGGCTTATTCTTGAAGCAAGTGGTATTAAGACATAGGTCCAGAAAGGAACAACTTGTTCTGGGTTCAGCTTTGTTCTTCTGGGGTGCAGAGGGTATTGTCTTGTGTCAGCCATTTTCCCACTGTTTCAATTGTCTTGGTTGTGGGTATGAATGTCAATAGTGATGAAACATCATAAGACACCATTGTCTTATTGGTCTCCAGTTTTACCTTAGGCTCCAGAATCTGATGGAATATATCCATGAGTACTTTAGAGCCTAGTTTAGTTTTAGCCAAGCCTTTTCTTATTTTCTTGGTGTCATGGATTGGAAGGCAGCTGATGTATTTCTGACATTTAAAAAGTGTTTATAGTCTCAGTATGGATAGGAAATGTACCTGTGGTTAAGTTACCTGTTGGTTATTGTGATAAAACTGGTAATATGTGTACATTAATAGATAAGTGGTCAAAATATCCTGTAGAGAGAGCAGTTGAAAGATTGGGCAATGAGAGTCATTTTTAATGGTACATTCTCTTATTGGTTTAAAGTGGTGAGTCTACTTTTATTTAAAGGAGAACTAAACCCTAAAAATTAATATGGCTAAAAATATACTTATTTATATACTGAACTTACTGCACCAGCTTAAAGTTTCAGCATATTAATAGCAGCAATGATCAAGCTCTTTACAGTTGTCACGGAAACTCCCCATATTGGAAAGTGTCTGTGACTCTCACATGCTCAGTGCGATCTGAGAAGCTGTTGGGTAGCTAAGCTTAGGGGTTGTTGCAAATTATCAAGCAGAGAATGAGATTGGTCTGTCAAATATGCAGATGGTACAGGGCTGATAATTAAGTTCTGATGCTAATTGCACTGGTTTCAGAACTGAAATGTAGTAATTATGTGTATTAATAATCAGCCTTATATTGTGACATTTATATTGTGTATATACAGCATATTGTATGGATATGGGTGTGTGGTTTTGTTTTGGTGTGTGTTTGTTTGTTTGTTTATGATTAAAAGTAGGAAAATAGTTACAACCCATTTGGGCACTGGAAAATATTTTTGTTCCGACTACAAAACAATGAGAATATTTGTAATCATTTAATATCCATTTTTAATGGAAACGTTTGGGAGCTGGAAAAAGGTATGAGGCAAAAGGATTGATTTGTTTTACGATGAATTATAGTTTTATAGATAGGTGCTGACATAACTTTAATTCAAATGGCCTTTAAATGGCCAAAACCCAGGCTTCTGATATATATATAAATCTTGTGGACAGAGCTGGAGCAGTCACAGATGTTCATGGCCCTCGTGTTGCCTCTTTCAATGTGCGGCAATAAACAATAAAATAGAAAATGGGATGAGGCACACTATTTTCTGCAGCAGAAATACTGTATTTTTACTGAAAATTAAAGCAATAAATTACATTATGCATACATTTGTCACTGAATTCTACATATTCTGACATTTGAAATTGTAAATTAGCATGCAGGAATTGGTTCTTCTTGTTTATTTTCTATTTCTGTGAATGCGCGCCAGGCAGACGTATTTTTAACCAGGCAGGAAACGCAGGGAACAATTTGGACTGGACAAAAAAAATGACATAATGCCACAACATTTGGGTTATATTTTTAAATCAGCACTGTGAGAAGACAATCATTTATTTGCTATAAACAATAATGAAACTCACATTAGCTTTTACCATAAAACTTACCAGCTGAATGACGATGGGACTAATCCGAGCGAGATATGAAGGCAATGAAGAAAAATTATGGGAATAACAATTCATTGTCTTGTCCTTGAGGTCAGTGAACAGTAACACTGGGAGAGATTCACAAGGCAAAATCAATCAAGCTGGGTTAGAGTTCAAAGCTTGCACTCCATTGGCAGATCATAGAGACCTTCTTTTCACAATAAAACTGCTCTTTTGTGCCTGTGTAACCGAAGGTGCCTTGCATTATTCTTTAACCTACTATAATTCAATGTCTGCATTGAATTGACCAATCAATTTTGTTTTCAACAGAAAATGGCTTTAGAGTCTTTACCTCTGTGTTCTTTTTGAGCACTGAGGGTGAAAGGAGGAAAAGTAAGGGGATACATAACTTTTAGAAGTTCATCAACCTTTGCACTTATTCAAGTGTTGTGATCAATTGTTACATGCCCTGCCTGTGGATGATGAGGATCGATGAGCTTAATAGTGTGGACCTGTACTGTACTGTAAATGTTTAAAAAAAAAACAAAAAGACACGTCCATTGACTCATGGCACACAGCTAGATCTGTAAAGAGTTACATCTGAAATGTCAATCAGTCTACATAACTCACCACAATCTAATCAGTATATCATCTCTTTGGACAGGACCTTCTGCCTGTGCTGCTAGGTACTTTTTGTATTTGTTATTAGTACTCTTGTTTGTTTTAGCAGTTAGGCAGGTTTTTACTTCTATATAAAACCTGCCTAACTGCTAGTTGATCCAGAGAAAGGCAAAAACCCCATCTGATATCCACTTTGCGTCAGCATGGGAAAAATTCCTTTCTGACTCCAAGATGCCCAGTCCCTGAATCGCTTTGTTCTATTTGTACTATTTCCTCAGTTGCTAAACAGGTATGCAACCCCTTCCATACCCAGTGCCTAGGGCGCTCGGCCAGTCACCTCACCCACCACACTGCTACTCTTCCATCATGCTCCCCCCTCACTGTCAGCGCACACGCGTGTGTTCATTCCTGTGTGTATATGTGTGCCGACAGCAAGGAGAGGGGGAGCGGGATGCACTAGAACAAGTGCGGGGATGAAGGCACAGAATAGGGGAGTAGAAGAGGTATGTGCCTTGCACCCCCCCCCCAAGTATTGCGCCCAAGGCACATGCCTCTTCTGCCTACCCCTAGTATTTAGGAACAAAGGGAGAAGGTCCTGTCCAAATAGATGACATACTGATTAGATTGGGGCAAGTTATGTAGGCTGATCAAAATATCCAAGTGTAGCACTTTACAGATCTAGTCATGTTAGCCATTTAGGGAAGAATAAGAAAATAATATTAGTAACTCTTCTTGGCTGCTAAAAATGATTTTGGTAATCACAGCTTTGGGCCCCCCCCCTCCCCGTTTGTCCATAAATCAACAGCATCCATTAAAAGTCCACCAAAAAATGAGTGAAGGGGCTAGTTTTAAAGCAAACTACAGAGTCTACCTAGACTACAGAAAGTATCCTACATGCAACCTGCAATCAGAGACTGTTGGTTGCCTTTTGCATCATGCAATCTCACACACATAACACATAGGTGATTTAGCATTCTCCTTTGGATTTGCAGATCAAAAATGAATAAACAACATTATTACAATATCTAGATGGCAGAAAGTTCAAAGAGCTCTCAAAAGGTGACATGATATGGCCCCTTGCTTAAGAAGTTTGAGGGCCCCTGCTCTAGGCTGTGCACTGAGTCTAAGGGATTGAAGGAGGTAAGGGTGTGCTGGTGGAATTTTTTGTAATGTACACTTCTAACACTATATAAATATAGTCTTGAAAGAAAACAGTAAACGCCATAAACATCTTATAAGGGCAACCACCCAACCTGAATCAAATAAACAGATAACTTTCAGGACCGGAAGAAAACAAAGCAACATTTTTATTCAGGGTTCTCGTGCTAAGGCTCCATTGTTCATCTGTTTACTACTGGAAATGAGAAATATGTACTCAATTTCCATCTGTGGCCATTCTGCTGAAAACATCTTCATTAAAATACAATGAAATTGCAAGCAAATTAAGAGGCATACACTGTGAAGCAAGGAAAATTGGTTTTACCAGCATGGAAACTACTGCAATTAACTAATGTGATTTGTGCCTTTATGTTTAGTAAATGATGTCTTTCTCTGTGCAGTACTGGCATCTACTGGATAAACTAGAGAATAGTAAATACTGATTATTGTGATATAGGCACTGCAAAATCCACACATTCTCTTGTACTGAAGCTGAATATATCAGGCCCAGACTGGGATTCAAATTAGGCCCTGGCATATCAAGTACACAGAGGCCCAAACAGCTTCCACCAGCCCAATAAATAGTGACTGTCTATGGCATCTTAAAGCAGCTCTCTTACAGCAGCATTTTTCAGGATCCACAAATTTTTATTTAGTCCAGGCCCGATACATATAATAATATACATTAATTTTGAATTTCATTTAGGGCATGAATAGAAGACAGTAATATTCATGATAATTTTGTTAAAATCTCACGACTCTTTTGTGGTACATTTGTTATTCCACAAAAAAGTCATACTTTTCCCAACGACTACGAAAATTTTGTTATTCATTCTAGATTTGGTATCGTGACTATCTTTTCACCAGGTTGGGTTTGTAGAGTGCCATTGAGTCCTATGGAAGGCTTCCGACATCATACATTTTGTTTCAAAGGCAGAAAGGTTTTTGCGTCGTTTACGATCGTTCGGATACGAAAATTTTGTGACTTTCGGATTGCAACCACAATATTTTTGTACAACCAAGAAAAGAATTTTTGCGCATCAGAAATTATCATGGTTACAAATTTTTTCCAATCGTGCTTTTTAGTACCGAAAATTTGTGCTTTAATGAATGGGCCCCTTGGTGTTCAGAGGCTTTGAATCCACAGAAACATAATGTGGTATCACATAACTATGCTTGACTAGCTCTTACTGCAGTGTTAAAACATCTATCATGACATTCCATTGAAACCCCTGAATGTTGATGTTTAGTACTAATGATGAGGTGTAGCCACCAAGAATAAGAAAGGGTGCGTATATATACATGTAACCCCTTTTTGGCTATATAAGTCAAAATGTCCAGCTAAGGATAGAGCATGGGGTACATTGGACTCCTCTTTCACAGGATGGGCCTTTGCTGAGGGGAAGTTAATATATGGAGGGTGTTTTTTAACTACACCTCCCACTGCCACATGTAGGTGCAAAGTTAAGTAAATAAGTAGAAGGACGCCAGAAGCTCTTGCAGAGCAAATTAACAATGGATTTATTTATGCAAGCAAAAGATGATATTGCAGGGTTCAGCAAATATATTCACAGCACACGAGGTGGTAAAGCAAGGCAGACTCAATAGATGGTACAGTATAGAACAGTTCTGCACCACTGTGGATAGTATTGGGAAATAGTCTTTTGTCCTTAGGATGTCCACCTTATTGGACCGGATCCCAAACAGCTGACGAAGGTTCAGGGATAAGCACTAGCCTGATACCTGTGTCTTAACCATGGTCCCTACAATAAAGCTGCAGAGTTTGCAAAGGAGACTAATCCTCTCTTCCTAGTTGGAGCCAGAAACTGCCTTGCTAAATAAGTCTGGCTGTCTCACGTTTCTAAACGTGCTATAACAGGTGGTATTCTGCTCTTACTAGTCCCTCGTTCATGGGGACCCTGCTCCCCGACATCTCTAAGGGTATTTGTCCCCTTGGGGCCTAACCTTCTGGGCCAGAGTAGATCCCAGGGGACATCCACTTAGGTCAGATGCTGCAGACCAAGAAGGAAGAACCACCCCTTTCCTAACACTATATTCAAGTGTTGTAGGGTGTGGTCTAACCTTGGGCCAATAATACGGTATATGTTAATACCAAATAGTTACATCAATCCTTGTCCAGTAACAAGGGCATAAGTAAAGGTAGGGTTTAAAGCCATAGGGGCACATAAACCTACATACATATATTGGGTATTTTTCCTTGGCGTGTATATAATCATGGCTAAAAGTAGTGGTATCTTTTGGCACTTTTTCAACTTATTAAATGTGTTTTTTTTAATCTACTGTATAATATTTAAAGTTGATAAACCAGATTTCCATGATTTAGAACATAACGGGCCTGATTCACTAAAGGGCGATAAAAATTATCGCACGCTTTTTCGCGTTAAAAAACGCAAAATAATTTGCGCGCGATTCACCATAGTATTATCGCGTGCGAAAAATCGCCATTTTCGCATGGGTTATTTCTTTTGCGCACTAAATTTTGCATTCGGCTATGCGAAAATTAACACCTACTACAGGCAGGTGAAAAATTATACAAAAGTACAGTAAATGATTTTTTGCAATAAAATATGGACTTACAGTGTTATTTATTCAAGTATGTGTTTCCCCTAGAGTGACGCAGCCGCCAGTTTGCAGCGAAATGTTCATTTTTAATACAGTAATTTTCTGCAAGTATTGGCGTGTATGGCTAACATGGCGTGCGTTCATTTGCGCGACTATTTCTATTTGGCTACAAGTGATGAAATGTTTCGCCAGGCATGGATTCGCAGCGAATTTTTGGACGTGCGTTGAATTTTTTTTGCGGCGGATTTTTTCATGCGTTTCTCAAAACATTCCGCCAATGGCAAAACGCATGAAAAAATTTGCCACACAAAAATTCACCGCACATCCAAAAATTTATACAAGCGTCAAAAAATAATAGTCACAGCAACAATTTTTTTGCCCGCACAATATTTTTGCCGTTTCGTGGATCATTCGAAAGATTTCCTAATTTTTCACTAAAGAAACCAGAACACATTTGCTCATCACTAGTGGCTACTATTTATAAGCATCTACTATTTATATGATACCATTTATATGTGGCTAATATTTATATACATCATTTATATGCGGCAACAATTTTTATACACTATTTCTTGCTACCATTCATATGCGGCGATTATTCGCGTAATTTAGCGCATGTACCGGCAAATACCGCATTGAAATAGTCTTTTTGCGAGTTAAATAACGCATGCAATATCGCGCGTAAAAAAGCGCGAGTATGCTTATAGTGAATCGTGCGAAAAATCGCCAAAATTAAGACGCGGTAAAAATTTTAGCGCACAATAAAAATAGCGCACGTTTTATCGCCCTTTAGTGAATCAGGCCCAACGTATCTTAATTCTTTTGCAACTGCTCCAGTTTTCCAGATTTGAAGGTTTTTTTTTTCACTAACTCCAGTTTTCACATCTTTCCACATGTGCTCAGTGGCACTTAGACTTATTGCTGCTGACTATCCAGTGTTTTGTCTTTGCCTAACCATTTCCAAGTACATTACATTACATTAACATTTATTTATAAAGCGCCAACATATTCCGCAGCGCTGTACAATAAGTGGGTTTCATACATTGGACATACAGAGTAACATATAAAGCAATCAATAACCGATACAAGAGGTGAAGAGAGCCCTGCCCAAAAGAGCTTACAATCTACAAAGTACTTTTTGACTTGTGTGTCAGGTCATTGTCCTACTGGAAGGCCCATAGATACCATGCAAATACCCAGCTTTCTCACACTGGGTTTCACACTTTCTCATGGTAATCTCTAGAATTCTTGATGCCGTAAACAGACGCAAGGCACCCAATTCCAGTGGCAGTAAAGAAGTCCAAAAAGGGAGTGAGTGGTGAACTTCTACCATGTGTGATGGGATGATGTTCTTTTCTTTGAAGGCTTTTTTCCCCCTGTAAACAAAGGGATACTGTGCTTTACCAGAAAGTTCTATTTTCTTATCTGTCTGTGGGACATTCTCTTATTACTTCTTGTTCAGATATGTTTTGATAAACTTCCCCTGTCAAGTTGGGATACTGTTGTACCTGGTGCCTGACGGTCAGCTTAAATCTGTCTTGCAGCTCATTTAGGTTCTCTCACTGCAACATGAATAGTCCTTCTCTGCAAACTTTGATAGTTTTTTCTCTTGTGTCTCTTGCAAATAGAAAAGGCTGCTAGTTTGGGGCAAGTGATAATAATGGGGGATTTTAATTACCCTGATATTGACTGGGGCAATAGTACTGCCAGGACAGGAAATGGGAACAAGTTTATAAACTTGCTGCACGACAACTTTATGTCACAGGTTGTTGAGGAGCCAACCAGGAACAATGCTATACTAGATCTAGTGATCTCTAATGACCCAGAACGTATAGCAAATGTGCAAGTGGTTGAACCCCTGGGTAATAGTGACCATAATGTTATTTCATTTGATGTTTGGTGCAGGAAACAAATTTACACGGGGGCAACAAAGACACTGAATTTTAGGAAGGCAAATTTTAGCTCCTTAAGGGCAGCGCTTCAGGGCATAGATTGGGGCATTATGTTTTCTGATAAAAATACAGAGCAGAAATGGTTGTCATTTAAAATGATATTAAATCATTACTGTTCTCAATTCATTCCATTAATAAGAAAAAGTAGAAGTGTTAAGAATCACCCTATGTGGCTTAACTCTGACATAAAGAAGTTAATAGGGAAAAAAAGGAAAGCTTTTAAGAAATATAAGTCAGAGGGGACAGTAGCTGCGTTTAATGAATATAAACACTATAACAAGTGTTGTAAAACAGCAATCCGGAAGGCAAAGATAGAAAATGAGGAGCGCATCGCGGCCGAGGCCAAGACTAACCCCAAAAAGTTTTTTAAGTATATTAATAGTAAAAAGATGCAGGTTGAGGGTGTGGCCCCATTGAGTTATAATAACAATATGGTTACAGCGGATACAGAAAAGGCAGATGTGCTTAACCAGTTCTTTTCTTCTGTGTATACAGTAGAGGAGCCAGTGGGCCAAGTCTCACCCAATAGCTTCACTGTTGCCTCAGCTCCAACTACACAGTGGTTGGCACAGGATATGGTGCTTAAAGGGTTACACACGATAAATGTAAACAAGGCACCTGGGCCAGATGGAATACACCCTCGGGTACTGAGAGAGCTAGGGGCAGAATTGCAGTGGCCCTTGTTTCTGATATTCTCAGACTCGCTCTCATCAGGTATGGTACCTAGGGATTGGAAGAAGGCGAATGTCACTCCCTTATTTAAAAAGGGAGTAAGATCTCAGCCTGGCAATTATAGGCCTGTAAGTTTGACATCCGTGGTGGGCAAGTTATTTGAAGGCTTGTTAAGGGATCACATTCAAAATTATGTAGTGGAGAATGCCATTATGAGCAGTAATCAGCATGGCTTTATGAAGGACAGGTCATGTCAGACCAATTTAATTGCTTTTTATGATGAGGTAAGTAAGAAGCTGGACAGTGGGGATGCAGTAGATATAATCTATTTGGATTTTGCCAAAGCATTTGATACCGTTCCCCACAAACGACTGCTTTCTAAGCTAAGGTCTATTGGTCTTAGTGAAGTCGTTTGCACATGGATAGAAAACTGGCTACAGGATCGGGTACAGAGGGTGGTTGTTAATGGCACATTCTCTACTTGGAATAAGGTTCTCAGTGGGGTCCCTCAGGGTTCTGTACTGGGTCCACTTTTGTTTAATTTGTTCATAAATGACTTAGGGGAGGGTATTATGAGTAATGTATCAGTGTTTGCAGATGACACAAAACTCTGCAGACCAGTCAATTCTATCCAGGATGTGACATCCCTGCAGCAGGATCTTGACCAACTGGCAATCTGGGCAGCTAAGTGGCAGATGAGATTTAATGTGGATAAATGTAAGGTCATGCACCTGGGATGTAAAAATATGCAAGCCCCGTATAACCTTAATGGGACTGCACTAGGCAAATCCATAATGGAGAAGGATCTTGGAGTCCTTGTAGATAATAAACTTGGCTGTAGCAAGCAATGCCAGGCAGCAGCTGCAAGGGCAAACAAGGTTTTGAGCTGTATTAAAAGGGGTATAGATTCACGGGAGGAGGGGGTTATTCTTCCCCTTTACAGAGCACTGGTAAGGCCCCATCTAGAATATGCTGTTCAGTTTTGGTCTCCAGTGCTCAAACGGGACATTATTGAGTTAGAGAGGGTCCAGAGAAGGGCAACTAAGCTGGTAAAGGGTATGGAAAGCCTCAGTTATGAAGAAAGACTGGCCAAGTTGGGTCTGTTTACACTGGAGAAGAGGCGCTTAAGAGGTGACATGATAACTATGTATAAATATATAAGGGGATCATATAATAACCTCTCTAATGTTTTATTTACCAGTAGGTCCTTCCAACGGACACGAGGGCACCCACTCCGTTTAGAAGAAGGGAGGTTCCATTTAAATATTCGGAAAGGATTTTTTACAGTGAGAGCTGTGAAGTTGTGGAATTCCCTCCCCGAATCAGTCGTACTGGCTGATACATTATATAGCTTTAAGAAGGGGCTGGATGGATTCTTAGCAAGTGAGGGAATACACGGTTATGGGAGATAGCTCTTAGTACAAGTTGATCCAGGGACTGGTCCGATTGCCATCTTGGAGTCAGGAAGGAATTTTTTCCCCTCTGAGGCAAATTAGAGAGGTTTCAGATGGGGTTTTTTGCCTTCCTCTGGATCAACTTGTAGTTAGGCAGGTTAGGTATAGGCATTATGGTTGAACTTGATGGACGTATGTCTTTTTTCAACCCAACCTACTATGTACTATGTTACTATGTCCATGGTCAGGGCGATTGGCTACTGTGCATGGGCCTTAAGCTTGTTGACACTATGGCAAGTAGTGGACACAGAAACATTAAGGTCTCTGGAGATGGACTTGTTGCCCTGGGAATGTCCATGCTTTTTCAAAATTATCTGTCTCACCTCATCACACAGTTCTCTGCTTTCTTGTCTTTTCCCAGTGTTTGGAATGGGGCACACAGACACAATACAGCTGAATGAAAAACAACTTAATTCAAACTGATTGAATGTGGGTTTTCATATACAGTAGCAGCTCTCTTCACTAAAAGTTGGGACACTGTGTAAAATCTAAATAAGGCTGATGCCACATGTAGTGTATGGCGCATATTTTCAGCAAGCCGAAAAACGCTTGCCGAGAATACGCGCTATACACACTGGTGTTTCTGAATGATGTTTATATATGGTTTCTTCTTTGCAGGGCAGAGTTTTAACTTACATTTGTAAACTGTGTTCACAGACAATGGTTTTCCAAAGTATTCCTAAACCCATGCCATAATTTCAGCTTCTTTGTCCCTTGCATACAGACATTTCTCCAGATTCTGATATTATGTACTGTAGTTGCAAAAACATTCGCAACTTTAGGCTGATGCCAGACGAGATGTAGGGCGGATATTTTCGACAAGAGGAAAAATGCTTGCTGAAAATTCTGCCCTACGCCTCCTACTTGTGCCTGCACCCGAATGAATAGAATACGCTCAGGTGCAGGCACATGTAGCGGAAATACACATAAAAACGTGAGAGTTTGAAAGTCTTGCACTTTTGTGTATATTTCGGCTACATGTGCCTGCACCCGAGCGTATTCCATTAATTCGGGTGCAGGCACATGTAGGAGGCGTAGGGTGGTATATTCGGCAAGCGATTTTCCGCTTGCCAAAAATATCCGCCCTACGCCTCGTCTGGCATTAGCCTTACACTAAGGAACTTCACCCCTCCCCATCTTTACTCCTCATGTTACTAACCTGTTGCCAGATTGTGGGACGTTCCACCAGGTCTTTTTTTACACAACTTTTCCAGTCTTTTGTTTCCCTGTCCCAACTTTTTTGAAACCTGTTTCTTGCATCAAATTTAAAACAAGTGTATATTTTTCAGAAAATAATAACATTATTCAGTTTTAACATTTGCTATGTTGATTTTGCACAACTTAAAATTAAATAGAGGGTTTCAATTATTTGCATATCATCTCATTCTCTTTTTATTTACATTTTACACAGTGTCCAAACTATTTTGTGACTACTTTTTCCTTACATGCTGTACCAGTAAAGTAACTCATGTGTACCATTACATCCTATAAACATATCTCAATTCCCTTCTCCACTGGAGAAACAATTATCCATGTAACTATACAAATGGCAAAGCTGTTTGCCTCTTCTCCTTTTTCCCCACTGCAAAACTGCAAATTGATTGGGGGAGAGGGCAGAACTTTATAATACTGCCCACACTGCATCTTTTTGTACATTTTTATCCAGCCTTTTCACTCTTTCCCTGATGGTGAACGGTGATGAGCAAATCTGTCCCGTTTTGCTTCACCAAAAAATTCTAAAATCTTTTAAAAAAATTGTCTAAAATGCTAACAGGGGTAAAACGAACCTTGCTTTTAAATATATGCAAAGAATTAGTCATTAGTCAAACCTCTGATTGTACCCAATGAAACATGAAAGGGATACACCTTCCTACACACACAAGTGTAAGTGAAAAATTAAGAACAATCCACCTCTTAACTCAGATCTAGACTCTTAATTGTGTTCCGGTGTCGTCTATGTTTAATCCACAGAGTAAGAAAACTCTAGAAGAGTCTATATTTTAAGTGAAGACACATAATGCTTAGTGGATAACTCTTCTTTCGAAAGGTGAGGATTTAAAGATTTTATTTGTATATATTATTATATATATTATTTTTTTTTTGTATTATATTATCATCCATGACACAATCAATATCACATAGGACTGATGAAAAATATCAGGCAGTTACTTAGACGTCCAGGTCACCTTGGTGGATAATACATTAAATATAATTTATATCAGAAGCCAATCAAAAGGAACAATATTTTACTGTCAACAGCTTTAAACTACCAGAGGTCAAGAAGGACTTGCCAATTTATGACAATAAAAAGGATTATGTCAGCAGATGAATTATAGCAGCAAAACATAGTAGAACATTTATACCTGCACAGCGGGTTTTTGATAAAATTAAAAAGCTTGTGAATTTAAGACGGAAGCCCTTATTTTTGTCAAATAGTTCACCACAAGTCACCATGTTCATTCTGAAATGTTCCCTGTGTGTGACCACTGACATTCTGCACTGAAAAAGAAAACGGCACTCCAACTAAAAAATACAAAAGTTTAGCTTGATTTAAAACATACAATTCCCAAAGTCTATGGCCTTGGTTCCATCAGAGGCACTTAGTAATAGGAAGTGACTTTGGCAGTGTCATTCAGGCATGAAATGCGTAAGACCATAATGCAGAGCTGTACAATTAGCGGCCCGCAGCCCCCCTCTGCCTGGCTGCTGTGACTGCTTACCTTTGTGCAAGCTTTAAATGGTATCAGTACTGAGACTAACTGGCCCCCTGCATTGTTCACACCTCAGATACAGGCTTTAAGCCCCTGTATTGTTTAAACATGTAATCCCCTGTACTGACAGAGCATGGCACACACAGGCAGGGTAGAACAGTCAGAGTATGGCACACACAGGCAGGGTAGAACAGTCAGAGTATGGCACACACAGGCAGGGTAGAACAGTCAGAGTATGGCACACACAGGCAGCATAGGGCAGGGAGGGTATGGCACACACAGGCAGTACTCTGCCTACCCTATGCTGCCTGTGTGTGCCATACTCTTCCTGCCCTATGCTACCTGTGTGTGCCATACTCTGCCTGCCCTATCTTGCCTGTGTGTGTGCCATACTCTGCCTGCCCTTTGCTGCCTGTGGGAGATGAACCTGGCAGGGGTTTGTTCTGGGAGTTTGTTAGCAGTTGGAAATGGTCCCTAAAGTGTGTAATTATGTGCTGGGGGTTGCTGTGCTATCCACATGGCAGGAGGAGGCATAGGGATTTAAGGGTGTGTCTTAATATGACATAATATAATTATTTCACCTATGAATGAAGGAGGATATCCCTACAGTGAGCACCAACCATTTGGGCTTTTTCTGCGCTGCCACCATTAATGTGGGTATGGTCTTAAAAGCTCTTGTGATAACATGGGTGTGGTTTTAAATGGGTGCAGTTTAAGGGGAGTGGTCAAAACTGGTTTCCATTATCGGCCCTCCACCATGTAAGCCAGAAAAATTTCGGCCCTCTGTACCACAGAAGTTGGACAGCACTGCCATAAGGCAAAACATGATGCTGAAATTATGGGAAAACTGCTGCATTATGGGAAAAAGCAGGTCAATGGTGCTCAAAGTTGTACTATCTGTGTGCTATTGTACTGTACTATTCTGCACACTGTATAGCCTTCATTCTTCCTGTCATTCTATGTTTTCCTTTTGCCAACTTGTACTGTGCACATACCCATTATAGCTATTAATCTGTGTAACCCTAGTGCAAAATGCAAAATAAGCTCTTGCTATCCTAACAAACATACCATTTCATTACTTACTCCCCAGTGATTTACTCTTGTTTTCTTATTTCACAGTTTTTCCATTCTCAGACAATTATCTGTTATTAGATAGTATAAATAATCTCTTCATATTAAAAGTCATATCCAAAAGCATTCCCAATAATAACTCATCAACCCGAACATGTGTTAAATATAAGTAAATGTACACAAAGATGAATAGGTATAAAAAGGGCATACTCAATATCAGAGCTGTGGAGTCGGAGTCGAGGAGTTGGAGTCGGAGGCAATTTTGGGTACCTGGAGTCGGAGTTGGAATAAATGAACTGACTCCGACTCCTACTAAATTTAAATGGGAATAAAAAAAAAAATAAAGCAAGTTTAAATGTCCCAATTCACAAAAATAATAATTAATGTCATAATTAATTACTTCTCTGCTATAAGAATAAAGCCCAATGCACGAAGTGCATAAACGAACACGTTGAGTGACCATAAGGCATGCTTTTCATTGACTGTATGAATGTATAAAATACATTAGCATATTAAAAACAGAAGAGACTGAGTCTTGGATTCAGAGTCGGAAGTATCAGAAACTGAGGAGTCGGAGTTGGAGAATTTATCTACCGACTCCACAGCCCTGCTCAATATAGGTCAATTCTTGTATTCCAAGCAAGTATTTATGCACTTCATATTCTCTTTATCACTCTTCCTTTTGGATCAGATTCATGTTTTTCACACATAAATGTCCATCATCTACTATGGTAATATATATATATGCTAATAAATCTACATTTTAACATTAGGAGGCTAATTTATCAAAATTCAATTTCAAGAAAAAAAACATGTGCGACCATCCTGGGGTACATCTGTCCTCTCCCTGCTTCTTCTTTCTACGAGTGGGGGGTGTGCATACTCAGTAGAGTGAAAAGCAAAACTTTAACAAAAAGGCCCTGGGATTGTGATGAAAGAAGAAGCACAAGATGATTGCTCTGTAGTTCTTGCACAGAAGTAACCCAGGGCCGGTGCACTTTTCTCCTAACAGGAGGCCCAGCCCGGGGTATAAGGTAAGAGGTTACAATCACTGTGGAGTGGCTAACGTTTGGAACCCCTCCAGTGATTTAACCTTTGCTTCTCCTTTAAGAAAAAACTGAAACAGTGTAGTCAAGCTTGCTTTTTTCAAATAAAAGTTGCACGCCTGTGAGAATCAGATTGTATTCATTTTCAGTGAAGCTAAAAATCTCAAATATTTTAATGAAATGAGAAAATACATAAAATTGCTTGAGACAATTCCCATTGACTACTATAGAAAAAACGCTGAGCTGTGTAAAGAAAGTTCCCATAATGCCTCACTCCTGCACAGACACCCAGACCAAGTGAACATGCTCAGTTAGTAAGACTATGAGTCAGTTTCCTGCTGATTGGCTCAGATCCACATTCCTAAGGGGGGGAGTGAGTTCTTAGCATTCTTGAGGGAGGGGGGAGCAGGAAAGAGCTTTCTGCTCCTATTATTCCTCCTAACCTCCTCTCCTGAGTTCAGCTTAACCAGATGACGTGCCAGAGGGAAAATGACTGCCAGGTGACAGCTGCTATTTGATTTAAGAAAATGTGATGGTTCTCACAAATGATGGGTGGGAGAGATGCAGGCCAGAATCAGGAGATTCTGACAAATGCCAGTGGGGCTGCTGTAAGGTGCCATAGACAGTCACTATTTAGTGGGCTGTTAGGGAGCTTCTTGGTCCACTGTGAACTTGAAATGCCACGGCCTATTTTAAAGCCCATTCCAGACCTGGAGATATGTACCCAACTTACATACACTGTAGGAAAATGTAGGCTTACATGTCTTTTAGGAAAATTGTCTTCCAAGGAGTCCATAATGTGAATATATTAGGATGTTTCCCCATAAAAGTTGCATTTTTTAAGGTGGTTTCCTTTTGAAGCATGGTTCTCTGGGAGATATTTGGTGTAGAGAAAAGCAGATGGACTACCTATCATACAGGTATATACATGTAATCACTATGTGGGAAATAAGACCACTGCACATTGGGATTGAGTCTGCTTTGTGAAGAATTGGCATGCTGCATGGAAAAGGCGATACAGCAGGGATCCCCAATCTTTTTTATATGTAAGCAACATTTTTAATGAAAAAAAAGCTGGGGAGCAACACAAGCATAAAAACTTTGCTAGTAGGTGATTGGTTAATTAGTAGCCCAATGTGGACTGGCAGACTACTAGAGTCTCTGTTTAGCAGTACACATGGTCTTTATGCCTCCAAAACTTTCCTCCAAGTCAGAAATTCAAACATGGGCACCAACGTTGAGGCCACTGGGAGCAACATCAAAGGGGTTTGTTAGCAACATGTTGTCCCCGAGCCACTGGTTGGGGATCACTGCCATACAGTAAACTCATGCTGCCTTCAGTAATACAGGTATAGTTATCCAGAATGCTTGTGAGCAAAGGTATTCCAGATAAGGGGTCTTTCCGTAATTTGGAGCTTAATACCTTAAGTCTACTAGAAAATCAAAAAAACATGAATTAAACCGAATAGGACTGTTTTGCACCCAATAAGGACTAATTATATCTTAGTTGGGATCAAATACAAGCTACTGTTTTATTATTACAGAGAAAAAGAAAATTTTAAAAACCTGAATTATTTGTTTAAAATGGGAGAAAGGCTTTCTGTAATTCTGAGCTTTCTGGATAATAGGTTTCCGGGTAATGGATTCTATACCTGTACTCTGCTTTCTTGCCATACGCTCCCCTCTGTAATGTACAGAAATACTACACTTCCCATAGAGCAATGGGAAGTCATACATGGGGCATTAATACCTGCAGGCTCTTGCTGGTGGCATATATATTTGTATGTTCAAAACTGTGTTTGCTCTTGTAGAACATTCCTCTTTAGAGAATAACACAATATAGGTTGACCCTGGGCAGGGGTGTGTGTGACAATGCCCTTAGACTGTAAGCATGGGCTAAGTGCACAATCGTGCCATTTGCAGTATTTGCTCAGACTTTTAGAAGGAAAATGTCAGCATTTGTTTCTGCTGGAGAGTGCTATGTCTCCAGCTACTTGCAAACTTTGCTGAAATAGAGGTAAGCCATGCAAGTTGCATCCGTGTCATTTTTAGAGTGGGCAGGGCATGTGTGTTTCCATATACGCCCTCCAACTCTCACACACACAAAAGTGCACGTATGTGCCTGAAGGGAACCCTGCGACTCAAACCTGGTCATGGTGGGTGTCAAGGGTTCCCTTGCACCTGAAATTCATATGGGGCTAGTCATATTCTTCATTTCCCAGGATGTCACAACCATGTGACCTATGCTCTGATAAACTTCAGTCACACTTTACTGCTGAGCTGCAAGTTAGAGTGATATCACCCCCTCCCAGCAGCCGATCAGCAGAACAATGGGAAGGGAGCAAGATAGCAGCTCCCAGTAGGTATCAGAATAGCACTCAATAGTAAGAAGTCTAGGTCAGATTGGGACTCCTCCAGTTACATGGGAGTAGGAGAAACAATACTGCAGGGCTGTTTTAATTGCAGTTGAAATTAATCGCAATCAGTGCAGCCCTTCTAGGTGGATTTTTGTACACGTGTTCCTGAATGTCCAAGTAATCTGGTAAACCAATTACAGTATATTTGCTTATTCTAGTTTTTGGGACTGACTGAATGGCAGACACCCCTATTTCTGTTACCTATTATACACTAACAGGGGGGCCTTACTAAAGATCAGACCTGTAAGTAGAGCTTGAACAGCAAAAGTCAAAAGCCTGACAGCAGTAACTCATATGGGTGAACACACACTGAGCTACTTAGTAGCAGCTACTTGGCTACTAAACACCAGAAAATACCTTGCCATAATCAATACCTATATTCGCCTCTGCTAAAACACACGTAGAGACAGTTATCAGTACATAATCAGCTTTGTCTATTTTGTAGCCCTGACAAGTAGCTGCTACTAGTAGCTGTGTGTGTTTCACCTTGAGGCGTTTGAATATCCTTCCCTAGATCTGCCATACTGCCACATAATTCCCCCGCTCCCCCCATGGCGGTTCCAGTTCCACATACACACTCTCCCCTCCTCTTTCTCCCAGGCAGCCCCGCCTGACCCGGATGTAGTGAGCGCCGCCCGGCACTGCTACACTTTGGCCTGTGGGAGAGAGCGCTGTTCGTTCCTGCTGTATAAGGAGCCCCGAAGTAAAGTCCCTGGGGAAGATTCCACTAGGCACACACACTGGCTCAGAGGCAAGCAAATGTGCAGTGAGCCCATAGCGAACAGAACCGTGTCAGTATTAGGCACATAGGCAGCGCTGTGTCCGACTGAGCGCTATGACTCCCGGGCACTGAGAGCGCTGCCCGGCAACAGCCTCACTAACGCTACCTGCTCACAGCCGCTCCCCCCACACTCTCACCCACTTCCTAATTCGCTATGGCCCCTATGGGTATCCGTCTCTCCCCGCTGGGAATCGGAGTGTTCTGCTTGCTGGGGCTGGGAGTGCTGTACCATGTATACTCGGGCTTCCTCACCGGCAAGTTCTCAGCCTTCCTCCTGGGGGACAGAGCGGAGGATCCCGGGCCCGGGGAGGACACAGTGGATCTAAGGGAGCTGCTGGCTGTGTCGGTGCGGGCTGCGGAGCTTGGGGGGCTGGAGGTGAAGAAGGTCCGGGAAAGTAACTCGCTCAATGAGAAGGCAAAGGGCAAAACCATGGAGGGGGCGGACGACAAGATGACCAGTGGGGATGTGCTGTCCAATAAGAAAATGTATCACCTCATCAAAAATGCCTTCCCGGCCCTGAAGGTCAGTGTCGCCTAAACTTTTATATTCCGACCGACCGACACAGCATTGGCTCTTATATACCCCCCCCCCCCCCCATATAGTGTGTATCTGATACCCCCCCATATATAGTGTATCTGATACCCCCCCATATATAGTGTATCTGATACCCCCCCATATATAGTGTATCTGATACCCCCCCCATATATAGTGTATCTGATACCCCCCCATATAGTGGTATCTGATACCCCCCCATATATAGTGTATCTGATACCCCCCCATATATAGTGTATCTGATACCCCCCCATATAGTGTGTATCTGATACCCCCCCCATATAGTGTGTATCTGATACCCCCCCCATATAGTGTGTATCTGATACCCCCCCCATATAGTGTGTATCTGATACCCCCCCATATAGTGTGTATCTGATACCCCCCATATAGTGTGTATCTGATACTCCCCCCATATAGTGTGTATCTGATACCCTCCCATATAGTGCGTATCTGATCCCCCCCATATAGTGCGTATCTGACACCCCCCCATATAGTGTGTATCTGACACCCCCCCATATAGTGTGTATCTGACACCCCTCCCATATAGTGTGTATCTGATACCCCCCCCCATATAGTGTGTATCTGATACCCCCCCCCCATATAGTGTGTATCTGATACCCCCCCCATATAGTGTGTATCTGACACCCCCCCATATAGTGTGTATCTGAAACCCCCACATATAGTGTGTATCTGATACCCCCCCATATAGTGTGTATCTGATACCCCCCCATATAGTGTGTATCTGATACCCCCCCATATAGTGTGTATCTGACACCCCCCCATATAGTGTTTATCTGATACCTCCCCCATATAGTGCGTATCTAATACCCCTCCCATATAGTGTGTATCTGATACCCCCCCCCATATATTGTGTATCTGACACAGAGTATAAAAGAGTGTACCAAGTACAAGGCGCTGGTTTATAATATACTGTGTATAACTAAACACATACTGTTGGTAGACACTTTCCATTGGCCATGTATACTGTGCATCACAAATATCCCTTTTTTACACATATTATACATCTAGTACACAACTTCTTATTGGATCACATATACCCAGGAGAAACAGTTCAAATGTGTCTTTTCCCAGTATTTTTTATGGCTCCAGGCTGCGAGTTGTTCCAGTAACTTCCTTTGTTTAGTCATAATCCAGCACCCAAACATATGGTAGTGTGGATAATGGGCTGCACTGACATAGTCTGACTGCGCTCACTTACGCTGCTCTTCTATAAAAGCACTTTGCTATATGGGGCAAGCTCACATTCAGGCACAGGAACCAAATGCCCAATAGGGTTGTTTTGCCATCAATATAGATCCAAGCAGGTTACCATTAAGTACAAAGTAATGTTTATTTTTAAAGAGAAAAAGGAAATTGTAAAAATAAATAAATTAATTAAAATGATTTGCTTAAAATGGGTTCTATGGGAAATTGAATTCAATGGCTTTACAGAAAAGGGATCCAATAACTGTAATAGCATAATGGGGTTTATTTCAGCACATCTAAATAGTGTTGTGATAGACTGCTGCCAATTGTGTGACAACCCACTGGTTTTGTAATAAAAGTGACTGCACAGGTATGACACAATGTTGCACAACGGGTTTTGCCTTTGAATGTCAGACTTTCCAGGTCTGCAAACAGCAGATGCCATTGACAGCTGTCATGCAAGGGATGGGGAGTCAGGCAGCACTCACCTAGCACCTGGTGTCATTATAGAGGCAGCTCATCTTAAAATAAAACTTAAATTTCACGTACACAGTGGGATTCTGAGACGTTTTGCAATCAGTCTTTGCTTTTTTTCATTTTGCCGTATCTAGCCAGCAATTTTATTCTGGTCTTGGGCCATGACCTAAAAGTTGAATAATGCAAGTGGTAATTTGAAAACACTCCCCAATATACAATAATTACACATATTCATTATTAAAGATTTTCATATATAAAATCAATATTGTAAACATTTATTTATTTTATATTACGTTGAAAAAGTATATCAGAAAGGTACCCTAAAAGTAGGTCTGTATAGTTGCACAATATAACCAACCATGTACAGAAGGTTTCAAGGGGTAGGGTTCACCTGTCAAATAACTTTTAGTATAATAGTATAATTTGAAAGCTGGAAAAGAATCCGAAGAAGACAAATAAATCAAAACATTTACAAAATAAAGAATACCAATTTAAAAATTGCTAAGAATAGGCCATTGTATAATATATTAAAAGTCAACCTGAAAGTGAACAACCCCGTTGTTATTGTGTATAGTGGGACAGGATGGTTAGCTTTATTACCAGCATTCCGTCTGTAGTGCCTATAAATGAATTTCTCATCCACACTGGTAAATCACATGCTCGTGCATGATATACCCCTGGCACATTTTGCTTGATAAGCAGAACCTGAGAAAGTAAAATAAATATTTAATCTTACATTTAACCTTTCCACTGCTTCAAAGTATTCTCAGTGCTCCATGTTTCAAGTTTAGGTCCCGTAGTTTTATATTTTGCCACTAAAACTTTCTTCAGTTATTCAGTGCTTTCTTTCAGATCATAAAAGCTAACTTTCTGCATATAGCGATCTGCCAGTTATCTGCCCCCGTGGCAATCTTATTCTCCATTACCAAGGGCACCACAGAAAAACTCACCCACTGTTTATTCATTCCTATGGGATTTTTAGATGCGTATTTATCAAATGGCAAACTCTAACTTTCACCCATTGATAAATACGCTTCTAACAATCCCTTGGGAATGAATAGAGAATAGTTTAATTTTTCT
This sequence comes from Xenopus tropicalis, assembly GCF_000004195.4. Lineage (NCBI taxonomy): Eukaryota > Metazoa > Chordata > Amphibia > Anura > Pipidae > Xenopus > Xenopus tropicalis. The sequence goes on along the minus strand of NC_030682.2, from coordinate 116,064,507 downwards.
GTGGTGAGCTCTTATCTTACATTTTAAAAAGGGTAAGAACCCACAGAGCAGGTAAACTGCTCTGGGAAGACTTTCTGCCAGCAACATCCAAAGTCACACAAAGTTGCCCGCAGGAGAAAACATCGCGTGACTTCGGATTACCAAAGCAATGCGAAGGGCTTTCCACCGGCATCTCCTATTGTTGCCATTGGAAAGCCTTTTCAGAGCAGTTTGTTGGCCATTCTCCATAGTCACACATTATCGACTGCAGTGTCCAAACTTCCCACCAAGGTGTCGGTGTTCCGACAGCATTGCCCAGGATTTGTGCTTTGTCCCTACTTTGCCAGCACAAATACAGATGTTTCCATAAAGATGGACTTTCTCCCCTACTCCCTAAAAAGTGAACAGGTCAATGTGACTGAATGAAGAATACAAAACATGCAGCTTAAGAAGCTCCTTTATGTTACTACATGTTATTACAGACTTCCATCAATGGATATATCATTTTATGGTTGTGTTTCCTTCTTTGCATTGAGCAGAGAAAGAGCAAACAGACTATTACTTGTGCTTGAACAGAATCCTGTATTCAGGTCTAGTCTTGCATTTACCCCAGAGAGATCTGAGTCACACTTGTCTGGGTAAGAAAAATATCCATTTCTACATGGCTCTTTTTGTAAAAGGTACAAAAGCATTTTGTAATATATTAAGCACAGTATTTTTTTGTTTAAAGGGGAACTCCACCCAAACACACCCACTTTTAAAGGAGAAGGAAATGTGGATATGCCCATAAGTACCTATAGATTAAAGGAATACTGTTATGGAAAACGTTTTTTTGCCCCTCAAAATGCATCAGTTATCAGAGCTTCTCCAGCAGAATCCTGCATTGAAATTCATTTTTCAAAAACAGATTTTTTAATATTTAATTTTGAACTTTCACTTGGGGTTAGCCATATTCTTCATTTCCCAGGGTACCACAGCCATTTGATCTGTGCTCTGATAAAATTCAGTCACACTTTACTGCTGAGCTGCAAGTTGGAGTCATATCACCCCCCTCCCATTCCCCTCAGCAGCCGATCAGCAGAACAATGGGAAGGGAGCAAGATAGCAGCTCCCAGTAGGTATCAGAATAGCACTCAATAGTGGAATGGAAATCCAAGTCTGCTTGGGACTCCTCCAGTTACATGGGAGTAGGAGAAACAATAGGTTATCTGAAAGCAGTTCTAATGTTTAGCACTGGCTCTTTCTGAAAGCTCAGACTCGGGCACAATGCACTGAGATGGCACATATATACAATATTACTGTACAACTAAAAAAACATACATTTGTGGTAGAGTGAATTATTTGCTAACAGTGTAATTTAAAAATAAAAGGTATACAGGTATAGAACCCATTATCCAGAATGCTCGGGACCAAGGGTATTCCGGATAAGGGGTCTTTCCGTTATATGGATCTTCATACATTAAATCTACCAAAAATGTAATAAAACATTAATTAAACCCAATATTTTGCCTCAAATCAGGATTAATTATATCTTAGTTGGGATCAAGTACAAGGTACTGTTTTATTATTACAGCATATTTGTGCCTCCTGAACTAATGTCATTTCCCTTCATTTCACTTTCTTACTTTTGCCATTCGTATTTAAATGATAAAGTGGTTCCTTTCCTTGTAGTCGCCATTTTAAAAGCCCTTCTGTCAATTCCCTCTTGCTGCGCCCTTCTATTGCACATGTGCAATTTTTTATTTTTTTTACCACAAGTATGAAAATTAAAAGAAGATAAACAGAAGTATATTACTGATAAGATTATGGCTGTTATTTTGAGGCAATGTTATTTAGAGACTTTCCATCTCCTTTAAGCGTTTTGAAAAGTAAACATAATTTCAAGCAACTTTGCAATTAACATCACATGATTTCAATAAGGAAAAGAACATCAGTGCAATGCATTGTGGGTTATGTAGTTCTTGCATGCTGTCTGGAAGCTGTGGAAAAGTTACAATTTGTAACATCAGTGTTTTAGACCTTCCTCCCCTACCAGGATTTCAAATTATGCAGAAAGAGAAGAACTCTTTTCCAGCTGGATTTCAGCCTATACAAATTGTATTTATTCACATTTGTGTGAAGAGTAAAGTGATAGGTATATTAGAAGTTTCTGTGTTGTGTGGGGCTCTTTAAAAAATGTTTTTGGAAGCTGGAGTTCCCCTTTAAACACCAATATATTGCTTTGGGAAATTACTATTTGCAGGCTTTATCTGCATTGCATCTTCACATTTAATGAGAACAGTGTTCCTTATCTGCCCATTTTCATATATATACAGTATATCCATACTGCCAGGCCACATTTACTGTCCAGACTGTTCAGCAGAGATGAAGTCGTCAGGCCCAATGGGTTGTCCCAGCTGAATTGTTCAGCCATGTCGGCCTCTGTATACCCAGCTTTACTGAGTTAGTTTTAGTATTGCTTGTTTTGACTGGGACATGCCCCACTTGCCCCAGTAGCAGCTATTTATGGTGCTCTTGCAAGTGATCCTTGGACAGGCTTATGGAAATTGTAAATACGTGGAGAATAAATATTTGGGACACACAATATTTACTCTTGGAAAAATAGAGATAAGTTAAAGTTTGCCCTTTCTTTAAAGGGGCAGTGTACCATGACTTTAACTTTCATTGTGTTGAACATGTATTTGCATTACAGTTTTTGAATGATTTAACCAGTTTGTTTTGCAATTTAATGTGTTAAGTGCTTAAAGGGGTGGTTCACCTTTACTTTAAATTTTAGTATGATGTAGATTTTGCCATTGGCCTTCGTTTTTTATTTTTTGTAGTTTTTCATTTATTTAACTTTTGCTTAGCGGCTGTCCAGTTGGTATTTCAGCAGCTGTCTGGTTGCTATGGTCTGGTTGCCTTAGCAACCAGGCTGTTTTTTATATGAGAGGCTGGAGTATGAATGGGAAGGGGGATGGAATAGGAAGAAAAGAAATAAAAAGTAACAATACCAATAAAGCTGTAGCCTCACAGAGCAATAGTCTTTTAGCTGCTGGGGTCAGTGACCCCCATCTGAAAGCTAGAAAGTGGCAGAAGAGGCAAATAACTAATAAGCTGTGAAAAATAAACCAGGTAGGCCAATGGCAAAGTTGCTAGGAATAGAACATTCCATGACATACAGGGTGACCCGGCCCTTTCAGTACTCCTTTAATCCATAGATGGCTTGCACACCAGGCGACAGTTAAAATCATTTATTCCAGATCACATTAAAAGCTGCCTGATGCATTTCGTCCACAAGGGACATAAACATAGGCTATATAAAACATTTACAACCACTCAATTTAATACACACATCAGGAAATGACATTATAAATCCCATTACGCTTTAACCATTTAATGCCTCCAGAAATTAAAGAAAGGTTTACACTCAATATTAATGTAAACAAGAGGATAACATTTTCTTTTTTTACTTTCATACAAGTTAGCGACATAATTCCAAATGCTATATTAAATATGAAACTTTCCCCCTGTTTTAAAGGCAAGGTTTTTTTCTATACAGGTATGGGATCCCTTATCCGGAAACACATTATCCAGAAAGCTCTAAATTACGGAAAGGCCATCTTCTATACACTCCATTATAAGCAAATAATTCTAAATTTTAAAAATGGTTTCCTTTTTCTCTATAATAATAAAACAGTGCCTTGTACTTGATCCCAACTAAGATATAATTAATCCTTATTGGAGGCAAAACAATCCTATTCGGTTTATTCTTATTTCAATATCTTAGTAATTTGCTTCTTTGTTTCCTATATTGGCTGTATAAAATAAAACGTAAATGAAATGTAGAGCACATGCTTGCCTAGTTGAAGAAAAAGACCCTAAATCAGAATTTGTTGAGTCTAATTAATAACTTTTCTTAAAAACAAAATAAGTAAACAAAATAAAACAAAATAAGTATTGCTTTATGTCCTGCAGGTGAACACTGAGGAAAAAGTTGAAGCAGATGATGAAGATGCGGTCTCTTGGGATCGTAATATTCCTGATGATATAAAGGAGCAAATAAAGACAAAACATGTTGCATCTGAAAGCATTACAATGTGGATAGACCCACTAGATGCAACACAGGAGTATACAGGTATGTGTTATATCTTAATGTTTGGTCATAGCTTTAGGTTACAACACAGTGGGGTGTCAATATGCTGCCCCCCCTCCTCAGAGAGGCTTTTGAAGAGTGCTGTACCACCATGATGGATTTCAGTTTATGGGCAAGGACCCGGGCCACAAGGTTACCTATGTGACTCACTGGGAGGTGCCAAATATATTAAAACCCCTAGGAAGTTAACCTTTGCTTCTCCCTTAAAGTGCCATTGTAATTCAATTTCCTCTGTGGTTGTGCTGAAATGGTGTCACTTTATGGTATAAATAAGGGAACCCTGGAATTACCAGCATATATAGGCTTCCCTAGCGTTCAAGCATGGCATCGGGAAGGGCTAAAAGTTGCCGCGTTCGGTGAAAAATTTTCCCCCCTAAAATTTAACCCTTTCCAAATGCTAATTTGTGCTACTTAGGATTCTGATTCGGTTTGGCCGAGACCGTGGATTTGGCCGAAACCTAATCCATCAAAAAAAAATGCTGGATTCTGCCCGAGTCCCGAACCGAATCCGGGATTCGGTGCATCCCTAGGGAATATACAACCCTTTTAAACTTTTATGTGCTAAAAGAACCCTTTGATCCAGTAATGTGGTCATTAAGGAAAGACTCTGTGCATGCTCGTGTTATGATTAAACGGATCAGTTACTTGCACTTTCCATTCAGCACTTCCTAGATATCATTGCATTTATGTATCCTGTGCATGGGCATGAGGTGCCAGACTGTGTAGCATAAACAAGATTTTGGGATGATGCAAAGCTTAACAGTGTATAAAAAATGGCAGCTGTCTGCTTGCTGTGATTGTATATTTGCAAGACTTATATATTTGCAAGATTTATATAATTTATGTAGTGTAAATAAAGTTTATTTTGCTCAACTAACATGATAAAAAGGGATTTGGAATAATTATTAAGGTGACAGGTCTCCTCTAAACTAGAATTATACTTACATAATGCTCTGTAGCAACTTTGGGCGATTGGGCGACAGGCACTGCACCGGAGGATCTTTCGGAACTGAAGCTTTTTATCAGTGTCTGCAGTTTAAATTTACGCTTAGAAGCGCTTCCTTCTTCCGGTTTTGTTTTGTGTGCCCATTTTTAAAATTAGTTCAGAACAAATGCAAAATGGTTAGGTCCTCCATTACTATGCTGACTTCCAGTTCAGGAATGTAGGCTGCCTGGCGCCCTATCGCCCTGCTGCTACGGATCATTTTGTAAGAATAATTCTATCTGAAACTTTCAAAGAAAATCCAAGGGAGGGAGTATTAACAGTTGCTCACCATTCTGAACTATGGAGGAAAGGTCATATAAGTTAAGGAAATTAGATAATACACATCATTTGGGTTGCTTGTAATACTGATTATACTGTATTATGATTTTTCTTTTTAGAAAATCTGGTAAACTATGTGACTACCATGGTATGTGTCGCTGTAAATGGCAAACCTGTTATTGGCGTAATCCATAAACCTTTTACAGGTTTTACTGGTAAGTGTTTTTATTTTTGCTTTTCCTTTACTGTGTCCACTGATGTATGATGAGTTCCTGCTAGACAAAGATATCATTGCTCATTAGAGAGGTCTAGGAAAATGTTAGGGGTAGTCTTTTAGCATTTAGGTGAGAATCACATTGGGTTTGTCTGCAGTCTCGAGGCATACGCAACCTTCGATATTGCTCATTTTATTTTCAGCTGCAGCTTCTCTTTGCTTTCTTTCAGCTAACCAATGGAAATCTTCTCAGGGCCAATCATTTTCTATTTAGTAGAGCTGCAGGGTTATTAGTATGAATGGACCCTCAACTGCTTAATACATGTCAAGATAGTTGAAATTGTCCAAACTTTCTGTAGGCCAAGTTTAGTGCTCGGGACCTGGGGACTCGAGATAAGGGAACTTTCTGTAATTTGGATCTCCATACCTCAACTACTAAAAAACCATTTGAACATTAATGAAACCCAGTTGGATTGATTGGATTGGATTTGATTAAAATGGAGTCTCTGGGAGATTTCTTTATATAACTGGTTTCTGGATAATGGATCCCATTCCACATAAATACAAATGTGCTAGGAGGAGGCCAATTCTTTTCAGTTTTGGCAATACATACAAAGCATGCTGCTGACATATGGATGTTTTGCTTTACAAGTGAACTAATGAGTTTATTTTTTTTTCTTGATAGCATGGGCCATGTTGGATGGAGGTTCAAGTATAAAGAAACGAAATTCATACAATGAGAAAACTCCCACTTTTATTGTGTCACGTTCTCATTCGGGAGAAGTGAAAGAGGTCACCCGGCAAACATTTGGTAACAAGACAGAAATCATATCAGCAGGAGGAGCAGGTACAGTTTGCTGTTGTACAGGATCACAGTTTGGGGTGCTCGCTGTAGACCAGGGGTGGGCAAGCTTTTTGGCTCAGGGGCCACGTTGACTTAAAATTTGACAAACGGGCCAGGCCAGGCCAGCATTACGATGTCTCTGCTTCTCAGTATGGGAACTTATACTAGACCTAGGGGCTGATTTACTAACCCACGAATCCGACCCGAATTGGAAAAGTTCCGACTTGAAAACGAACATTTTGCGACTTTTTCGTATGTTTTGCGATTTTTTCGGCGTCTTTACGAATTTTTCGTTACCAATACGATTTTTGCGTAAAAACGCGAGTTTTTCGTAGCCATTACGAAAGTTGCGTAAAATCTTGCGATTTTTCTGTAGCGTTAAAACTTACGCGAAAAGTTGCGCCTTTTTCGTAGCGTTAAAACTTAAAAGGTGTGAAGTTTCGCGGAAGTTTTAACGCTATGAAAAAAGCGCAACTTTTTGCGCAAGTTTTAACGCTACGAAAAATCGCAAGATTTTACGCAACTTTCGTAATGGCTACGAAAAACTCGCGTTTTTACGCAAAAATCGTATTGGTAACGAAAAATTCGTAAAGACGCCGAAAAAATCGCAAAAAATACGAAAAAATCGCAAAATACCGATCTTTACCAAAAAAAACGCAATCGGACTCATTTCGACCCGTTCGTGGGTTAGTAAATCAGCCCCCTAGTATGGGACCATATAGAATATACTTATTGGTTTTTGTGAGCATATTCAACATGATAAACAGGAGATGTTTAGAAGAGAAAAGGTTATGAGATAAAGACAGAAAAGTTCACTGGTTCAGATCTGTAGGCAGTTGTTAACAGATTTATAAAAGTTAGGGAAAGACATGCAACAAAAATATTATAGCTCCACCTCTAGTGTTGCCATTGCTCAAAGGCAGAATCAGAATGGAGTATTTTTAGTGTGCCTACAAAGAAATACATGGACTCCCCACAGTGTTTTATTTCAGACAGCAGTTATCTTTTCTTCCCCCTTCAGAATATAATATAATTCCTGTTTATGTTCCAGGTTACAAGGTTCTTTCACTGCTGGATGTGACTGATGATAAGCAAGAAACTGCTGATGTGTATATTCACGTCACCTACATTAAGAAGTGGGACATTTGTGCTGGCAATGCAATCCTAAATGCACTTGGAGGTCAAATGACTACTCTTAAAGGAGAAGAAATTATGTACACAGGATCAGAACTGAATAAAGGGGGGCTGCTAGCCAGCATTGGAATGGACCACGGTGTGCTTGTTGAAAAATTATCTGAAAAATTACAAGTTAATGCTAAGAAACCAGCCAAGTAAAGGATAACTGAAATAAATTCCTACATTGTGCGTTATGACTTTGGCTTGATGTGTTAACTAGAATACGCGAGGCCAGCATGTGAAAGACAGGGAATTGCAGTGCTGCTCTAATATGGCAGTGAAGGACTATGGGCTCCAGGAGTTTTCCTTCTGTATGCTTCAGTGCAAGGTGCAATATACTGCAAGTACCCCAACTGTCTTATTTGGACTTCAAAGACATTGTTGGCTTTGGATATGGACGGTGCATTTCATGAACATGTAAATCTGTAAAGTCTGATTTCAAGCAGAATATGAATAGAAGTTTAATTTTGCCTAATTAAAGTTGCGTCAATAGACGGCCTTTATTCTTTTTTTTTTAATTCCAATTTCTCATTAGCCTGATTAACAAAAACAATCATTGTGCCTTGTTGCTGACTTAAAAGTATAGACATCTTGCGACTTAAACCTATCCTGATGAATACAATGTTTTATTCATTGTAGTGTTTTTGTCTAGAGCTTGAATAATGGGTTTTTTTCTGTTCAAGTAGCAGCCACGTCTGTATTGTATAGAGAAATACTGCAAAGTCATTACTAATTAATAATGCATATTCTATCACATAGGAATTCATTGTTTCACCAGGACTGTGTGTACATCTCATTGTAGGCGCACTGCTTCCCTACACTCCCTTAACTGTGTGTTTTCTCTTTGGGTTTTAACTGCAAATGGAACCTATTCAATTTTGGAGGCATTCTAGATGTTAATAAGATAATAAATCACTGTCATTTTGATTTCATGTTCTTTTTGTTCATTTTTTGTTATAGAGATGTATTTATAGATTCAGATAAAAGGGATGCTGTCATCATAATAAAGAGGTTCAATCGATGCCTGAATTCAGTGTTATGTACAGTCATTCAGTCTTCAGAAATACTTTTTTTTTTTTTTTAAATTATCAGTGCTTTTTTTTGCTTGTTTGGGGAGTGGGGAAGGAGTTGTGTAACTTTTGGTAACACATTGACTGTCTTTGTGTCCTTTCAGGAAAAAAATACTGTAGTTATAACTTGCTTTGTGGCCTGCATTCTAGATACAGTATTGGATTTAATTGATTTAAAAAGCTTGTTTTATGATGGGATGGGATCAGACCATTTCAGATTAGCACACACTCACACATACACATACACATACACACACACAGATGAGGGGAAAAAGCCTGCTGGGACACAAAGGGGATTGCATCAATAAGCCTATGCACTCCTTTCCTGGTAGATAATCTGGTTATTCAGGCCTGTCTGAATGTTCCACACATGGGCCAATAAGGTGCTAACTCAGACTATAGGCAGCTCTTATTGCCCCCCCCCCCCCTCTAGGTTTGGTGGTTATCAGACACCTTCTCTGTAACAGATGCCAATGTTTTCTCCAGACAGAATAATTCCAGAATGGTGCTTGGATATTGTTTTTTACTCTATAGTTTATACTGTCATTGCTTTTCAGAGTGATCCCAATAACAGAATAACATTAAGTGTCCTTGGCCTCGCCCTGTGGGCTCGATTATAGAACAATGTCTGGAACTCATAAAATATGATTGGATTTCTCAGTACAAGTGCTCTGTAAAGATCAACCAGTAACAGGGGAAAAACTCACTGAAAGCAAAAAGATCTCAAAAGAATAAAAAGAAAACCAATTTTAACTTCAATGCTAATGCATAACCTAATAACCTAATGGTATTCCTTTCAGTCAAAATGATGTGCCTTTTGATACACAGCAACACAGACAGGCCTGCTTGACCTGGCCGAAATCATCCAAACAGCCATCAGACACATTAAAAAATTCTTTCAGACCAGAAATGCTTTGGCAGGTTTATACTGCTCTCATACAATGGGTCTCCATAGGCCCCAGTGTATGATCCAATTGTTGGCCCTGGGGAATTGGCCTGATTTGTCCCAGAATTCAACTGGCCAAATGGAACCCAGATCTGCTCGTTTGTGTGTGATGTGGCCAAATGAGTGAATGTGGCTGTGTATGGCCACCTTATAGTTACAACAACACAGTAGTGAGCATCCCTACCTTGCAGTGTTGGAGCCCTAGGTTCAGTGAGGCACTGCAAGGAGTATGTATGTTTTCCCTGTTTCTGTGCGTGTTTCCTTCCACACCCCAAAAACATACAGGCAGATTAACTGACTTACATGCATCAGATCTGGGGGGCCCAGAATTCCTGCCCCACGATTCTGTTAGTGAGGTCAGGTGGGGAGTTTGCGGATGCAGAAAAGTTTTGCACAGCAGCGAAACCTACCGCTGGCCCCCACCCACCCAAAATCATCTTCCCCAGCGCCTGAATTGGGTCCTGTCTATAGCATGTAATGTAAACTGCAGCTCCACAGGGGCAGAGGCTCCTCTGGCTGATGTATAATCTCAGTAAAGTGCCGTGAACACTAATAATAACTCCACAATTATTCCTAACTGGATTAACCATTATATAAAATGCTGGTGTTTTTATACAGTTTCATTATCAATTACTGTATGGGCTCCACACTTCAAAATTACTGGCTCTGGATTAATCATTATTGATTTCTTTTCAGATTTTTCAAAATACTCTTCTGTGGCTCCTAGTTGCACAGGAATAACTCTTTATCAGTGTCTGAAGTGAGCAATGAAAAAGCCAACCTGTGCTGAGATAGATGTAGCTGCCGTGGGTGGGTCTATATCATGTAATGTTGCCATCACATCTATAACAATTGCCCCATATTACCTGCAATATAGCGCTTCTTATGCAATTTTAAGAAATTGGGTCTTTAATTAGAAGAGGAGTTCCCGTTAATCTTTTGTTTGGACTTGAGAAAAGAAAAAGAATTACAACATTATTACAACAACAAGCAGGATGGGCTGAACATGTCTTACACTTACAGTAACTCTGAGTGCAGCTGTAGTAACTAGTCATTACCCATGTTTAGTGTATCTGCCCTGAAATTACAGGGGTCCACGTGTACCAACTATTCCTAGGGGCTGATTTACTAACCCACGAATCCGACCCGAATTGGAAAAGTTCCGACTTGAAAACGAACATTTTGCGACTTTTTCGTATGTTTTGCGATTTTTTCGGCGTCTTTACGAATTTTTCGTTACCAATGCGATTTTTGCGTGAAAACGCGAGTTTTTCGTAGCCTTTACGAAAGTTGCGTAAAATTTTGCGATTTTTCCGTAGCGTTAAAACTTACGCGAAAAGTTGCGCCTTTTTCGTAGCGTTAAAACTTAAAAGGTGCGAAGTTTCGCGTAAGTTTTAACGCTACGAAAAAAGCGCAACTTTTTGCGCAAGTTTTAACGCTACGAAAAATCGCAAGATTTTACGCAACTTTCGTAATGGCTACGAAAAACTCGCGTTTTTACGCAAAAATCGTATTGGTAATGAAAAATTCGTAAAGAAGCCGAAAAAATCGCAAAAAATACGAAAAAATCGCAAAATACCGATCATTACGAAAAAAACGCAATCGGACTCATTTCGACCCGTTCGTGGGTAAGTAAATCAGCCCCCTAGTCAGTTCACTGCCCCTGGTATTGCCCAGCTGAGCAATAGGCCATGCATTGCGCATGTGAATTAATGTCCATTACTTTCCAACATAACTACAGCCTCCTGCTTTTATATGGCCATGGAACTTCTTTGTGACCTTGTATTTTACATTAGAGGTACATTACTCTTTGCTACTTCCTGTTACCTAATATAACACCCTCTGCTGTTCTCCTATGAGTTTGTTTTATGGGTTTGGAATCTCTGTACCTGAGTTTGGGAGGGCATGGGGGCAACAGCTGCCTGTCTATTCCCATAACACTGCTGCCCCCTAGTGAGTAAAGACACAGATGCAGGGAATCATTGAATTTGCCTACAGGATTTTTACCTCCCCACTTTTGCCTGAGTGGGCTGTGCTAGTCATAACTTGCCCATGTCTATTAATCTAAAAGGGTCATCAAAATATTGTTGTTTGTGATTTTTAGGCACATATATGCTGAGTCTATTGACGCAGCTTGTAGTTGGAATCAGAGGTAGACAGAAAAGGAACGTGCCTAAGAAGCAACGGGGGGGGGGGGGGGGGGGGGTTTAGTGGGCACATACCCATTCTGCATACAACTCCCTAGGTTTAGCCCTTCTTGAGTACCAAATCTCCCACTCACAGATGTGCTGTTATCTCCCTGCAGGAGTATTCAGAGTTGCATGGGGTGGGAATCAGGGGATGTGCAACTTTGACCCAAGGTGTCACACATTGGGAAAGGGGGGAGTAAATGGGGCAATGGGGGAAGTTCCTTGGGCACCCTGATGTGTACTCCTGGCACTGGTGGAAACCGTCAAACCTTCAAGCATCTTCAGCATTAAAAGGCACACTTGTACATGAATTAAAACTGGGATAGCCATGGGCATTGAGCAAACCATGTATGTTTAAATGCAATGGCACCTTTAATGAATGGCATCAGTTTGGGCATTGACTTTTTTTTACATTTTTGCTTGACTACAACTCATTATTACTAACCATGGAACCCTTAGAAGTGGCTTCTTGCAACCTCTAGGACACCAAAGACAGTAATCAACAAATTTATATAAATATTTGGTATGATATTCATTATGGAGCAAAGAAATGGGCTAACGAAAAGTTTATAACATCCTTTTTTCAGTTGCTTTACATTATACAGATAAACTGGTTCATATTTAGAAACATCTGATGTTTTAAAATGTGAGGAGGAATTCATGATATATTAAGTAAACCTTAAACAAGGCAATTTTTAATATTCACCAGAATTAAAAAATAATTTAGTATGTATGTTCTCCTTGTTTCTGTGCGCGTTTCCTTCCACACCCCAAAAACATACAGGCAGATTAACTGACTTACATGCATCAGATCTGGGGGGCCCAGAATTCCAGCCCCACAATTCTGTTGAGGTCAGGTGGGGAGTTGGCGGATTCAGAAAAAGTTTTGCATAGCAGTGAAACCTACCGCTGGCCCCCACCCACCCAAAATCATCTTCCCCAGCACCTGAATTGGGTCCTGTCTATAGCATGTAATGTAAACTGCAGCTCCACAGGGGCAGAGGCTCCTCTGTCTGATGTATAATCTCAGTAAAGTGCCGTGAACACTAATAATAACTCGACCATTATTCCTAACTGAATGAACCATTATATAACATGTGGGTGTTTTTATAGAGTTTTAAAATGTAAGGAGGAATTCATGATATATTAAGTAAACCTCAAACAAGGCAATTTTTAATATTCACCAGAATTAAAAAATAATCTAGCATGGCCACCAGGGGGCAGAAATGGATCACTTTTATTGGGCCTGTAGCACCAGTCATCTTGCGCTCTGAACTTTTTTATTCAGAGAATACAGATTTTCCTTTTTGTATTCCTTATAATTAATAATACCATCATAAGCTGCGCTCAGGGGAGTACTTTCTTGCATCTACCCACATTTGTAATCATAAAAATAAGTGTATTTACAACACGCCATTCTACATGGTATTATTTTTAACCAGCTTAGTTTGTGTAAAAGTGGAACATAATGTACAATGTCAGTTGGAGCAGGGAATACTGGGTATCTTTTATTGTTTTCCTGAGTCAGAACAATAAGGGCTCCCACATTCTCTGCAGATGGCTTACTTTCTAACAATCTAACAGATATAAAATAATGCATTTATTATAAAGGATTATATTAAATATAGTACCTAGCATGTTCTTTTGTTGATTTTCAGCAAGCCTTTTCAATCCAGCAGAAGGTTTCAGAAATATAACCACTTGTGTGTTTAACTCTTTTGCTCCAATGGCCACATTCCATGAGAGGACTGATTTACTAACATAGATGTAAAATCCACTAGCTCAGTTACCAACAAGGACCCGTCAGCAATTAGAACTACAACAAATTAGAAAATGAAAGCAAAGAACCCCTGATTGATTGCTATGGGTAACTGCATGGATGCAATTTAGTACCTATGTTAGTAAATTAGCCGAATTATCTAAGATGTTGGTTTCAATGTTGTTTTCTACTTCATAACCACTCGCCGTTTATATATGAACTGGCATAAATCACTTGATCATTTGATCTGCAATATAAAGTTATTCTTCTTCAAGCTGCTTCAGCATAGATAGCAATGGATAACCAGTGAACTTAACCAACTCATCCAAATATGTTGCATTATTTATTTATTTGCCTCTATTGTCTATGTACAACATTGCCATATTTAAATGCTTCCTAAATCACAGTTCCCACTTACTTGCAACCAGTTTCTATTACATTTCTGTTTGATAATTTGCGATGAGCCCTAAGCTCAGCTTCTAACCCCTGCCCAGAGCTCACTGAGCATGTCAGTGTCACTGACACTCCTAACTGAATCCAAGATGGGGAGCTCCTGTGCACAATTTTGAAGGCCTGGATCATTACTGTTATAGAGATGCTGTAGAATATCTATAAAATATCACATTTCTAGCCATATTCAGTTTTAGGGTTTAAACTCACCAATAATTCACTCATCTTCCGCGACTTTACTACCCTTGCCTCAAAGCAGCCCTTATCTATGCACATTGTAAAAAGCCTCCTTTCTGTCATCCCACTAGATACAGATTTTAAAAAAAGCAGTGTGAGAAGAGGAAGCAGCAATGCACCACAAAGCACCCATAACAATGCAGAACTCACATACAGAGATTTGAAGCTAGCGGAGAGAAAATGATTGCCTTTTTGTACTCCCCCTATGCCTATGAGACAGCACAGAGCATTACACGTTCCCTAAAATCCATCCGTGGGCGCAGTCAGGAACAGTTCATGTAATAACTACAGATGCACTGAGCACATTCAGCCACAGTACATGTTAATGTTAGAACCACACAGAGCTTTGTGAATGCCCTAAGCCTTCTGAGTGAGCGTTATAATTATTAAGCACAGTACGTTCAATACCTACACAGAGCCCTACGTATGCGCTAAATCCTATTAGAGAGCACAGTCAGGTACAAGGCATGCTATAATTGCTAACAGCATTCCCACTGCATTAAATTACAATCAGGAAAAGAACATGTAATAAGCACACACCAGAGTACGTAAACAGGACAATGTCTGGGGGTTAAGGTACATAGGGAGAAGGGCAGATTGGCCTGATCAAAGCAGAATTCTAAAGGCATCTAACCAAATTTACCATGTATCTTGTATCATGTAACGTTTGTAGAGAGTAATAATCCAAAACAATTTGCAATTGGTCTAAAGTTTTTATAATTTGTGTTTTTTTTTACTTTCTTTTTTTTAGGAACTCTCCTGTTTGAAATTTCAGCAGTCATCTGGTTGCTAGGGTTCAAATTACCTTAGCAACCAGTGGGTGGTTTGAATGAGAGACAGTTATATGAATAGGAGAGGACCTGAATAGAAAAACAAATAATAAAAAGTAAGAATAACAATAAAACTCGCAGAGCAATAGTTTTTTGGCTGCTGGGGTCAGTGCCACTTGAAAGCTGGATAGAGTCAGAATAAGAAGGCAAATAATAATAATAATACAAATAAATACCAAGACCAATTGAAAAGTTGCTTAAAATTGGTCAGAGCCACTCCTTTAAAGAGGAGGAATGATTTGTATGTGTTTCATGGGCAAGGGTTATCCCAGGGAAGCTTACAGTAAAATCCATAAGCTCATACTGATTATGACTCCATCTTCCATGTCATCTGCAACTGCACATGTACCTATGGCCAAATGCCTTGCTGGCAAAGTGCTGCATTATATGGTCCATTGAACCTACACCCAGTATTGCACACCCAGTCATTTTTGCTCCAGTTTAAGTGTTTGATAATGCTCATATTATGTGAAATACTTGGCCCAAAAGAATCCCAGTTTCCAGGTGGCGAAACACGTATCAAAGTTCTGTTTGGTGAGGGGCACAGAGGAGAATGTTTGGCAGGAGGGGGAAAGCAAGAAATTGATCTTGGGGGCCCTAAGTGATGTTTTGTTCCCAAAGTAAGGAGAGGCATGCTTGGCAAGATGCCTACCAGTAACCTACTGGGTAAGTGGCCTTATGACAATTGGTCCCACTTTCCGTTGAAAGTACTTTGAGAGTAAAAAGGCATAGTGGAAAGTTTACTCATACGATGCTAAATAGGATCTGTGACTGGTCGTATGGACTGAAAACTTTCTAATGACACAATGAAATTGTCACAACATCACAACTATTCATTTGAAATGCATTAGAAATGGTGATTTTTTAATATTTGTAGTATTTAATGAATTGGGATATATTTGGATCATTTTTGAATTAAATATAGCAGATAAAAATGATTACAGGTATGGGACCTGTTATCTAGAATGCTCGGGACCTGGGTTTTCTGGATAAGGGATATTTCTGTAATTTGGATCCCCATACCTTGTCTGCTAAAAATCATTTAAATATTGAATAATCCCAATAGCATTGTTCAAGTACAAGGTACTGTTTTATCATTACAGTGAAAAAGGAAATCATTTATAAAACATAGAATTATTTGCTTATAATGGGGTTTATGGGAGATGGCCTTTCCGTAATTCATAACTTTCTGGATAATGGGTTTCCGGATAAGGGATCCCATACCTGTACTACTGGGGTAACATGGTATTGGTTTGAATTTGCTCAGGAGCTGCTGATTGATGTTTAGTTTTAGCTAAGTAAAAAAAGCAGCTGGCCCCAATGCACAATGAATTTGTTTATGTGAAATACTTGCAGGAACTAGCAAATGATTCATCCATCATTGATTCAGACAAATGTGATGGTTATCATAAAGATCTGCTGCAACTTATTTATTACATTTCATATTACACACAGATTCTGAGAAAGCAGCAGCTCATGTGACGAGCAATATGTTCCTTAAATAGATTGTTTTAGGCTCCCTAACAATAAAGCTACAGTCACCAGCATTGCTAGATGGAAGCGGGACATCTGCACTTCACACAGGAGTCATTAGAACTGAAGCAATAGCTTTAGCAACAAGATGAAACAAGTCATTCCGCCTATCTAAACAGCAAGCAAACACAACAATACAACATTCTATCAGTGCAGGAATCTTCATAATGAAAGAGGCTGAAAATGGAACTCATCCTGTCTCATTTCTTTTCAAAACATGAATTCATTTTTTCCTTTGATGAGTGAAGGGCCTTTGTCTTCTTGTCGCTTAACCTGCTGAGTTTTGTTAGTGATTTTTGCTTTCAGGGGATGTGGCATTCATGGATTGCATAGAGGAGTGCATAATTATTCCTATTTGTTGTAAGAAATTTTAGAAACCAAAAATATACAGTTTTACAAACAAAGGTTTCCCATATTTGCTGTTTAACACTTAGCATATACAGTATGTTTGTACAGGTATGGGTCCCTTTATCTGGAAAACCATTATCCAGAAAGTTCCAAATTATGGAAAGACCATCTCCTATAGACTCCATTTTAATCATATAAGTTACATTTTTAAAAATTATTTTTCTGTTATAAAAAAACAGGACCTTGTACTTCCCAGCTAAGACATAATTAATCCCTATTGTGTTTAATTACTATTTAAACTTTTTTTTAATAGACTTAAAGGTATGGAAAGACCAGAAATCCCCAGGTCCTGAGAATTCTTGCTAACAGGTCCCATACCTGTACCACTAAATGGAATAATGTTTAATAAATGTGTCTGTATTACTAAGTGGAATACTGTTTGAAACTGTTTTTTACCCAAAAGCAGTTTTTTTTTTTTATGTAATTCTAAGCAACTTTTCAATATACATTTATTGAACAGTTTCAGTATTTTTAAGGTTATATGTAAATGTACTTGCTCTTAAATGCAATATACGTCTGTTTATATTCTCTACACTCCTGGTTCTGATTCCTAAAACAATGTCTCAAGCCAGCTGATTAATAGACCAGAAGGTGAACTGACTTCTTCTACACTGTTTCAATAGTCAGAATCACAGACCACAAAGGGACAAACACTTCCGTTAGTAGCAAATTACACTTACAAATAAATACAAATTCAGAGGCATGCTGGTTTGTTGTCATCTGCTACTGCTCCTTTGGGTCCTTCAGACTGATTGGGCAGCTTATCTCGACTGAGCAGGTGTGATTATCCCATCACATTGGGGACTGCATCGGCTTGTTGTTCTGGCCCTCTGTATGTCGGCCCATATACCCACCATTTTAATTCCCTAGGGACACCGATTGAATTAGCCCAATATTGCAAGCCTCAGGTAAGGTGAGGCCACATTATTTAGTTAGTAGGGGCCCTCCTTCCCGGGGCACCACGATTATCCGCTAACTGCCCACTTGGGCCCCTTGGAGGTGGGTTGATGGCTGCTTCCAACTAAGTAGAATTGTTTTTTTTAACTGTCACATATAGAGAATGCATGTCCATTGCCTTGATCCACCCAGCTATGCCCATTCACACCAAAACATGCCAATACCCTAATATTTCCCAGCACAATTCCTGACAGGACTCTTGCCTTTTCCCTCTTTAGTTTTGCCTTTCTCTAGATCAGATACCAGTTAGGAAGGTTCCAACCTAAATTAAACAAATGCGATTGCCATGAGTAAACATGACTAAACAGGAAAACATTGGGGCCTTCCTAAGAGGCAACAAAAGCCGAGACTTGGATCATGTGAAGGAGGGGCCTATTATAAGGAGTTGTGGATTGTAATCCCACTAGTAGTTAGATAATGAATATAGCTAAAAAAGAGAAGGAAATTTTGTTTAAGAACTTGCCACTGCAGCAGAGGGTCTGTTCAAGGGCCATTAATCAAGAATGATGAGTAGAGTCTTCTCAAAAGAAAACCACTTTGAGACAGGTGCACACAAATAAGCCATGAGTAAAGCTAAGATCTTATTGATCACAAACCTACAATGGGAACAGATTAGTAAAAAAACATTGATTTCAATGTCAAAGTAAGGATGCACTTACATTTCTTTAAAAGGTTTCCTATTTTCTTTCTTAAGCCAAAATGATGTAGCAGTATGGCTCAAAAGTGATTGAAAAAGGACAAATGCAAAAAAAAAGAAGTTGCTGATAGAATACTTGGTATACTTGGCAAACCACAAACACATATAATAGACAGTAGGGAGCACACCTATATACATCCAATGCCTGGGAGCTACACAACAACTGATTACATGAAAACAATAAATGTCACACTCAGGGGTCTTAACATCAAAGGTCACAAGTTTCTTTGTCCAAAAGAAAGCCACTCTATGTAACTGAGACATTAGATTTTCAAAAAAAAGACACCTTAGACATTTAGACCTTTGATGTTAAAATCTGTGAGTGCAGCATTTTTATTTACACTTATATACTGAATTCAGTGGATCAGCACTACTATCTTTGTTCAAATGTGACCTTTATATATAAAACATGGTACAGTATCTGTTTTCCCTGGGGACTAGTCTCAAGGCAATTTTGTGATCATACACCTCAAATTTCGAGTGGAAAAGTGCAGGCAATACTCGAGGTATATCCCACCCCTGATGTCACACACACCACCCCCATGACAACACCACCCGCCCCCTGTCCAGAGTTGAGAGCTCAATCCAGAAGGTGGAAAACCTAATTATACTTTTATAATACACAAGAGCCATGAATATCATGTAAATTGTATCCTTATAATTGTTGCTTAGAGATGCAATTTTTGCAGTTTCACTAAAACTTGTGTAATGTAATTAATAACCCCCCTGTTGTAAAATATGTTACTATAAGAAATCACCGGGGAGTTCAATGACTTGTATAAAAGCAGGTCATGGAACTCCTCTGTGACTTATAATATCGTTATATTTTACAATAGGGGGTGTATTATTCACTATATATAGTGGAATGGTCACTGGAAGAAATATGTAACTCTCCTAGAATGCTAATAAATACCAAGCCAGGTACTGTATTTGGGCTGATTAGCCTTGTCTGTTATAAAGTAGATACGCTCTAATTGCAAGATCTCAGGCCTGGAAGTGTAACTGAGAATGGAAATTCTATTGATTGGGTTTCCTCCAATATTGGCATTCATTTAAACCACAATTATAAATACCTCAAGGGAACACTAATTTGAAGAATGACAGTGTGAGTACCTCGGATACTTTTGAAAATTATGTGGACTGTAACTCCAGGAACCATGTATGCTTAGAATCCTATAAGCTTATGTTATATGCTTTTAGATGTATTTATATGTTATTTGCTGGGTTGCACCTACCCATGCTCACATCATCATCATTGTTGGCAAATCTGGACAGCTAATACATGGCTAGCGTTTATCAAGACTTAACAGTCATTTCATTGGGATGTTTTTATTTATTACATAATCATTTTATAGCCATTGTTGTATTCTTATTGAAGTAGGTTTAGGATTTTTTAGCTTGAACACCATAACCCGAGGACAACGGTACTTTTGCATGCAGCTCTATAAGTAGTTCCATGGATACTAACCCTCTACAGTTCTCTAATCACATGCAACAGTGCAACGCATCTAAATTGTCTTATGATGTCTAATGATATGGCAATGACTGAAAACAACTGTTGTCATATTTTTATAGTCGATGCCTATGTAATGCCCACCTACTAGGGTCCTTATGTTTTTTGAGTGTGAAATCACCTTTTATGTATGTCAAGTCAGGTAGGTTTCATTGTCATTCCAATCAAATACAGTACAGTACACAGTGAAACGAAACAGTGTTCCTCCAGGACCAAGATGCTACATACATGCAACACATGAATTAACAATAAATATAATAAAGCTTACTGGCACATTTAAATTAATTTAAGCACTTTCATTACTGCCATCTAATTTCATGCACTTATTGTCTTTTCCAAGAGTCCAGTTTCATTTTTTTTCTTCTCAAAGCCTTCTATTAAAAAGATAAATGCTAAAAAACCTGCTTTCCAAGTTGTTGCATTACCATATCGGTTCTGTTTCCCTGCAGTGACACACGCCATCTGCTTTGGGGTACATGTTAGCAATCCTGTGTTATAAAAATTGGATGAAAATGGAGCTTTTTGCAACTGGCAAATGACAATGTGGTCTGTTTTTTTTTGGCAAGACAAGTATATAATTATTTTTTTTATAATTTTATATTTAATTTAGCAGCTTATACTGATATCTCCTAGTGCCACAGTCATCCTGCAAGTAAATAAATGTAGTGAAAGTAATAAATGGCTTCACACTTACCTGAGGGCAGCATTCTTCTCCATTAGTATAACAGCTTGGAGGTAGATCCCTAGTTTTTTTTTTTATTAAGGGGATAACAAATATGTTGTTTATTGCAGATTAGCCAACAAATATTAAACTGACGATGACACGAGTGTTACTCATTGCAAGAGCAATCTGTGATTTTTCATAATATCTATATTTATACCCTGTGTAGGTGACAAAGCTGACTATGCCCACATTTAAAATTACTTTTGAGTGGTGTTTATCAGATTTTCAAGAGGGAACTGACATATTTCTAAAATTATTATATTCGTTGCATAATTCTGAAAATTAAAAAAAGCAAAAGAGTATAAAGACGGAAAGGCCTTATTATTGGCAGATTGTCATTCCTGCACACAGATCAATCTAAAGTGACTGTTTTGATGTGGTTTAATACAAGTGAGATATTGCAGTGTCTCAGCATATCTTGCTTTGTACGGCCTCAGGAATAGCAGCCTTTCAGTCCAGATAATGAGATATTCTATGTGATTACTCTCTAAAGAATATAGAATCACACTAGTGAGAAGGCAGAACCAATGCACATCTGAACTGTACATTTTCATGGAAGAACAGTTTTTATGTCTATGTATTTGTATTTCAGTGTTTTATTGTTTACAAATTACTATATTAATTTTTAAATATGTTAAGTATATAAAACTTAGATAGGTACTGTAACCAATGACATTCATTACATAATGCTGCCGGGAGCCTGCATAAAGTCAGTCTGTTTGCTGCTTCCTCTTGCCAAAAAGTTTAAAAATGGTTTGGCACTTCCTGACAATCATGAACCTTATGGGATGACTTATATGCTACTGATAATTTCTTTGCATGAAACTTGTACTTAACCTTCATTGTGAGTAGCTTGACTTTCATGTGTATTCAGACATCATTAATAGAAGGAGATATGAATGGTGCTTGGAATCAAAACAATGCCTGTAAGCCAGAATAACTCAGAATAGTCAGTTTCTGCTTATGGAAAACAATATTGTTCATTGGGAATGGAAGGTATAAGGGATATGAATACAAATGATCTTATACATATTTTATTTTGAATATAGCTTAAATTCAGCATCATACACTTCTCCATGGTTCTGTATCATATGATAATGCCCATTCTACTACCTAGATTATAGGTAGTTTACTACTAACTGGGAGAAGGGTACTATTGAGGCCCAGGTAACATGATTGATGGAATCAGCCGCAATAAGTAGGCCCTTTTAAGTTGGCTTTGAGGGAATTAAATGTGGGACCATGACCTTTTCTAAACATAACTTAATAGGGCTCATGTATGTCCACAAATGCAATTTCGAGCACAATCATCATTTTTTTCTCCACAATAAAGCATTTCCAACCAGAGTTTGAGCATCATTGTGGTCACAAATGGGTGATGTCCTTTATGCAACTGTGTTGCATCTACCTCAGTTGTGTCAATAGTGGTGATAAAGATTGGTTAAACAATTATTAATACATTTCTTCGTAAAGCACCATCATTTGCAACAATGCTGTACATAAGGATACAAAATAATTGACATACAAACAAACCAGTACTAAAGATATAACGGCCATGCCTGCTCTGGTGAAGTCCTGTAGGTATGTACTGTATATAAGGAGGTTGCTAGGGAGTAGGAATGTTTAAGTTCAGTGGAGGGATTAATGTTGGCTTGGAGTGTAACTGGAAATGAGGTCTCTAATACAAGTGAAAAGCAACATACATACTTAGAGTATCTATCTGTATAGGCAGGTCTTCATGTATGCATCTAGTTTTATGCAAAAGCATGGTATACACAATTTAGCATAGTCCTAGGATATCCTAAAAGGATTGGCTGTTGCAGTCACTGGAGGTGGGAGACCTGTTCTCTTCCTAAGTTAGTCCAGTAGGGTATCCATCATTAGCCAGAAACCAAATACATAAATACCGGCCCTATTTCAAGAACACAAAAGAGATGTTCCAAAAAGGTCCCATATAAATTGAATTCAAAAAACAAAAAGGGCTAATAGGCAATTTGCTTAATTCCCCTGTGCCCAAATGTCCTGCAGATTCCTTCCAGTAAATAAACAGGTAAACCAGTAATCTCAGTGGTGGATAAATTAAAAGACCTGCTGTAATCTGCTCAACAAGATTGTAGGGAACTAATTTAGATTATTTAGAAGCACATTGAAAGTTTAAGAGAGTTCACACATTTCGGCAATGACATATTATGGGGTAATGTATAAACAATGTTAAAGTTTTTCTCAGTCCAGTAACTCATAGCAACCAATGACATATTTTTATTTTATTTTTTTGTCATCAATAGCACTTGATCAGTTTAAGCTAAACTGCTGACTTTGCCCCTGTAATAAAATTAACTTCATAAAGTTTTAAGATGGCACAAGAATAGCATGTTAAATTGCTAGGCAGTCTAGTCTAGTATATAAGCACAATGGATACTGACTGAGAACCCTTGCATTCCTGCCAAACAGTAAGTTAATATTTCATAGTGCAATATGCAGTTATGGAGCAATAATGGAGTTATTGTATTTGCCAAAATTACATACTGCAGCAGGTTCAAAAATGTGTGTAGGCAGAAACATTTCGGCTTTTTTTTCTTCAAGAAGCTCCTCTGGTTTTAGTCTTTCTTATCTGCTTTTTGTTACTGATTCATGTTCTTGGCAGCTTACAAGGATAAATGCATATTTAGTTGATTCCTTGACAAAGAAGTGGGTTACACTTTTATCTTCATTTATAAGCAAGCACAAGTGTATTTTGACAACCATTATTTGTCTAATCAGAATAATACAAATCATGAAAAGTACGAAGTGTTATTAGAAATTCTGTTTCTGCTAAACAAGATGTTTTTAAGACAAATTTACCAACACATCAGACATGCAACAAATCTCATGGCTTTTGTTGTGTTCTTAGTGAAGTTGTTGCAAACTTACTGTAGATAAATGTTACACATGTCCCAAAAGTCTCTTCTGTAATTGGAAAGCAAAGTGGCCTCTCAGCACGAGAGGATCAGTGTTGCTTGAAGGAATTATCTGGCATTTTGGCAGTGCCTGCTTCTGCTTGGGTCACAAAAAAGATTAACTGTTGGGGATTTTTGGCAGTCTAGATGGTGCCAATGGAGTAGAATGTTCTGCTGTTGATAAGTCAAGGCCACCAATGCCCTGGCCTAGGGCTGCAAAATTTTAGGCATGACCACTGAGCTGGGGACTGGGCAGGAGATTTAAAGAGCTATCAACCTGCCCATCTAGTCCCCAATGCAGCTCTGTTTGGGGAGATGTTGAAGTGCAAATAGCAGAAGGGTCAGGTCTGAACAGATCAAGGGTGACTAGTACATGCTACCTGCTGATTGGTTGCTATGGGTTACTGCGCCTAGACAAACTTAGTACCTTTTACAAATGGGGATAGAATCCTTTCTCAAATAGTGCTTCTCTTTTTGCTAGTAATTAAAGACACTTACATGGATCTATAGTAGCCTGGCGAGTCAATCAATGCAAGGACCACTCTACAAGCTTGAATATACATTAGTTAACATTTACTGTAAAGTATGACTTACATATTTTTATTTACTTTTCCTTAACGGACACCCCAAAAATACTAAGCAATTTTCCAAAATGAATTTTTTTAACATTATTAGTGATTTAAAAGTTATTTTCAAATGTAATTGCTACTGAAAGCAGCATTTGCTGTACTCCCGGTTGCTACTTTATAAACAATGTTGCAAAGGCCAGTCTCCTCCAGCAAGTCAGGTCTGTCAGTCTAGGAGCATAGCTTGCAGTGCGTACAGAATATTTCTTTTCTGCATTTTAAGTGTTACGTGTGAGTGGAAGACACTATATGGGTCATTTATGAGAATGGGTGCAATAAAATGGACTCTTCTGATGAATGGTGCGTATCTGTGCCTATTAATGATGGGGAACCATGGAAATATCTCCACCCTGGTCATGGTGGTAGCTCCAGGGTTCCGACAGCAGGTTGCATCAATAGGTACACCAGACTTGTGCCCAGTGAATTGAATGCAAACGTTGATTAAAACCCACACTTTAAAAGTGACCCAATAGCCTCTCTGAAATTCCTAGACACAACTTGCACCCACTTGCAAAACACAACTCCATTGCCTCCGTATTGACCCATTGAGCAAAATTGCAGTGGACAAAACTCATCTGTATCTGCAACTATCCTGGAATTATGAGTAGTTGTGGGTACTTACCTGTTATTACGTCCCCAAAAGAAAAGCTGCTAAAATAACATTTCTTTTATATTTGTTATTTTCTGCTTTCTGTTTCAGAGATGCTTATGAATAAACTATGAGCTCCAATGTTCTGGCACCAAATGTATTTATGAATTTATCGTTATTAAGAGGTGCTTCTTATAAAGAATTATTGAGGAATATGTTTCCAAGGAGGCACGTAAACAAATTCAGATGATCCTCTGATAACATTTGCTGGGAAAGCCATAAAGAAAATAAAGGAACCCAACTACCATTTTGCTCGTTTAACATATTTATTCAAAAGAAAACTGACATAAATCAGATTGTATCCTACCGCGATTTCTCTATTGGTTTCGCTTAGTAAGGAGAAGGATCGGATCAATACACCTCACAATTCACTAGCCCAGCAGGCAACTAAAATTAATTTAATAGGTATGCATTCAAACTGTTCCCCCCCAAGGGGAAGTCAATAAAAATCAAAGGGATGTATTTAATCTGGACATACACGCATCTCTTATTGCCCAAGGGTGGCAGATCCCTTTTTTTAAAAATATTGCCAATTTAAATGTCAGCACAGCGCACTCTATCCCACCCTCTGGGTTTTAATGCTGCATTATTATGTCTGGGGGAGAATTAAAATTTTATGTTCTGCGCAAAACAAATGAAAATATAAAGCTGACCTGACAGTGATCAGTTACGACTTTTTTTTTCTGATGATCGGCAAACAAATGCTAAATGTGCACATGCTGCATATTAGGAAATAATTGGTCTTGCCCTGCATTTGTATTAAATGCATAGGGGTTTTATCGGTTGCCCATTAAGAACAATCATGTAGCTAAACATCTCTGCTTAAATCAATATTTATCCATTGTTTGGGTAATACAATAATTTTTGTTTCCTGTTTCAGTAAGGGATTATCTGTTATTATATTAAATTTGTCATGGATTTAAAGGGTAAGGCAGAGTGAGGCTCAGATTAAGCTCAGGTTATAGATGATTTGTGCTTCAGTGCCTGTATTGCCTGGCCTGGTGCTGGAAATCTCTCTCACTTCAGAGGGGGTATATGAATGGAAGGGGTTTGGGGCCCTGGCCTGTACACATGTTGTTATACACACACACACACACACACACACACACACATTACAGAGGTGGGGGGGGGGGCAGTTTGGCCTTTTTCTGAGACTCCAGAATATAACTGTACATTTATCTTTAAGTGACTTGTGTCCTTTGTTTTTCAGGGTCTACTGCCTTCTAAATCCAATGAAATGAACTTGAATGA
The DNA here is from genome assembly GCF_000004195.4 of Xenopus tropicalis. NCBI lineage: Eukaryota > Metazoa > Chordata > Amphibia > Anura > Pipidae > Xenopus > Xenopus tropicalis. Next base: position 116,038,120 of record NC_030682.2, on the reverse strand, counting down.
ATGCTTAAAAATTATTTTATGTTCCCACTGCTTTAACATAGGCAATGTAATAAAAATTGTATCTAGTAGAATTAAGTCTAAAACAACTGGATTTTTCTGAGTTTTCTTGCAAACGTTTCACCACTTATCCGAGTGGCTTCTTCAGTTCAGATGACTGGTAGGGAAATTCCCGGCATTTAAACCCTTGAGGGTATTATAGTCACAGATATCCAGTTAAAATGGTTCCATTGAACTTATTCAGTTAGGTGTTGGCTGAAACTGACAGGTGTAAGAAACTATGATCCTTCAAAGTACAGTACATGACTGAATTGTTGTGAAACCGCCGGGGTAAGGATGTCAAAGCGACATTGTAAGTTGTTGACAAGAGGTGTCGCAGGCCCCCTTCCTCTGTTCATGGATGGTTTTTCCAGTCTGAAATAAATGGCCTCTTTCACACCTCTTTCAAACCATCTGTCCTCTTGGTCCAAGATAAGCACGTTACTGTCCTCAAAAGAGTGTCCCTTTTCATTAAGATGTAGATAAACTTCTGAGTCTTGTCCTGAGGAATTAGCCCTCCTATGCTGGGCCATTCTCGTACAGAGAGGTTGTTTTGTCTCCCCAGTGTATTAGTCAGAGCACTCTTCACTACACTGGACAGTATAGACCACATTACTTTTCATGTGCTTTGGTGTTGAGTCTTTAGGGTGCACCAACTTCTGTCTCAGGGTGTTGCTGGGTTTTAAAAACACAGGAATGTGATGTTTGTTGAAAATGCTCCCAGGTTGTTTTGATGTTCCAGCAACCTTTGAGATGACTATGTTGCTTTTCCTATTATGTTTTCCCCTCTGTGTGTTGGTCTGGTGTTTTTGCTTGACCAGTCTGGGTACCCACAAGTTTTCAGGGCTCCTTTCAGATGTTGTATTCCTTCTCTTTAGCCTCTGCGTTGGATGCGACAGTTTCAGCCCAATGATGTAGAGTCCATATTACACCCAGTTTATATTTCAGAGGGTGGTGGGAATCTAACAGCAAGTACTGATCCGTGTGAGTGGGTTTCCTGTATACTTTAATATCCAGGTGTCCCCCCCCCTTTGATCGCTATTGCACAGTTCAAAAATGCCAGTTTGCTGCCTTTCACATCTTCCCTTGTAAACCTGATATTTTTGTCCAGCGAATTTATGTGTTCAGTGAAGGCTGGAACCTTGCATGCTTTAATTGTAACCCAGATGTCATTCACATATTTGAACCAATGACTTGGTGTTGTTCCTTTAAAGGTGTCCAGGGCTTTCTTTTCCACTTCTTCCATGTTAAGGTTTGCTATGATTGGAGAAACAGGCAAACTCATGGCACAGCCAAGTTTTTATCTACAAAAAACTTCCTTGTGCCTGAAATAAGTACAAACCGGATTCCAAAAAAGTTGGGACACTAAACAAATTGTGAATAAAAACTGAACGCAATGATGTGGAGGTGCCAACTTCTAATATTTTATTCAGAATAGAACATAAATCATGGAACAAAAGTTTAAACTGAGAAAATGTACCATTTTAAGGGAAAAATATGTTGATTTAGAATTTCATGGTGTCAACAAATCCCAAAAAAGTTGGGACAAGTAGCAATAAGAGGCTGGAAAAAGTAAATTTGAGCATAACAAAGAGCTGGAAGACCAAATAACACTAATTAGGTCAATTGGCAACATGATTGGGTATAAAAAGAGCTTCTCAGAGTGGCAGTGTCTCTCAAAAGCCAAGATGGGTAGAGGATCACCAATTCCCACAATGTTGCGCAGAAAGATAGTGGAGCAATATCAGAAAGGTGTTACCCAGCGAAAAATTGCAAAGATTTTGCATCTATCATCATCAACTGTGCATAACATCATCCGAAGATTCAGAGAATCTGGAACAATCTCTGTGCATAAGGGTCAAGGCCGTAAAACCATACTGGATGCCCGTGATCTCCGGGCCCTTAAACGACACAAACAGGAATGCTACTGTAAAGGAAATCACAGAATGGGCTCAGGAATACTTCCAGAAACCATTGTCAGTGAACACAATCCACCGTGCCATCCGCCGTTGCCAGCTGAAACTCTACAGTGCAAAGAAGAAGCCATTTCTAAGTAAGATCCACAAGCTCAGGCGTTTTCACTGGGCCAGGGATCATTTAAAATGGAGTGTGGCAAAACGGAAGACTGTTCTGTGGTCAGACGAGTCATGATTCGAAGTTCTTTTTGGAAATCTGGGACGCCATGTCATCCGGACCAAAGAGGACAAGGACAACCCAAGTTGTTATCAACGCTCAGTTCAGAAGCCTGCATCTCTGATGGTATGGGGTTGCATGAGTGCGTGTGGCATGGGCAGCTTGCATGTCTGGAAAGGCAGCATCAATGCAGAAAAATATATTCAGGTTCTAGAACAACATATGCTCCCATCCAGACGTCATCTCTTTCAGGGAAGACCCTGCATTTTTCAACAAGATAATGCCAGACCACATTCTGCATCAATCACAACATCATGGCTGCGTAGGCGAAGGATCTGGGTACTGAAATGGCCAGTCTGCAGTCCAGATCTTTCACCTATAGAGAACATTTGGCGCATCATAAAGAGGAAGGTGTGACAAAGAAGGCCCAAGACGATTGAACAGTTAGAGGCCTGTATTAGACAAGAATGGGAGAGCATTCCTATTCCTAAACTTGAGACACTGGTCTCCTCGGTCCCCAGACATCTGTTGAGTGTTGTAAGAAGAAGGGGAGATGCCACACAGTGGTGAAAATGGCCTTGTCCCAACTTTTTTGGGATTTGTTGACACCATGAAATTCTGAATCAACATATTTTTCCCTTAAAATGGTACATTTTCTCAGTTTAAACTTTTGTTCTGTGATTTATGTTCTATTCTGAATAAAATATTAGAGTTGGCACCTCCACATCATTGCGTTCAGTTTTTATTCACAATTTGTTTAGTGTCCCAACTTTTTTGGAATCCGGTTTGTATTAAGACATAGGTCCAGTAAGGAACAAACTTGTTCTGGATTTAGCTTTGCTCAGCTGGTGGTGGTGTCTTGTTTCAGCCATTTCAATTGCCTCAGTCGTGGGTATGCATGTGAAAAGAGATGTAACGTCATAGGACACCATTGTTTCATCAGTCTCCAGCTTTACCTCATGCACTTTTTTCACAAAGTCCATGGATGTGATGGAAGTTCTGAATGTGGTGTACTGTTTTTCCAACTAAGGGAGCTAAGATATTGGCCACATACTTAGCGATGTTATAAATCATAGAGTTAATGCTGCTGACAATTGGCCTTAGAGGGGCTCCTTCCTTGTGTATTTTTGGGAGTCCATATAGGCATGGAGTGGCTTCACCTGGGTAGAGGCGATGGTACAAAGCTGGACTGATGACCTTTTCTTTCTCCAGCTGTTGCAAGCAGTCTATAACCTTTTTCTTGTAGCTACTCTTGAGTTGTTCATAATTTTTTAGTAGACAAAGAATGGAGATCCAAATTATAGAAAGATCCCTTTTCCAGAAGACCCCAAGTCTCATAAATACATAATAAATAGGCTAAGAAATACAAATTCATTGAGTCCATCCACTCACTTACAGATTTTCTTCTGTTTCATGGATTCACAATAAGTAACTGCAAAAATCAAAGATCAGGTTAAGATATAAGGGAATAAAACATTTACATTGCAAATGGCTCCCAATATGAAAATTTCAGTTTAAAATATATTTAAGTGTCCCATTTTTTAATTTCTGTCTTGGAGGCAAGTTTTGGAGGCATAAAGACCATGGGGCGTATTTATTATGCTGTGTAAAACTAATTTGCCAAAAAAACGGAGTAAAAAACTGTAAAACAAATGGAAAAGATCGCCATCTGAACGCCGGATATTACACTGTTATTTTCCATAAGTTCCGGTGGAAGAAAAAACACGTAAAACAATTACGCCGATTGTACGCCGTTTTTACGCCATTTTTACACGGCGAAGCCTTGCGATGTGTGGCAAATTTTCTCTCCGTTTTTTACACAGCATAATAAATATGCTGTGTAAAAATGGCGTAAAATCGGTGTAATTGTTTTACGCTTTTTTTCTTCAACCGGAACTTATGGAAAATAACGGCGTAATATCCGGCGTTCAGATGTCGATCTTTTCCATTTATTTTACACAGCTTTTTACTCCGTTTTTTTGGCGAATTAGTTTTACACAGCATAATAAATACGCCCCATGGTCTTTATTCCTCCAAAACTTGCCTCCAAGTCAGAAATTAAAAAATGGGCACCAACTTTGAGGCCGCTGGGAGCAACATTAAGGGGTTTGTTAGCAACATGTTACTCCTGAGCCACTGGTTGGGGAACACTGTTCAGACCAATAAGGGACTAACAGCAATTAAATATGGTTAGTGCAAAAATAACATTGTAACAGCCACATAAAAACATGTAAACATAAAATATAATTAAATTCTTATTAATATAATGCTACGTGTATTCACAGAACTGTGAAAAGAAACAATACAATAATAGAATAGATGGGAAACAATATCATAATAAAACATAAATAAATATATACAATATGTACAAGCACATTTAAGATTACGTTCTAAGAGATGCAAGAGGAAAGAAGTTCCTGTCCCAGTCATTGTATTAAACTATATTATCAAAATTATTAAATGACATGCACACACATTTGCAAACACATATGTTGTCTTGGGTTCTATTTCCAGGTCTCAGGTGTCTTTTCTGTGAACAAATAGAAATAAAGAGTTTTTTACATCAAATCAATACACTCAAGTTTCATTTGGCTCAGAATGCAGCAAAGACACAGTAGATAAAATGATGTTTTACATCTGACACTGAATGCAGTTGTGGTCAGAATGGTGAAAGCTGCTCTTGTACAGTGCCTATAAATTGCTTCTTGCTGTCAATGTGTAAACAAAGGTGTGAAACAAACCACTCACAGGGTCTTGTCATCAACCCCCACCCAGTCTCCTGCTACACAATTTCTTCTTTAGCGTTCTGGGGTGATTTTTTCCCCACTGCATGAAAAGGTTGCCTTGTGTTTAGATCTTATTTCATGCTTTTTATCTCTTAACAGTAAGGGCAAGGTCACATGAAGCGTAGATCTCAGCCCTGGGTTTTTCCGTCAGGCTAAGAGAAGCGGATCCGCTTTTCTATTCTGTAGTTTTCAGTGGAGGCACACGGAGCAGTGTAGGAAAGCGGATCCGCTTGTTCTCAAAAAGAACATGAAAATGACATTCTTTTGTGGTTTTTACATTCCCCCCCCCCCAAAAAAAAGACCCTCTAAAACCAGGAATTAGATTGCGAACTTTTGTATTAGTGGTTTTTAAGTTTTGATGCATAATAAATGTCAAAAAATTTTGTTTTTTCTTGTAAAATCGACTTCTAGCACAAAACAACCATGGATTACAAAAAACATTACAAACGTTACAAATTATTAGAGATTTATAGGCAAATTTTCACATCAAAGTTTTGGAAAAAGTACCCATAACAAAAATCAGATATGCCTGCCAAATAAATGCAATACTTTCTTTTTCTTACACAATTTTTTTTTTTTTTTAAATGATATGCATTATTTCAGTATATATAGTTACCAACTTGATGTGAGGATCAGTGGACAGAAATCAGAAAGAGCTTCTCCTCTGTCACTCATGCTACTCTGTGTGCTTTGTGGTCAGTTTATTTAACAATAATAATAAATAATAATAATATAAATAATAATAATCGAAATTATTAAATTACACACATTAGCCACTGTCTATATATTTGTTTTAGCTCATTCACAGGGGCCAAAGGGAGCTTACCTTTTCAGATATTACAGGCAGGAGCTACACTTACTATATACTTACAGAGTATAATGGACCATCTTTAGGAAATTCAGGGTTCCAGGCCTTGAAATATGATATCTTCATTTATATATTATAGGACAATTTAAATATGCAATATAATAGAAGAAAATACTAACAGCTGATCAATGTTATCTAAAGAGCAATTTGTATATGAAATGTGACTAGAGAACCTCATCAATAGAAACCCGCATCTATGGCTGTGATACTGCAGATTCCATTGTTGTTTTTATTATTTCTTTAGGTGTGAGGATCATCCATGTCCACTGGTCCACGGTCTGTTACATGTAATTGAAGATCTGTATATATATTTTTTACAATATACAGGATTGTATAACTGAATGAGACAAATCAAACAGAACGTGCAACATCTGTCACAGAGGCTATAAAGGGTACAGCTTGCTATCAATAAAGGCAGCACGAGGGGACATTGTATGCCATCTGTAATATGAATATGTACAACAGTGGATACTCTCAGCAAAAGGCAATTGCCAATTCCCTTATATGCCTGGATGAAAAGGCTTTGAAAATTGGGTGCTATTTTTCTATTTTTGTATTTAAGAAATGGAACTGATTATTTTTACATCAGTAATCAGATGTCGGATTTATTTCTGTTTCAGTCAAGCTGGTTCCGCATGAGCCTCAACATTCTGAGAGCAGTTTGTAGTATTAGGCAGCAAATAAGGCAAGAAAGGGCACAATGCCCTATGTTTTGTCTTGATTATTTAACAACATTCACTGCTATATTTACTGCAAAGGGTTTCTTTTCAATGAAGGTACTATTAATTGAAAAACAGAACAAATTGTGCAGATCCAAGTGTTCTGTCTTGTGCATTAGGATATTATTATCTCATCTTAGACTACCACTGGGCTTTGCTTTCATTTAAAGGGTCTTATTTTCTACATTTTTCCTTTGTATTTGTTTAAGTAATATATGAATGTATAATTATTTCCTTCTTGCTTAGTTACCCCTCGTTTCTATCGTTTTGCTGACTCTGCTTGTAGTTTCAATTTTGTCTTAAATGCCATCATCTCAATATTTCTTGTCACCACCTGCAAGTTTTCTGTATTCTTATAATTCCCTTACATAAATCCAGTGGGAGGTATTGCCCAGTGGAACAGGGGGCTGTGACTTGTACATCAAACTTTAAAAAAATGCATGTTAGATAAAGAGAAAGTATATAAAATACTATTACAAATAAACATATATAAATTTATAATTGGACTTTATCATTTATCAGTACAGGTATTGGATTCCTTAAACCCGTTATCCAGAAAGCTCCGAATTATGGAATGCCCATCTCCCATAGACTCCATTTTAATCAAATAATTCAGAATTTTAAAACTGATTTCATTTTTCTCTGTAGTAATAATAGCCTGTAATTGATCCCAACTAAGATATTAATAATCCTTATTGGATGCAAAGTGATCCTATTGGGTTTAATTAATGGTTTATTGCTTTATAGTAGACTTATGGTATGGAGACCCCTTATCCGGAATACCCTTGGTCCTGAGCATTCTGGATAACGGGTCCTATACCTGTATTTATTCTAAGGAGACTACAGTTTAGCTACGCTTCTGTTGTTTTGCATTCATATTTATGTTTCCCTATTTTTCCCCCAAAATGTAGCTTTTTGCACAGTGTTGTCCTACTACACAAGTGCCTATTTATGAGCCCAAATACCATCAGGATAAACTTGCTAATCAACATTGTATTTAATTGCTTTTATATGACAACTACCAAGTGACCATGTGACTGGAGTCATTAGGAAGTAGGTACTTTTATGGAAACTGGGTAATATAAACTACATGGAAAAACAGAAGAATTCTGTGTATCTGGGTTCATTTTCTGTAACCTCCACAACAGAATGTTATTTATAAGAATCCATTGAGATCCACTTGTTGCTATTATCATTTTAATTATACTTAAACTAAAAGGAATCAGCCATTATGTACTATCATGCTCTTGATACCACTAAATGCACTGAGACAGCCCACTTCATCCGCATGATAAGTGATATGTTTTTATTCCTATATAAGAATTTTAAAATGTTTGTCTTATAGTGCATGACTGTTCCTACAACTTTTAATAGTGAAAATATTTTTAAGCTGCTTGTATGTCAAGGTATTTTCCTACGTGACTTTATTCTATGTTCTAAAGTGAGTCACTGCCTGTTGCGATTACATTAAAATACATTATTTTTAAATATGCAAGGTAATTTCCATATAGTTCCTTGGAAATTAAATGAGGTCAGAAATCACATCAGTAAACTGTAGAAAACAAATTAAAGGTCTTGTGGTTCTTGAATAAAGTGCCTCTGCATAATTTTATATATAAAAAAAAAGCCAAGTTCACATTAGTCCATGAAACATATCTAACTCGTCCATGGTTCAACAGCTCAAATAAGTTATAAATTGACAATACGCTTGGTATGAAAATGGACAGCTTTCGTAAGAATTAAATGTCTCAAGAAAAAGTTGAGGAGATTGGCAGTGATGCTGATTATGCATCGGCAAATAACTGTATTGTCACTGATATGCAAAGGGAAATCAACTCAAGGGCAAATATTCACAGAAACAGCTGAAAATACATAAATATTTAAAAAGGTTATTCAGTGGTTTTTTTTTTCCAGTTTAAACTGCCACTGGAAGTCAGATTTAATAGTAATCAGAATTCATATTGTATGTATAAACTATTTTAAACTGAAAGTTCTTTGAAGATTTTCAAAGCAAAATATAAACTAAGCTTTGAGCAGCCTAAATGGCGATTATTCTTTTATCTACATAACTTCAGTATTAGACCAAAAGCAAAGTTGTTAATGGTTTAGTTTAGGCTTACTGTATAAGTACCTGATTAGAAGGAATCCCGCTCTCGACCCCAAGATGGTTTTCTCATTTGCACCCCTAAATGCAAAATTACTTTTTCAGTTAGTTTGAGACAAAATATAACATTTTGCTTTGCTTAAGGCAAAATCCATATGATTATTGTTGGCTCTGCTCCATAACAACTGAAAATTTACTATGTGGCCATATGTCACAGGTCTCCATGATGGCCAAGGGCAAAAACAGCAAAGATGACACCCATAACACACCAAATTAGATACCACATCAAATGCCTATTGGGTGCTTACATAATCTGGATAGTCTGCTATTATATAGTGACTAATATACCCCCTTTTGTAAAATATAAGGATATTATAAGTCACATAGAAGTTCCATGACCATATAAAGGCACAAGGCCAAAGGCTGAGTGTTTAATACAGGTCATGGAGCTTCTAGCTGACTTCAAGGGGTTGATTAACTAAAACTCTATTTTTCAGATTTATATTTGTTTGAAACCATGAAAAAAATAAAAAAGGTCACAGAAAAGTCTCCAAGACTTTTTTGACTTGTTGCACAATAACCACAACTTTTTCATATTGTTGCACAAAACCCAGCATAGAAAAGTTTAGTAAGTCATGTGACAGAAATTACATCACTAAGCACTGATTATAAATTATGACATAACTAAACACCATTAATAATAGATTGTAAGCTCCTTGGGGGAAGGACCTCATCCAAACTGCATATTAAAAGCTTTTAGCTGTTAAACTTTAAGCTTATAGCTCTTAGATATATCTATTGTTACTGTTTAACTTCATATAACTATTCCCCTGTTTGTATTCACACATGGTAAATCACTGTGTGCAATTGTGGTGCTATATATATAAATAAATAAATAAGGATCATCCTTGAGAAAGGTCCTACTGAGGACCGAAAGTCGGATTTTTTTATGTTTGCAATAAACTTATGATCATGAAGGGTGTGCCGGTCATGAAACCTTTTGTGCTAAATAATTAAATTAAAATTTTTGTTATGGGGCAGAACCTGCCGCTGCCAAAAAACTTTTATTGGACAAAACCAAAATTGTAAGGTGCACTGGGAGACTGCCATGCTTGCTTACCTATTGGTGTGCTGGTCCCTGGTTGTCTTTGCACATTTGTGTGACGGGCGGGGAGGGCAAGTAGAAGAGCTTGACCCGAACCCACCCACAATCTGAAACTATTCTGCAGAGGTTTGCTCAAACCCGCCCAACCCACAGTTTAACACATGGATCCTGCAGGTATCAGGCCGGCCCGCACATCACTAGTGGGCAATGCGTGTGTTCTGTTCGCCTGCGGTTACATTTTTAGTGCCAATAAGTGTTTAAAAACCCTCTTGCCCAGTTAGACAGTGCACAAGCTGTTTTCCATTTACAGGTCCTGTCTAAGCTTTTGGGACTGCCTGCCGCCCACTACAGTTCTGCCTGATACCTGCTTGTACTTTATAATTAAAGTGTTCTTCAAAGTGTTCAGGGCCCCAAAAGGGTGTTAGTGAGGACCTGTACCTGCAGGGGCCTCCCTCCTTCTTCCAGCTGCCTCTCAGGGTCCCTATCTAATGAGTTGTTACAAAAATAATGTACATTAAAAGATGTATATACATTGGAGGATACGCTTTCCTAGGTAGACAGACAGTAAGGACAGCAGAAGAAAAGATTGCTGGCAGGAAAATATATAGAAGACAATTGCAGGTGGGTGGTTAGACTATAACAATTGTAATTTTATATGTGTGTGGGGGGCAGTGTAAATTAGTAGCGGTATGGGCAGGCCAACCAAGCTAAATAAAGAAAAAGGTATACTCTAATGAATTATCTGATTCTTCAAAGTGTATAATTGAGCCCCTAAGCTTTTTAGATCTCCAAGGAAGCTGGATATGACTGCAAAGGACAAACTAATTGGGGGAAGAACAGATCTGACTTCACAATTAAATTATCCATAGGAATCAAGTTAAGTCTCAATGGAACAGAAAAATCAAATTGTATGTCAATTCTAGGTGCCTAGAGTGACAGTATTAGAGATTTCCAGTTGTACCTATAACCACTAGGGCTTTATTTATAAATGCTGTGTGACAGTTTTATCTGGTTAAAAAAAAATACAAAAGTAGTTGCTTGTGTTAAAGTGTTGAATGCAACTCCTCTGGGCAGAAGGATATCAAAATATATTTATAAAGTGCAAAGACAGGGAATCATTTTTATTTAGCATTTTTCTTTAAGAACAGACACATGAATTCCACATGCTGGTTAAACACATTCCTCAGACTGCATTGGTTTCAGGTTATTAATTGCTAATTACCCATTCTCTTTCTTTGTATTTGTATTCATATTTATATTTAAACAGTTGATTTGAAAATGGGGTTTTACGGAATAACACCAGTATCACCAGCATTTGTACCAGGATCGAGGAGAAGATGTTAAAGAATGTGCAATGGGAAATACCACGTTTCAAATCTCCCAAGGCACATTTCTATACAGGTTACATTTTACAGGCACAATCACAAGGACTGCGAATGGACTAGAGACTAAAGCAACAGATGTACAAGTGTGACCTTTAACGTACATTTTACATCTATAGTTATAGTTTTTTGATGCACAAAGCCTACATTTCTTCCTTTGCTCATAATGGCAATCTTGTAATTCACTCTCAGAATCACTAAATAATGTAGGGAAAGCTTTATTGTACCGTTAGGAATCTTAATACTCCAAGTGTAGGAAATTCTGCCCACTGAGACTTATCTGTTTATTTGTGATCCCTCACCTGTAGGAGCAGCCAATGGCATAATTTATGTGAAATGACCTATTTATATTAGAATCAACACTTTATCATTTGTTAGAGTAAAAAGCAAAATACCTTAAATGTAAAACTAATGATCTAGTTTATTTGGTAGACTGATTATCCACTGTACCAAGTGTAGAAATAGTAAGTAATTTGCCCCTTTCCATGAGTTCCATGGCCATATGGAGAAGCAGCAGGCTGAATGCTTGCATACAAGTCAAGGAACTCTGTGGTGCCTTCTGATATCCTTATAATTTAAAGTTTTATTCACATTATTTTCTATAATACACAAGATTCAGTTAGTCTTCATTTAGTCATCAGTTATGTCACTAATCACTGTTTATTAGGATACTGTATATTTTACCGCTTTATCTAAAATTATAATGTCACCAATATGATTGAGTGGAGTCATTGAGTAGGTTGGGGGGGTCATCTATTGGAGGTCCACATCTTGCCTATAGGCCTCCTTGCAAACCCCTGCTGCAGTAAATCAGGGCCACATTCTGCCCTTATGAGGCAAATGGTAGAGCCTCATATTAGCTACAGATAACCAAAGTTTTTTGTTCTAGTCTTATAAACATACATTTTTATTTTTAGTCTTATTAACATTTGCAAAATAGACACCGCAGGCAATGTATTAGTTCACAAAGTGTCTGCACCACAATATATCTTTTTCTCTTTAGGAGGTAGGACAATATATAATATCATGTGTTTGCAGATGACACAAAACTCTGCAGCCAAGTCAATTCCATCCAGGATGTGACATCCCTGCAGCAGGATCTTGACCAACTGGCAATCTGGGCAGCTAATTGGCAGATGAGATTTAATGTGGATAAATGTAAGGTCATGCACCTGGGATGTAAAAATATGCAGCCACTTATACCCTTAAAGTGACTGCACTAGGCAAATCCATAATAAGGGCATAGATTCAAGGGAGGATGGGGTTATTCTTCCACTTTACAGAGCGCTGGAAAAGGCCCCATCTAGAATATGTCATTTAGTTTTGGTCTCCAGTGCTCAAACAGGAAATTATTGAGTTAGAGAGGGTCCAGAGAAGGGCAACTAAGCTGGTAAAGGGTATGGAAAGTCTCAGTTATGAAGAAAGACTGGCCAAGTTAAATTAGAAGAATTCGATTAGAAAAAAGGAGGTATCATCTAAATATTCAGAAAGCATTTTTTACAGTGAGAGCTGTGAAGTTGTGGAATTTCTCCCTGAATCAGTTGTACTGGCTGATACATTATATAGCTTTAAGAAGGGGTTGGATGGATTCTTAGCAAGTGAGGGAATACAGGGTTATGGGAGATAGCTCTCAGTACAAGTGAGGGAATACAGGGGTAGGGGGGATAGCTCTCAGTACAAGTGAGGGAATACAGGGGTTATGGGAGATAGCCCTCAGTACAAGTGAGGGAATACAGGGTTATGGGAGATAGCTCTTAGTACAAGTGAGGGAATACAGGGTTATGGGAGATAGCTCTTAGTACAAGTTGATCCAGGGACTGGTCCGATTGCCATCTTGGAGTCAGGAAGGAATTTTTCCCCTCTGAGGCAAATTAGAGAGGCTCTAGATAGGGTTTTTGCCTTCCTCTGCATCAACTAGCAGTTAGGCAGGTTATATATAGGCATTAAAGTTGAATTTGATGGACATGTGTCTTTTTTCAACCTCACTTACTATGTTACTATGTTACTATGTTGTTAGAAAAGGAAAAGATCAGAAGTGTACATTTAAATAATTTTTTCCCTAATTCTTCAGTTGTAGTCTGACATCTCCGTTAATAATTGATGATGGGAGTAATCTTTTGTATTGACTATGGCTCTCTGTTATTTTTACAAAATGTGACTGTCTAGTGATTGACCCTTCAGCTGTTGTTAAACTACAAAATAAGCAATCTTTATATATCTCATATGGAACATATGGAAATGCAATAAATGGCAATAAACATGAAAATTTGAATGAACTAATCCATTGCAATTTCTTCTTACAATAGACAAGGGTCTGAAAAATATTGTTCTTATTTTATCACCAGTGAAAAAAGTCAAGTTGTTCCAATAGTTATCATTTTTTCAATGCATTGTTACTGTGCCATTTTGAATAGAAAATGACTGATATAACATTAGTGCTTTGTGAGCTGTGGGATTTTCTAAACAAAAATTGCTCCTGGACAAACTCTCATCTCCCCTTGGAATGTGACTGAATGTGTGTATATTGGAGAAATAACTAGTTTTTCCATATTGTATTACTATATCTACAATGCTCTCACTCTCACTACCAGCAACAGAAGAATAATATCTACAGGCCAGGCCCCCAGCAAGGAAATATTTTGGGACCCCATGGGAAAGCGGGAGTGTCTCGAACCTAGCTGTCCCACTTACTCACTTATTTCGGCAGTGAGTGGGGAGCTGGAAGCTGAAAGCTATATCCCATAACCATCCGGGCCTGGAGTCTGCTGTATGCAAGTTATGCCCCTGACCAACAACTGCATTATAGCAGCTCATATGTTACATGACAAGGGGACTCCTCAATTTCCCTTCGCCTTCAGCCATCCCTCTGAACCCCATTGTTACATACATTAATAAAACACCAGGAAGTAAAAAGAGGCCACAGCATTTATTTACATTTTATCAAATAAATAGGACCTTGCCAGCCTCACCCCAAGGCAATATTCAAAGCCAGAATTCCATAAGAGATCGCTACTATGCTCTGCTGTTCCTTACTGAAGACTTGAGATCAGCACTATGTCATTATATCCACCACTGAGTATTAGGCTGCCTCTACCTACAGAGAGGATGGCCCCAAACTCTGCTACCAGCAGGAGCTGCATCTCCCACCATGAGAGAAGTTCAGCAGCCCTGCTGCCGGTCCTGAATCTGCAGTGCCTCGATGATAGGAAATCCAAGCAGGCTGTCACCTAGCACAAGCAGTAGTAGCGTCTGTATCAATCAACCCACCGTGCAGTCAAAGGAGAGAAGCTCCTTTCTCCCTCTTCTAAAATTTCCTGTGCAGTACTCTGGCAAGGTCCTACCGCCACAACGAGCCCAACTGAAAACCTTCAGTTGGGTTCGTCCCCACCATAAATTGATAACTATGTTATAAAACATTTCTTTTTGTATCACACATACTGTACCACAGGATAGAATAAAATTGGCCATTAGCTCTATGGTATAAATATATATCATTTTTTTTAAATATCATATATATGCAAAACATAAATAAATACTTTCCTTTATTGAAATACCTTTTAATCTATGACCATGTGCAATTACCAACATGGCCAGCTATGGATGTATATTTTTTGGACACGTTACAGCAAGGCAAAACTTCCCACTAGGATGCCTGGCATATCAACCCAAATAGTTCTCAACTAGAGGATTTGATGAGCACAAAAAACAAAAACCACTGGAGCATTCTATAGGCCAAGAGACTAAAAATGTGTAGCATTATTTTGCTGCAAATTACCATGTATTCTGCCCATGTGGTAGACTAGGATGCAAACATGGCTTTTCAAAGGCAATCTGATTCCATCCTGGATACCAAACTTGCACTTCTATTAATAACAATGGAGCACAAGTCAACCAACCACTTACCATGCCCTCCAGCTGTACACGCCTAGCTCAGAGGGTAAGATCAACCAACCACTTCACAAGCTGCTCCCATAGCTGCCTGTCCTCTCTGTGGAGACCTCCCTCCGGCTGTACTTGCCTAGCTCAGAGGGTAAGGTCATCCAACCACTTTGCCATACTGGTCCAGTAGCCGCCCATCCATACTGTGAAGACCCAGCTCAGAGACCCCAGCTCTGAGGGTAAGGCCAACCAACCACTCTACCATGCTGCTTCCATAGCAGCCCTTCCACACATGTGGAGACCCAGCTCAGAGACCCCAGCTCTGAGGGTAAGGCCAACCATCACTCCACCATGCTGCTTCCATAGCAGCCCTTCCACACATGTGGAGACCCAGCTCAGAGACCCCAGCTCTGAGGGTAAGGCCAACCAAACCACTCCACCATGCTGCTTCCTTAGCAGCCCTTCCACACATGTGGAGACCCAGCTCAGAGACCCCAGCTCTGAGGGTAAGGCCTACCAACCACTCCACCATGCTGCTTCCATAGCAGCCTTTCCACATTGTGGATGCCCAGCTTCGAGGAAAAGGTCAAACTGCTCCTGTCGCTGCTCCCGTACACTCGTTGCTCCCGTAACTCTACCCCAGCTCCGAGGGTAAGGCCAACCAACCACTCCACCACGCTGCTTCCGTAGCAGCTGTTCCACGCATGTGGAGACCCAGCTCAGAGACCCCAGCTCCGAGGGTAAGGCCAAACTGCTCCTGTTGCTGCTCCTGTACACTCGCTGCTCCTGTACACACTACCGCAGCTCTGAGGGTAAGGCCAACCAACCACTCCACCATGCTGCTTCCATAGCAGCCCTTCCACGTTGTGAATGCCCAGCTTTGAGGGTAAGGCCAAACTGCTCCTGTCGCTGCTCCCGTACAGACTACTGTGCTTTTTGCCACAGCCCATCCCTTTGTGCAGAGACCTCCATCCAACCTTGCAAGCCTAGCTTATAAGGGCCCAGCTCAGGGAAAAAGGCCAACCAACCACTTTTTCTTAGGCTTTGATATTATAGTCACTGTAGTGACAACTAGCCACAGAAAGAAAGAAATAATAACCTTGTCGAGAATGGGGGCTATTAGTTTCTTGCCTGCTTGTACGCTTACTCCTTGATCGCCCTCCCCCCAGGTGATCAAATCATATACTGACAGTGGGGAACTGCTTCCTGCCCAGAAAATTTAAAAAATAAGTTCTATGAATTAAAGGCTAGCATTGTGCCAGGGAGCTAAGTGATCAGCTTAAATATACATATATACATACATATATATATATACATACACATATACACACAATAAACCTATGTCTACCCCCCCGCGCAAATGGAAGCTACAGTAAGCAGGCCTCTATCATATAATCTTGGGGTTGCTAATTCTATATAATTGCACAGATATGGTGAAATTGTATCTACCCCCCAATTGCAAGCTGAGTGCCCTGAAACTGCAAGCGACATTGTGCTAAGCGTATGGTATTTTCACAGGCGCTGTGGCTTTCTTATACAAACCTGCTTGCCAGTAATCAACCACCATCCGCCTTCATGGACTACCTGGCATGCCAGCCACCCAACCGCTAGGGGTTGGGTGGGCAAGTGTAACCAGGCAGCCAATTGTCAACACTCCTGCGGGACCCAAGCCCATCAAGCACCTGCCTCGCTAGCAGTTGGCTGCATCCCAGCTAAGCTACAATAGGCAGGCTCTGTTTTATATACTTACCCATCGGTATCTGGACTCCTACTAGTTGTACTAATAGAGGATTATACTATATGTAGGTTCTGTCTGCAGTAGCAGCGGATTGTCCTCTGAGCATGACCTGCAATCTGTGACTCAATAAATTAGAGGTAAGGATCCTACTAAAGGCTGCTAAATCGAGAACTATATCTATAGAAATACCATGCAATGTACAGACTTCTTAAACCAAAGCCTGGGAAAGTTACTGTATTCAGGCTTTGCCCTCTTCCTGACTAAGCTCCTCTCTGTAAACTCAAACTACTGCTCTCTGTGTACTTTGATGAGTTGCAGTAGCAGCAGCTCAGTGTCACAGCCTGGATTTCTATATTTAATAGAGAGGATGCCTTTTTGGACCCAGCCTGACTCCCCTGCTGCCCAAGTGACTACAGCGCAATTAACTGCTGTAACAACAACAAGGAAATGACTATTGAGCAGCCTGCCCAAATAGTTCTACCCCCAATGCTAGTAGTATAATGAGGAGTAAATTTGTATATACTGCAACTAATAACATTATGTAAAAGAGAGAGGTCTGTACATGGTCCATGATACACTCACAGGGGCAATTGTACTGTAATCCCCTCCTCCCTCACTCTCTCTCTCTCTCTCTCTCTATATATATATATGTGTGTGTGCCGAAACACAGTAGAACTACTTCTGCCCTAGGTACACAGCCTGAGTGACAAAGTGTAGCCTCTACAGGAATGTTGTCCAAATAACTAGATGGCTATCTGGCAGGTTCTGCATGGGTTAATAATATATAGATAGATGACATCCGCAACTGTTTAAGGCCCAGTAAATTTAGGGGTCAAACTCTGGCAGCAGGCTGCTGAATCAAATGATTATATCTATAGAACTACTGTATAATACGCAGTGTTAGTAAAACAAAGCCCAGGTAGTTACTGAATTCAGGCTTTGCCTTATTACCAACTGAGCTCCACCTCCAACTACAGCTCCCTCTGTATACTCCAACTGTAGCTCTCTGTATACTCAAACTATAGCTCTCTGTATACTCCAACTACAGCTCTGTATACTCCAACTACAGCTCTCTGTATACTCCAACTATAGCTCTCTGTATACTCCAACTACAGCTCTGTATACTCCAACTACAGCTCTCTGTATACTCCAACTATAGCTCTCTGTATACTCCAACTACAGCCCTGTATACTCCAGCTATAGCTCTCTGTATACTCCAACTATAGCTCTCTGTATACTCCAACTACAGCCCTGTATACTCCAACTATAGCTCTCTGTATACTCCAACTACAGCCCTGTATACTCCAACTACAACTCTCTGTATACTCCAACTACAGCTCTCTGTATACTCCAACTACAGCCCTCTGTATACTCCAACTACAGCTCTCTGTATACTCCTACTACAGCTCTCTGTATACTCCAACTACAGCTCTCTGTATACTCCAACTACAGCTCTCTGTATACTCCAACTATAGCTCTCTGTATACTCCAACTACAGCTCTCTCTATACTCCAACTACAGCTCTCTGTATACTCCAACTACAGCCCTGTATACTCCAACTACAGCCCTGTATACTCCAACTACAGCTCTCTGTATACTCCAACTATAGCTCTCTGTATACTCCAACTACAGCTCTCTGTATACTCCAACTACAGCTCTCTCTGTATACTCCCACTATTGTTCTCTCTGTATACTTGTATACTGTAATGAGTTGCAGTAGCTGCAGCTCAATGTCCCAGCCTGGATTCCTATATAATAGAGAGGGTACATTTTTGGGCCCAGGCTGACTTCCATGCTGCCTGAGTGACTATAGTGAGATTAACTGCTGTAAAACTGCAAACAAACAGCAAGAGCCTAACAAACAGCTGCCCAAATAGTTCTACCCCCAAAGCCAGCAGTATAGTGAGGAGTTAGTGTGTATATACTGCAGCTAATAACATTATATTACAGAGAGAGCTCTGCCTCATGTTTCTACCTGTTCAGAAGATAGGAAGTGACCTCCTTCTTTTGTGACATCACATCCCTATCCTTCTCCACCCCCGGCCCAGCTTTCCCCCTCCTTAACTTACTGCTTCTCACCCAATCACAGCTACATCTGATTTTGCCAATCTTTAAACATAAACCAGTGTAATCTGGCTGCTGGTCATTCGGATCCCTTGTCATGCAGCCCCTGCATTTATAGCTTCAGGGCTTCCTAGATCCTGTGCAGTAAACCCCATCTGGACCCCCTAAAGACAGCTCTGGTTTTGCCATATTGCTACCTGCATACAATTTATCTAACAAAAGAGTTAAGCCTATTAGTTCCAAACAGATAAAAAATGAATCTTTAACAAAAATCCATGATCTAAACACAAAATGTTAAAAATGACTCATGTTGAAGTGAATGGTTTTTATTCCGTATGCAATTGAAATGCTAAGCAGTTTGTGGGATCAGAAGAGGTAGTTCTATTCAGACCTGCCTAAACCTAGCATGCCTACTGGAGATTCGTGAGCTGCTCACCAGCCTCCCTGCAAGACATTCTTTTATCTCTATTGCTTGGGAACCCAACCGGCACGCTGAATAGTTTTAGGGTAATTGTTCTGTTTGTTGTGAATTTCTTACATTCACAGGGATGCCTTTATTTCTGTAATTCTGTATATGAATATCAGCATAGTCCCTTCATTCAAAATGAATAACAAAAAAGTTAGTTCTTATATCACTTGACTGAACCTTATAGTAGACAAAGTCACAAATAACATGTAAAATATACAGAATCCTTTACAGGGCTCATAATTATGTCCTTTGTTATACGCATTAGTTTATGTTTCTGCAAATAAGGAAGACAGTCTACATTTCAGAACATTAAAGTGGACCTGTCAGCCAGGCATAAAAAGCTGTATAATAAAAGCCCATTTCAAATTAAATATAAACCCCAAATTCATTTTTTTATTAACACATCCATACCCATTATAAAAGCATTTAAAAAACCTAACTGGCAATCATATATTGCCTGCCCCGTCTCTATGCCTTAGGCATATAGGTGGGGCTGGCAGTTACTTTCACTTTCAATTAAGAACTTCTTAGATGTTGCTGCTCTCCTCACATCCCCCCTCCCTCCTCACAATCTAATTTCATAACCAGTGCATGGACATGGGCATCAGATCCCCCCATACTGGCACAGAAACAAGATATTGGCAGGATGCAAAGCTTGCCTTAATAACAGTATCCACAAAATGGCACCTGCCTGCTTGCTGCTACTGTGAATTCCAAGGCTGAAGAAAATAAGATTAAGCTAATTTATATGGTATAAGTGAAGTTTATTTTGCTTGACAAACACAATTAAAAACAATTTGGAATTATTTCTTAGGGTGACAGGTCCCCTTTAAGTTATAGATAAATGTATTTACAAGCTAAGTTCTTATGAACCAGTCAGCACTACTACTTACAGAAAACCAACAGTGCAGTTTAAACCAATTTCCCAGATACAGTAATCTTCAGCAACCAAAAGGCTTTTTAACTGGTAACCAGTAACAACTCTGGAGCACAACATCCTCTACTCGTGCTTGTGGGTGACCACGGACAGCCCATGTGCCACCACTTATATGGTGGGGGCAAGTTGCCTAATCCTGTGCCATTCACTGAACAGACCTTATATAGAAGGGTATAGAGCTGGGCTGCAATAAATGAGCTCTACTAAGTCCAAAGATGATCTGTACAAAGATTCAGGGTGCAGATTCAGGGTGCAAGGTGCTTCATTGGCAAAAAAACATGGTACATGGAAGAATTTTTTTGCATTTTGCACATTGTCTCCTTTAGTTGATAAGCCCTGCCAAGTTCCAAGATGGTTATTACATATACCTATGCTCTGTAGAAGCCTTCCCTGCATACATTTGAAAGAATATGCCTAGACATGTTACACCTAGGCCTGGACTGGGATTCAAAATAGGTCTTGGCATTTCAAATACACAGAGGCCCAAACAGCCCCCATAGGCCCATTAAATAGTGGCTGTTTGTGGCATCTTACAGCAAACCCTTTGGCATTTGCCAGAACCCACAGACTACCAGTCTGGGCTGTTTTTGTACTAGTCCAGTCCTGTAGCTGTAAAGATCTAAGATGGCCTAACAAGATCCAAGATGGGAGGCTGCTATGGAGAACTTTGAAGGTATGGATCATTACTGTTATAGGGCTGCTGACCCTTTGGGCTGATATAGTAAGTTCAGTTTATAAATGCAGCATTTCTAGCCACAAGGTTAGTTCCCCTTTAATATGGGGAAAGTTTTTAGGGGATGAGATCTCAATTAATTTGGTGTCAGTCATTGCTGAACTTCCTGCAGTCTTGTTTGCTACACCCCCTAATTTATGTGCATGATTGGTTTATTCTGCATTCCTAAACCCTATATTTTCTGAGGTGTAGAATTATATTTCATAATATTATTGTTATAATTACATTTATTTGCATTTGAACTTCACCCCATTTTCCTTTAAATATATTCTAGATAGTAAGGGGCATGTAGCTATTATCACATTAGTACTTGAGTGTGACGTTTATTGCCAGTCAAATTATCTAGCAAATGCTTGGAATGATAAGGTTTCAGTTTGCTGCAATCATTTTTCTTCAGACCCTAAGGATTTAGAGATGGAATCAAATTAATGACTTGAAAGCTGGATAGCTATAAGCATTGAGTTTTAAATGTTTTCTTATGCTCCAGTACATCTGATTTGCGGAGAAGGTTGTCCAAATCCTTGGTGTGTATATGCTCTGTATGTATGTATAAGGGTATGTATGTATTTTGTATGTACAGTATATTTACAAGACAAAGGAAGAAATTAAACAGAGTTATTGGCAGAAATGGGGAAAGGTGAACAATAATGGAGCAAATATGTTTTGTTATTATTTTGTTCCTATGTTTTAAGTTGCCTTGTCAGCAAATATGCTTAAAGGAGAATGCAAGTCAAAATTTAAAAAGCATACTGCCCAATAGTCCTCCTATTGTTTAGTAAAAACCACACACTTTTGGCTCACCTAATCAAATATTTACTCAGTCATACTTACTTCACATTTTCTAGAACAGGCAGCCATCTCTAAAAAGGTATTCTCCCTTCCTTTCCCTCCTTGCTTCATACTGCACATGTGTTTCATTCCCTCCCCCCCCCCGCTCTGCCAGATCCGCTTCTGATTGGCTGGTGGGCATGTGTAGCTCAGAACAGCAGACAGGATCAAGTTACACACATGCTCAGAGAATAGGAAGGCTGCCACTGGCACCTACAGGAAGGGGAGAGAGATTTCAGTAATGTCACTGTAGGCTTCACACTGCTGTAGGCTGCCAGCACCATATCTCAGAGAAGCAAGCAGGGATCTGGGAATTTAGATATGCAGTAAGTACTTAAAAAGAATGCCTTTAGACTTACTTTTAATTTATATCAACCTTTCATTGTCCTTTAAATGTTTAAAAATGCATTGCCCTTGTTTTTGTTCCAGCAATATTGTTAATTTCATTGACCTCATGGGCCATCTTAATTCCTTATCCCCATAAGAAAAAATTATTATTACCATTCTCCTAAGCCCCAATCCAGTTTGGATCCCTTCTGACTCTTATGCAGTTTCAGCTGGAACCCTTCCACTGCAACCATCTACACTGCTGGACATATTCCACTGCATTGTTCTATTGCTTCATTGCAACTGATAATGGGCCTATATATACAGTGCTATTAGGGTTATGTAATAAAGGCACTACGTTTGCCTGGGTGCAGTAACCCATAGCAAATAATCAACAGGTAGCATTTACTGGTCAACAAACATCTTATTGTTTGTTAGGGTCTACTGCTCCTGGGCAAACAGTGCCTTTTATTATATATGGAGGGTAAGTTCTCCTTTGCTTAGCTGAAGAGCCTACACTGAGGCACTTGCATTCTAAATGTACTGGTTCTTTAAACTGTAACCAAATAAAGCCCAGATCTGGGAAAAGCCATTGTGTATAAAAAAATGTTTTAGTCTAAAATACTAACACTCTGGATTGTCAAAGGCAGTCAATGTGCATATTACAGTGCTGCAGAGAAAGAGAATTTACGGAGTATGGGAGTTACAGCAGGAGGAATATGCTGCGCTTTGAGGCAGTAGTTGGTTTATTCTTGTAGGTTTGATTATTTCTATTATTCTTCTGCACTTTATATTTTGGCCCCTCCTCCAAAAAAGTTCTTTGGTATTGGAACATCCACACAGACGTCATTATTATCCACCCCTTGCCTTTCACTTGACAAATAGGATCGGAAGCCCTTCTCAGCATTCCCCAATCTATTTTAGGAGCTGCAACTTCAGACAGACACAGACAGAGGGTAAAAAGAAATTACAAGGCAGGACCCAACGCCCTCATGTGGCTCAGCCAGGAGGAGAAGAGACCTGAAAGTTCTAGACCTGCCAGGTCCTCACAGCCATATAAATAGCTCTTCAGGGTTTCTTTCCTTTTGCAATATCCTTACAATTTCCTCACTGGTTCCCTGTTGTTCTGACAATAGGTTTTAGTACATAAAACTTGTCACCATCAACAACTTCTGATGACCAAAGCAGCAGCCAATTAGCATTATAGTAAATTGCACACAATTACTTTGAGAATTCAGGGAAAAAAAAACATTGATTTGAATGCATATTTGCACCTTGCTCTTCATCAATATGTTCATAATGAAAGACATTAATTTCTACCATTTATTTTGTACACCAGATTTAACTGTTTTTTTTTTGTAACAATTGAGGTTCAGATACGGTTTACATTGCCTCACCTAAGCCTCCTTATCTCTTTCACTCTCATTGTTAAGCCAGCCACAGGCATTCCAGGCAGCAGTGTGGGAAATGCTTATGGGCCATTCAGATAAAGGAACCCAGAAGAATGTCTAGCAGTTCAATCTGTTTTCAGATTTATCAGAAATTTTTTGACAGCAAAGTTTTATCTCTGTTTCTAACTTGGAAAAAATGTCAGTTAGTCAGACTGTGTTTGACTGTATTGAGCAGCTGAACTCATTCATTTCAGTAAAGGTGATAGGATTTGGATATGTACATTTGGGCAATTTTTTTTCTTGGAATGACTAGGAATAGTCAGGTGAGTCCCAGGAAGAAAATGTGCAAGAGTGCCAATACTGCCAATAGCTACTGTAGGTAACAGTTTGTTAACCTTTTCATGTATAGAATAAGAATTCTAACTGACCTGAATCCTCTTGCACCACTAAACCCGATGAGAGGAGCAAATCAATGCTAAGCTTTAATTGTGTGTCTTTGATATTGAATTATAATCGGTGATGGACAAATCAATGGCATGGTGCTTTAAATATACATCTCATTATTGCATTCTAATGGAACGGGATTATTACCAAACCCTTGACTGATCCTGTGTACTATTATGCCATAGGGTTTAGCTGCTAAGCAAATATTTAGAAAGGTTTTGTTGCTGTTTTGGTATGTGATGTCTGTGTTTATTTGGTTCTCAGTTATGAAAATAACAGTTCTTATAGAAATGGTTCTAGATCAAACTGCTATAGAACCCCAGAAATCACAATTAGTAATTAAACGAATGTCCATTTTTCATTGCTGAAAAATGTGTGAAACTTCTGAAAAATTAATGGAACTTCTGAAAAATTCCCGAAATGCAACTTTTGTGCTGCAAGATTTTGCGTCCGTTTAACAAAAACAATTGCAGATGGCAAAATGATTTATTTTTACTGCAAATCCATCCCTGGCAAAAAATTTGCTCATCTCTAATCACACAGTTTTCTCCAAATCAGTATGTCCACTTGAGTCATCAGAGCAGACTGGACAGACCGGACACATTTAGAAACACTGGATTGGGTACCTTAATTTTTCATATAGAATTAATTTTGCTTTGTCCCTCTTATGACACCATATTTATTGCTGATAACCTTAATGACACAATGCTACTAATAAGTTATCTTTTATAAAAACCAAAAATGCCTCCTACAGAAATCAGCCTCCTCCAAAAAATGTCAGTTTCTCACCGTTTATTAAATGAAATGTTTTATCTGACCTACAGGTATTAACATGAAGCAGATGTTCTGTCATTGTCCTGGGACCACATCTGCACCACTGTGGTGTGCACACATAGAGAAATCAGCCATTAATGTCAGTCTGAGAAATAAATTCATCGTCTGTGACAAATTCATTTTCAAATGTATGCACAATAATAATTACAGTCAAAGTAGCTTAACCATTACTTTCGTACATTGCATGTTTAAACACATTCATCCCTCTTGCCAACTTCTTTATCAAATTACTGATTCTGATTACAGCTTATTCTAGTACTTAATGCACCCTGTTAATAGAAAGCCAACAGGTAACGGCAACCTACAGCAGCTCAGACTACAGAAAGCACAGGGAACCTTAAACACAAACACTGAATCTTTGCATTATCCCAAAAGAATGTGAATACGCCAGAATGGGGGGTGGGGGGAACCTGATGCCATTGCCTATGCACAGACTAGACTATCTTAAGGCACAGAGGTGGGTCAGGCAATATATGATTGACAGCTGAGATTTTTAAATAACTTAATAACAGGTATAGATGTGTTCATAAAACGAGAATTTTGGCTTCATGTCTAATTTGAAAAGGACTTTTACTATACAGCTTTTATGTCTTGGTGACTGGTCCCCTTTAAGAAACATTTATCTGATTCGAGCCCAGAGTTAACCCTTAAAACTGTGTTAGTTTGGCACAGCCTTCTGCTGTAGGAATCACGCTCTATGTAAGTATCACAACCCATTTAATCACTGTACAATGTGAAATTAAAAAAATTATAAAAGCATTTGATCTTTACCAGAAACTGTCCCTTCCTACAATATCAAAAAAGACATAGAGCTCCGTGAAGATAATTTTTTTTATTTAACATGAAAATATCATACTCATTAAATAGATTGTCTGTGATTTTATTTTTCTTTAATTTGCACTGCGCTTGGCCTAATTAATTCTGCAGTACTACTAATTAAATGTCACGGAGAGTAGGCATTTTGTCTTGCAATATCAGCTTAGCAAGTGCTATTTTTGCACATTATCGCTTTGAATTAGGATTTTAAATAACTGCTTTTAAAGCATATAATGTAGGTGTTTTTTGTAAACATTTTTATGTTGTAGAGACGGTTAAGTTCTTGAATTGCAGAACATTAGGACCTATTTAAACCACAGTAAAAGAAACTTTCTGGAATTCGATTTACTTTAAAGTGATTCTGTCATGATTTCCAATGTCGTTTTTATTACTAAATTACACTGTGTATGTTGCAAATAATTCATTCTACAATTTAACATTTTATTCTTGAACCAATAAATGTATTTTTTAGTTGTAAAAATGATGTATAGGCAGCCATGTCTAATCATTGTGTCTGATCCTGTCAGGGCCGGAACTAGCGTTAGGCAGAAGAGGCACCTGCCTAGGGCGCAACAGTGGGTGGGCACCAGAAAGGTACCTCTTCTTTCATTTACCCCTATTTCTGTGCCCTTTACCCCCACCGCATACCCCCCCTCCAACGACCACCGCAGCCCCCCCCATGTGTGCATAAATGCAATAACTTGCACATACTCATGCACCCATGGGAGGGGGGTGGGCCAAGCCAGCTGGATCCTGTGCTTTCAGAAAGAGACAGCAATTCATAATGCAACTTTCAGATAAGCTATTGTTTCTCCTACTTAGTGTAACTGGAGCAGTCATGGCTGGACTTGGGGGTTTTACTACTAAGTGCTTTACCTACCACTAGGTGGGCCATGGGGGCATTTTTAGCAATACAGGTGTCAGGGAGCTGTTATCTTGTTACCATCCCATTGTTCTGTTAATGGGAACATCACTCCAACTTGCAGTGCAAAAGTAAAGAGAGACTGAATATTATCAGAGCTCAAATCACATGGCTAAGGGCATCTGAGAAACTAAGCATATGTCTAGTCCCATCATGCCAAATTAAAAAAAAAATCTGTTTGCTATTTTGAAAAGTGGATTTTAATGCAGGATTCTGCTGCAAGAGCTACATGTGTAGCCTATCAAAGCTGACATTTCCTGATCGATGGGTACAAAATCATGCTCTTCTAAATGGATCTGATCTGAGTATAATCCAGAATTGATGTTAAACTTAAAAGCATTCATTTTGCAGGACCCAAAAATAAATAAATGTTGCCTATAGTGAATGGTTGAATGTTTGTTTATGTAGAATATACAGTATATATACATACAATAGTACATAAAAATGTACTTCCAAGCAACAACTCTCATGTTAAAGAGTCATTTTCAATTTTTCTGATTTACTTGTTCTTTGAAAATATACTTAAGTTTTAATGCTGATGATTACTGCCTTTGCCAACTGGGCCTTAACATTTATATTTGTTCATATAATAGAAATATGAAAAGATAGAAAGTGAAATGAAGCTGACTTTTAGCAGGTTCCCCATTAGATATAAAGTTGACAGTAATGCAATTGGCAACACCCACAGTCTCTAGTACCCAGCTGCCTATACAAAGAGCATTCAATCATCGCATTTGCCAAGATAATTCAGCAGCAGGGCCGTGTACTTCTAAGCATATTATTTAGAAAAAAAAACCCACTAGCACCAATAGGGAAGTGCTCATGGGGCACCAGCAGAAGAAGCTAAGTAGAAAAATAAAGGCAGCAGTTTCAATGGAAATTGAGCATTTTAATAAAAGATAAATTGTATTCTACCCACTTTATTGTACTTCCTGCAGTTATTTTTGTTTGATTTGAAAAGTGCTCTTTGTTCTAGGAATGAAAGTGTTTTTTTTTTCTGTTTTGCGATTTACACTTCACGCCACCTGCCTTATGACTGGTTTTATTTCTTCTTGCTCCTTTTAAGTAAATGATTGGACATTGTCTGAAAATATGGGCTCTTAGGGCTTTACGCTGGTGGGGAAGAAATGCAGAAAGAAATACAAAAAAGATTACAAAACAGTCACATTTCCTATAGGATATAAACATTAATGTGATCTTTTCTTAAACTCCAGGTTTCTTTTTTGATAAAAGTTTTATAAAACAGTTTCTGAATTCAGAAATAATGATTTATTATTGGCCTTTTTAGTAACTGGGTTCTGAGATATTAAATCATCACGTTAGAGGAGATATTTAAAAAATCTGTGAGTGCAAAAATAATACTGAAGTCACAAAATAACATTTTTTAGCACAAATTTATTTTGAAGAAAAAATATTTTTTTTGCCAGTACAAAATATCCTGCGAACACGAGGAAAATATTCCTGTAAATACCACATATTCTTTGTAGTTGCACATTTTATGTTGTTTCCATATGGGACCTGTTTTCCAGAATTCTCTGGGTCTGGGGTTTTCCGGATAACTTGGATCACCCCCATATGTAATAAAAGGTACTAAGTTTGCCCAGGAGCAGTAACCCATAGCGACCAATAACATGTTTTCTTTTTAACAGCTGACCCATAAATTCCACCTTCTGATTAGTTGCTATGGGTTGCTATGGGAATTAATTGATTAAAATGGAGTCTTTGAGAGAAAGCCCTCCTGTAATTCTGAGTTTTCTGGATAATGGGTTCCGGATAACAGATCCTATACCTGTACTGATAAATGAATTTTGTCACACAATTTTATAAAAATATTTTTATGCTAGTGTTCACAAATGAAGATTGCACTTAAAAAATTTAAATCTTGCTGTTCTAAAAGGGTTACTGCTCTCAGCCTCAAAAAATTACAGGCCTGTTAGTCTTACGTCAGTGGTAGGAAAGCTTTTAGAGGGATAATAAGGGATAAGATATACTGGCATATATTGCAAATCACAGTACTATGAGTTTGTGCCAGCATGGTTTATTGCATAATAGATCTTGACAGACAAATGTAATTGGCTTCTGTGGGGAGATGAGCAGGAACCTAGACTCTGGGGTAGCAGTGGATGTGATATACTTAGACTTTGCTAAAGGTTTTGATATATTACCACATATAAGATTACTGATTAAGTGTTGGCCTGGAACGTAATATTTGTAGTTGGATAGAGAACTGGCTGAAGGATAAATAACAAAAAGTGGTGGTAAAAAAAACATTTTCCAGTTGGACCAGTAACAAGAATGCTAGTCGAGTACCACAGAGGTCTTTTTAATTTGTTTATTAATTACCTTGAGGTGGGCATTGTCTGTTTTAGCTGATGATTATAAATTGTGCAAAACTATAAGGTCCATACATCATGCTGTTGCTTTGCAGAGCGATTTGTCTAAATTGCAGAACTGGGCAAATGTGGCAAATGAAATGTATCATTTGTTAATGTAGAAAGGACATAAATATTAGTAGCATGTTGGGGGTCTCCTTAATTGAGAAGGTTTTGGGGATTTTTGTGTATGACAAAACTGACAGACTCTCTTATTGGCTACTGAAATTGCTTTAATGCATAGAAAACAGTATTACCTCAAGACATGAAAACATAATTTTGCCTTTTTACAGGTCCTTGGTAAGGCCTCACCTGGAGTATGAGGTAAAAGTTTGTGCCCCAGTCCTTAAGAAGGATATTAATGAGCTGGAGAGAGTGCAGTGACTTGCAACTAAACTGGTAAAGGGGATGGAACAATTGAAGTATAAGGGAAGGTATCAAGGTTAGGGAGAAAAGGCATTTATGAGGGGACATGATTAATTTCTACCAGTACATTAGATCACATTATAGACAGATATGGTTGGGGCTTTTTTTGAGAAATAAAGAACCAGGGGCCACCCCTTTAGAGTAGGGGAATTAAACTTTTATTTGTAGATACAATAATGCCTGAGTTATTTTGTGATGGCAGATTTTATTAATGTCTTTAAAAATGACTAGGCTGACTTTTCTTATAATATTCAAGGCTATTGTGATGTATAGTTAGTTTAGAATCTGTATTGGTATATATAGTTTTATATATGTGAGTATAATATAGGTCTGTATTAGGTAATTTGGAAGGGTTGAAATGATGGACCTTTGGCTTTTTTCAACCCAAAAGTATCAAGCTACACTATTTGCACACAGTTTTGAAGTAAATTGATAACAATGAGAAAACATTTTACAAGTTGGATTGAGAATAAATATGTCAATACAAATGAATCATTTTATTTTAATGGTGTTACTGGTCCTTTAATGACTATTAAACATAAATAATACTATTTCAGGCAGTTTTAGATAAGTGATATATTTACTATGATATTACAGTATCATCTCACTCATCAAGCACATACACACTAAACACAGCAATTATTGTGGTTATAAATAAATCATCTGTATTCTGTATGACGCTTCTCCTGTAACGTAGTAGCAGCTGGGGTAGAGATCCCAAATATAATTACAAGATGCTTCCCAGCTGCAGTTTGGTCGAGTAATAATAATACTGCACCTCCTACTGCTAAACATCATCCTTGTAATTCCCAATTCTTCAGTCAGTAGATAGCTGTTTTGTCATTTTCTTGACAAAATCAGAAATACCATAGAGTTAGACTAAATAACGCTGCAAAATGAATATACAGCCTACACTGCCTCTATAAATCATTTGTTCATTTCACTGCACTGTGCATCTTGTGCTCTGTTTTCCCTGACACATTATAAATAGACTTTCGGTATGATTATTCCTCCGGGTTTTCTCACAACTCTTGCAGCATTTGTGTCTTTACCATTGAAAACTCCTTTGTTTTAATCATTACCACTTTTACTATGAAAGATGGTCATCTGCTATAAAGTCTTTTAGGCACATAATTCTCATTTTATAAAAGGACATTTTATGTATCAGCTTTAGCAAAAAAGGGAAAGTTGTGCTCAACCAATACATTTTAAACCAATAGAACCATTTTAAACCAATGGAATTTCGCTACTAATATACAGTACTATAGCGGTGAATATGTTGTCGCCAAAATATACTGTACTGTAGCGGCGAATATTTTTTTCGCGCAAAATACATTACTATGTATATTTTGGCAATATTTTTTTTTCGCGATTTTGTAATCTTGCGAATTGCGGACATTTTGTGGCGATTTTGTAATCTCGTGACATGTGCGACTTGGGGCCATTTTGTGTCATTCAGCCAAACTGAGAGGACATGCCTGGGGTTTCTGACTTGCTACCAGGGGAGAGGCGCTATATAATCAGCGTGCTCCTGCGTGCAGGATATGACCACCCACCGCCGGGGGACTTAGGGGTCCATGAGAGGAAGAGGGCCATCCTGGACGAGCTAAGACAAAGTTTGCTCGCCAGGTTTGCCCTTGA
Organism: Xenopus tropicalis; assembly: GCF_000004195.4. Taxonomy (NCBI): domain Eukaryota; kingdom Metazoa; phylum Chordata; class Amphibia; order Anura; family Pipidae; genus Xenopus; species Xenopus tropicalis. Next base: position 116,007,166 of record NC_030682.2, on the reverse strand, counting down.
TGTGGGCCCCCACCAGCTCCGGCGGCTGTGGTCCGACCTTAAGCGCAGGAGCCCAGAACTGGTCGCTGAAATTAGAGAAGGTAATTATTGTACTTTATTATGCTTTTACAGTATACGTTCAGTAAAAGATTTAGCAAGTAATTTGAACTAAAGGTACAAATGTAAGAAATGTCAGGGATGATGAAAGTAACATAGTAACATAGTAAGTTGGGTTGAAAAAAGACATACGTCCATCACGTTCAACCATAATGCCAGTGAGGAACTGAAACGTTGCTCACAATAAACCTCTGAATATTATTTCACATCTTTGTGACTCCTTGTCAAAATCCTGTGTGTGCTGTCACCCCATGCCTGTCTAGATTTTGTTTTGCCATAGGCACCCAGGTATTATTGTTCCTTATGGTGTGCAGCTTCCCAGCACTTCCTATTGTATATATATATATATATATATATATATACACATCTATTTTCAAATACATATGCATAAATAAGTTTAAAGCAGGGGGGAAGCAGCAGGGAGCGGCCCATAGTGTGAGTCATTTGGGGGAAGGGCCACGAATGCTTCAGGGGGCCCTGGCTAACAATGTCTGTGTGTCCTTTTTATTGATGTGAGGGTTCACAGGGGGAGGGGCCATTGGGGACGTGGGAGGAGGGGGGCCCAAAAAATGTTGTTGTGAGGGGCCCCGTTATTTATGATGGTGTATGAATGTATATATATATAATATATTACACAAAATAACATCTTGCAATACTATTTCACAGAACTTTAGCTGGCGCCTCCTCCCCAGGCCCAACCCCAGGCCCTCCAGCCTCTACCGGCCCCCGAGGCCCGACCTGCAGCCCGACCTGCGTCCCCCGAGGCCCATCCACCGGCCCCCGAGGCCCAACAATTGGCCCCAGAGGCCCGACCAGAGGCCCCAGGACCCAGCCAGGCCCCACAGGACCCAGCCAGGCCCCAGAGGCCCCAGGACCCAGCCAGGACCCAGACTCTGATGAGGGGGAGGAGGCCGCCGAGGCCGAGGAGGCCATGGAGGCCCCGGACACCCCCCCCTTTACTCCTCCCCCAGTTTGAGCCCACTTTCCACGGCCCTTGGGCTCCCCCCCCAGCCCCCCGGATGCCAGTCACCAGGTTCTCCTGCCGAGGAAGGCCCACAACATCGGTCCATGCAGGAGAACCTGGACAATGTGAGGGCTGAGCTGGCCCAGCTCCGGGGGGAAGTTGCTGAACTGAGGAGGGACTTTCAGGAACTCAAGGGCAGCAAGCCCTAAGTTTCACCTCCCCCTTTTTTATTTTAAATAAAACTTTTTAGTTTTCTACATTTGAACTGAGTAATGTGTCATTATTTATCCTTCCTTGATATGGTATTCTATACTTTCATGTAGTTTCCCCTACACTCTTACATTTATCAGTAACAGTATCAATATGCTATATGGGTTAAATGTTTGCAAATATTCTGCCAACAATTTTGTCTTGAGCCCATTTTGCTGAATAGTAAAACTTGCGTTAATTAGTACGTAGCGTATTTTCTGGCGAGTGTGATAACTGCCAATCCAATGTTTTGTTGCCAGAATAATTGCAATATTATATTTGTCCCCGTTTAATAAAGTGCCCATAACATATTTGCCATTTATTCTGTGTCTAAAATCTCCCACTTAATTTAAGCCACTTTAGCTAACGGACCCCTAAGTATTTGGCTAAATATTCTTAAATGCCCCCCCCCCCCATTTTATTATCTCTAGCACTTCTTTTTTTTCTTACTTATATTTTTATTGTTTTTTGGGGGGGTTTTTGGCAAATAAACTTTGATACAGCACCTCTTTAGCACTCTGTGCTCTCCCAGGGCAAAATGTCGCAATTTTTATGCTGCGATTGTCGTGTATTTCATGCGATAGGTTTGTCGCGACAATTAGCGCATGCGATAAATAGCGGAAAATACCGCGCACGCTATTTATCGCATTGAAATACCGCGCATAAAAAAGCGCGAGTATGGTTATAGTGAATCGTGTGAAAAATCGCCAAAATTAAGCCGCGGTAACATTTTTTAGCGCACAATAAAAATAGCGCACGTTTTATCGCACTTTAGTGAATCAGGCCCTTAATGTCCTATATCTATTGATAATGGGCGAGTGCAAAGGATCTGTTGTTGCTGTCTATATGTATTTTATACTGTATATCAGACTATCTTTCTGTTTCTTCCTTTTATTCTAGTCCCACTAAGGGACTTGAAAACATTCTACCTCGCCAGCTGGCAGCACATCTTTGATGTCATCTTAGAAAATCAGACAATAAAGGTTTATTGGTATCAGTGTGTATAACAATATTGATCTAAAGAGGTGATTTGGGGCCTTTTGGACTGATGAAGAAAACAAGAGAATAAAGCTAGTAGCCACAAACACAGCAATAGAACTCACTCACATCTAATTCTTCCAGGGGCTTCATAAAAGAAAAACTGAAGTAGGTAAGGTAAATAAGCCTGAGTGTAGCATCCATTACATGTGGGTGGGGTAGTCAGTTTTTACAGCATTACGTAAATTAGCATGAAAATATAATATTGATCAAGATTAGAGATAATCAGAACCTAGGTGCTTTCATTGTTAGACTGTTTGAGTTAAGGACTGGTTGGTGTCTTGGGATTTAGTTACAAATAACACACAAATTATTCTTGTAATGTACAAAAATCCTTTGTCCTTTGCAATCTGGATCATATTTATCATTGCAATTTATTGATGTGGAGGCAAAAGAGCAAAAGGTTCTGAACCCCTGCTAGAGAGCTACGGTAAGCTGAGGACTACATTGTTCCTTCTATTTCATGTCATAAAAACACTTTTTATATCAGTGTTAAGTTACCTATACACCCAGTTGGTTAACTAGGTTGCCAGTTGAGTGACTCTTTGGATGATTTCAGCTTTCTTTGTGGTATTTTTGATTTCTAAAGAGGTCCAAAGAGATGCGTATTGTTCTGCAAAGACTCATTTACTGACCTGTATACAGGGCAAGATCTGCTGGTTTTATTAAGAAGGGCCAAACTGGATGCCAAAGTAGAGCTGTGTATGGCCACCTTCAGGGGCACTTAAAGCTACAATATTCTCTTTGTTTGCATGTAGTGACTCTGTTAATCATTACAGGCTTATATGATGGGATCTTACATTTGCTGAGGGATTGTACTATGAACATTTCTACATCTATAATAATGAATTTAATTTTGTTCAGGTAATATAACTAACTCTTTTATTGTCCCTCATCATACAGACGTTATCACGAGGCAGCAATTACCCACTGATTGCAGGTCTGTGTGTGTTTATTTACAGAATCCCTCCCTATGTTGATGTCTGTTGGTAACCATTGCTAAGATTATTGTTCTGTATTCATTAGGAAACAGGCAAATCAATTCACAGTGAAGGGGCAATTTCTCTAGAACATCTCCCATGAAATCCCATGAAACCAATCACATGGCCATTCATCAGTAATTACTAGAGTTTACAGAGGCTCAAGTGACATATGGGAAGATATACTGCATTTAAGCGTTCAAATAACAGGAATTAATGCTGCCGCTTTGTATTAATAATATTATGAGAAAAAATAGGGGTTGCCCAGATTATATTTTAAGAATATGGTTTAATATTATCTAGTGCCATGGGCTTTGGGCCCATTGGCAATAAATATCAGGGTTTCCCAAAGACTCTCTACATCCCAAATCATGAATAGTCATAAAAAGAAACAAATATATTCAGTTTAATTGAAGCCAATTTTTTATTTTTAAAATTACCAAAAATATATATACAGTATATATTTCTATATTTCACAGAATATGCTGAGCAGAATTAGTTGAGCAGTTCAGCAGGCGCTGGTTTTCTTTCTTTTCCCTTACTTGTTTGTGTATAGCAACTATTGCTTGTAACTAGCACTGGGTGCTTAACAATCTGGGCACATAGTATATACATGTGACTTCCAATCTCAGGAATACATTTAGTCAGAAATGAATATTTTATTAGCAACATCCGCCCACATCTCTGCATGTACATGAATACTATCAGATGTTCTGTTGTGTAATACAGATAGGAATTCATTTTAAATGTCGATATGTAAATTACCTTTTGAATAAAGACATATAGCAAAACAAATAAAGTGTGTGGGGGGAGAATATACACTTAAGTTAAAGTCTTAAAAGTTCTGGTCACTAAGAGAGCAGGGACTGCAAAATGTAAGAAAACAAAGAAAAGTAAGATGTTCTACATTCGGGCTGTCTAAATAGTGGCCTGTGGCCCCCCAGCTGTCTGGCTGCTGGGACTTTACCTTTGTGTAAGATTTAAATGGTATCAGTACTGAGATTAACTGGCCCCCTGCATGGTTCTCACCTCAGATTCAGGCTGTAACCCCTGTATTGCTTAAACATGTAATTTCCTGTACTGTTAACACTTTTCAGTCCCTACATTGTTTGCCCCCTGCATTGTTCACACCTCAGGCTCAGACTGTAAGCGCCCACATTGTTCACCTATTCACACCTCAGAGAGACTGTAGGATCAGTGCCAGCTTTGTATCACTGTATGCACTGCCTGCCCTATGCTGCCTGTGTGTGCCATATTCTGCCTGCCCTATGCTGCCTATGTGCCATACTCTGCCTTCCCTATACTGCCTGTGTGCCATACTCTGCCTGCCCTATGCTTCCTGTGTGCCATACTCTGCCTGCCCTATGCTGCCTGTGTGTCATACTCTGCCTGCCATATGCTGCCTGTGTGTGCCATATTCTGCCTGTCCTATGCTGCCTGTGTGTGCCATACTCTGCCTGCCCTATGCTGCCTGTGTGTGCCATACTCTGCCTGCCCTATGCTGCCAGTGTGTGCCATACTCTGCCTGACCTATGCTGCCTGTGTGTGCCATACTCTGCCTGCCCTATGCTGCCAGTGTGTGGCATACTCTGCCTGCCCTATGCTGCCTGTGTGTGCCATACTCTGCCTGCCCTATGCTGCCAGTGTGTGCCATACTCTGCCTGCCCTATGCTGCCAGTGTGTGCCATACTCCACCTGCCCTATGCTGCCTGTGTGTGCCATACTCTATCTGCACTATGCTACCTGTGAGAGGTAAAACTGGCAGGGTTTTTTTCTGGGAGTTTGTTAAAATTTGTTAGCCCAAAATGGGCTTCCATTATCGGCCCTCCACCAAATTCCGTCCCGCAGTACCATAGAAGTTGGACAGCACTGTTCTACACATAAAGATCAACTTGTTAGGTAAGGTTTCTGAACAAACTGATATTTGCCTGATTTGGCTAACAAACAGCTGGCCCAAAATGGACTGATCCAATTATTTAACCCCTGGGTCAGTGACACACAATGCAGCCTTCACCCTGGAACCCAAGGACCTGTGCTTTCTCCATGAATACAGTGCTACATGCGAAGAGCCAAGTAGGGCTAGTGCAACTCAACTGCCAATGATTTGTGCTAGCCCTATATATGTTAATCATCAATTAGTTTCCATTAATGAAAACGAGTCTTATGTACCATATACAACAAACGTACCTTTAATCCCCCACCGCTCTAAATAATAATTTAACAATCATCGGAGGCACCCAGGCCCCTTCTGTAGACATGATTTGTGATCGCTGTTTTGGGCTGTTAGGTGATTCTCCAAAACCAGATAAAGACAATAGTCACGTGTAGTGATGAGAGAATCTGTCCTGTTTTTGCTTCGCCATAAAATTTGTGAAGCGGCAAGAAAATTAGAAAAACGGCGAAAAATTAGCGAAACGCATTTGTTGTGCAATCTTTTTTTGTTGCCCGCATCTTTCTTGGTCACCCGCGTCTTTTTTTTTTGTTGCCGCATTTTTTTAATGCGACTGTGCCCAACTTGACGCATAGCGAATTTTCACAAAAGTTTCGCAAAACAAGTTGCCAATGGCGAAACGTGGAAATTCGCTGCAAACCCATGCCTGGTGAAAAAATTTGCTCATCACTAGTCACATGTCTCTGTCTACAACTCAATGGAATCTTCTGTCCTCAGCACACACTCTTTGTAATTTGTTTTATATAAATAAATATATATACAGTAAAATAATTGTACTTAAATCAGTGCCGGCCTTTAACTCAGGATCACAGCCTTAGCTCTGCGTACCCTAAACCTGGCCACAATTATTTAGCTCTCATTGCTTTTGTTATCTCTTACAACCCAAATGTAAAGTAATCAAAAGCCTGTTGCACGTGCTTATTAAATACATTGTAGAGCACACTTACGGGGCATGCAGGTAGACATATTTTGGGTTCACATACTGGCCCTTACATGTCTGGGTATTCACCAACCAAAGCAAATCTTTCTGCTTCTGGGATTGGGTGTAAATATTTGTACAGGATAGTGGTGGGTGCAGGTAGTCATGCTGGGTAGAAATGGTGCATTGTGGTCAAAAAAGCATGGCAACTTGCTCAGGATTTTTGTCCTTTGCACTCTTGAATCCTTTGAAACCCACTAAGTATTCACAGCTGGCACAGCCTGCTAATGGGGGCTTTTGCTAAACCATGGCTTTTTTGGGTCAGGCTTATCTTACTGAAAAGCCTGACCCGGGAAAAAAGTTGTGACTTTTCTGAGATTATGCAACAAAACTGTAACAATTCCGAATCCGAAAATATGCCAAGTCAATAAAATCAATGATGTCCCTTTTACATTTGGAAAATCTTTGCTTGTGGTTTTAGAGGTTTTCAGGTTTTTTGACGCTGGCTTTTGTGTGACAATACAAAAAGGTCATGATTGTCATGCAACAAGTCAAAAAAGTTGTGGTTTTAGCAACCTTTCTGCAACCTTTTTTGTTTTTCCTTTTTCAGTTCAGATCTTTTGTTAAATGACTGCTATTCATGGAAATTAGTTTTTTTGTGGTTTCAAACAAATATAAATCCGAAAAAAAAGAGTTTTGGTAAATCCCTTATTCAGCCATGAAACTCTCTGAAACTGATGTCTGTTTTAATATCAGCCACAAATATTCCACTTGTGTGCAGATTGCATCTGATATGCCGGAACATAAAGACTAGGGGGCAGACATATGATAATTCTAACTGGGGAATCCTGATGGATTGCCAGAAGTTTGAATTTTATCACATTCATTAATGCCTTTCTGACTGTCAGGGATATTCTGCTCACAGTCAGGCAAGTTTTCCAACATATTGACACATTCATCAAATTTGATATTTGCATCAGTCACAGTTCGGCTCATTTACCTTCTAAAGTGCCCACAGTAAAGCATTTTCCTATTATTGCATCTACATGGGGTGCATGGTGCAATTGCGTCAACAATTTCGTTCACTTAGTATTATTTCTGGCATTGGCATTTGACATCAATTCTTGAATTGCATTTTCATTGGGTGTTTAGATTTTTGGGCACATTGTAGCCTTGCATGGAAGTATGCAAGTACAAGTGATGTTTTTTAATGAATAGTGGCAACTCATGTGGCTGCAGTGAACTTAGCATTTTAATCAAATGATTCAAATTTTTAAAAATGATTTCTTTTTTCTCTGTAATAATAAAACAGTACCTTGTGCTTGATCCCAACTAAGATATAATTAATCCTTATTGGAGGCAAAACAATTCTATTGGGATTATTTAATGTTAAAATGTGTTTTGTAATTATTTGCCTTTCTCTTCTACATCTTTCCTACTGTCAATTATGGTTCACTGACCCCCGCAGCCAGACAACTATTGCTTTGTGAGGTTACCATTTATTATTATTGTTACTTTCTATCCATTATCTTTCTATTCAGTCCCTCTCCTGTTCATATTTCAGTCTCCTTTATAAACCATTGTCTGGTTGCTAAGGTAAACAAGGCCCTAGCAACTAGATAGCTGTAGAACAAAAAGCTTAATAGCTGACAAACCACACAAAATAAAAAATAAAAAAAACAATTGCAAATTGTCTTAGAATATAAATGTCTATGTCTTACTAAAATGTGTTTAAAGTATGGGAAAATATGATCCAAAGTGATCCAATTTATGGAAAAACCCTTTATCTGGAAAACCCCAAGTCCCAAGCATTCAGGATAACCTGTACATTGTAAGTGCAGAGTAACTGTGAATCCTAGGAAGGGCTGCAGTACCCAACAGTTACTGGACATACATTCCTTTAATCTTATTCATAAAATGGCTAATGTCAGATGCTGTTACAGAAGACCAGTTTCAGTCTGCCTTATTGTGTATACAATTACAGTTTTATAGGGGGGGAAATTCTAATAAAAAGCGCAGCTTGCTCATGGAGGTCAAAATTCTATTCAAGTCCCAGGCAAAATAATTAACTGTCTGTTATATAAGGACTCTGGATCATGGTATTGCCATTAATATTGTTTATAAGACACAGGCTCAGTGCGTCCTTTCCCTAAGCCTGTTTTCTTTTTTTCTTCTTATTTATTACTTAAGCTTTTATGCCTTGTGCCCTGGGGCAGATTGAGCCAGCTGCAGGAGGAAATTGACTGGCAATGCAGCGCTGTTTCATTTTATATTGGCACCTAGAGCCTAAGGGACAGCGTGGATGAGTATCTGGATTGTTAAAAACAACTGGCTGTAAAATGTATTTTTCTTAGAAAGTACTGGTGCAGCAGATATGTTAGAACTAAGCTTACAATTACTGGTTGTAGAAATATATTTTACGGCAATGATAATGACATTGATTGCTTTAAAACTGAATGCATAAATGTCTTATGTTACCACCCAGTTCCACTGATCAGATTGCTTTAATAATGCAACTATAGCATTTACAAAGAATATTCAGAAAGAAAGATGATAGCTGAGGCTGAAGTTAAAAAACGACTCTGTTGTGGCATGAATGGCCCCCTGCTCTAAATGTACTTAGGAACAGCACAGGCAGCTCATGTAAGCCATTAACCTTATATAGATATACCAGCCTTGAATGCCCTTAGTATAGGTTTCCTGTGAAAGAATAGGAGACTGAGGTGCAAGGATCTGAATTAACATTATTATGTATACACTCAAGGTTATTTACATCCGCAAGTGCAATAAGGAAAGTGCAATTTTGTGCACAATCACCATAATTTTTATTCCAGTGTCATTGTCATTGTGTGCATTACATTGCAAAGCAGATGCAACTTCACAGAAGTCCACCTGTCTCTTAGGCGCCTATTGATGCTGGGTGGAACCCTGGAGCCACCACCTGGTCTGGAGGGAGCAGTTGCTCCATGTCTCCCCTGCATCAATAGGCGCAGCAGCGTTTTATTTGGAATGGAGGATAGAAAGGATTGAGGGGGGCAGATTCCAACTATAAGGAAGTGTAAATAGCACATTTTGATCTACAAGGTGCTCCAACTCCATGTAAATATGTTTTTGCTTGAATAGTTTCATTATTTATTGATACACAGACTCATATTCCTTTAAATTGGGGGTAAACTTGATTACTAGAACACTGTAACTTATTTGAAGTATAATTGCTATTTTAACTAATAGCAAGAAAACACATGCTTAGCATCATTCAAAACCACAATTTCAAAAAAAAACAGTTTTTCAGATGCTATCTTTGTAGGCTTCTATATGTGTGGCTGAATTGATTTTGATTATTTGCATGACCTGGAATGGTCCATCATGGTGACCTCTGTAGTTGCACTCTTCAGAGACTTTACTATGTCAAATGGCAGTGATTATAGGATGATGAGTATGATAACATAATACTTTGCTTATTTCATGGTTGAATGTGTTACTATTCAGTTTTCCAAAACTCTTTATATCTTCTAGTTGTGGTTTAGGGTGAGGTCACTGGTATATAATGAAGGTTATCTTACTGTGGCATTGTGTAAATTCCTTAATATCTGTGTGCCTTTATGGATTGGACATTCCCTATTCCATTTGTATGAAATGCTCTGCATTGAGCAATATACTTTAAAATCAATTATACTATTTAAAAAGATAATAAAATTAAGGTGCACCATTAATTTCCTCTAGCTATTGGGCATTTTTTTATGCTTAATGGCAGAAAACAGCAGAATATGCATGAAACAATTCATTCATTTCTCGGAATAATATAGTAAACAAAATAAAATTGGCATTATTTTACCTTAACATTGACGTGGACTGGGAAACAATTGTTGTCAGTAGGTTAATAGGGCACCAGGAATGGAATGAATATTATAGTGGCAATACCAAGTGTAGCAGCCAGCATGCCTTTTCATGTAGCTGCATTTGATAACAAATTTCTGCTATGATGATGTTTCAGTAGATATGGTTTCCTTAAGAAAAGACCTTTCATACATTTCCACAAAATAATTATTGTATTGTGTTAAATTAATAAGTCTTGGGAATTTCTTATGTACTTTAAATGTCCAGAAATGGTTCTCCAGAGAGGTTAGCTATCAATGGTTTATCCTCTAATTAGACCATGTTATTTTCAACAGGAATCTATTTTAATGTAAAATTATCTAATTTTTCATGTAGCTCTATTGCTTTACTCCTAGCAACACAAGAGCTATGGCCCTACATCTGGCTACAGAAGCTCTGTCACTGTACCCATAGCAAGAGAAACTCTGTTGTTCTGCCTTGTTGGGAGCTTATTTTGAAGTGCTATAGTACAGGAAGTCAATCACTTTAGAAACAGACTCTACATACGTTACATGTAAAGAGGTTTTATCAGTGATTTGAGGCATAAAACACCATTTTAAAATGAGTTGCAGGGGAACAAGTTTCTGGAATCTGTTAATGCATAGTTTTCATCTTTATCTTCATATCAGTTTTTTTACGTTATATATTGACCTAAATGACTCCCTGATCATTCATAAGATGCTAATCTACAGTTTTCTCTTAAGCTTTTAAAAAGCTTTGGTGCATTGTTAGTGTATGTTTTAAGGTGAATCTATGTCTGAAGTAATAAATGGCTCTTAGTTGTTTAATAAGGAACTAGTCCTTCATACAACATATAATATATATATGTATATATATACAAAAGTTCAAAGGTAACAGGCACTCACGTCTGGTAAGGTGTAACTTTGCCTGGGTGCAGTATTAAAAAAGGAAACTTTTACAGCATGTAGAGCAAGAAATGCCGCACTCACAGGTCTTAGTGAAGAAAAAAGAAAATACTTTATTTATTGTAACGTCAAACTAACGTTTCGGCTGCTGCTGCAGCCTTTCTCAAAGTGAAATGACACACACAACCCACAACTAATAAATCCATAGTGGCGCCAAAACAGGCTGATGACGTCACTCTGTCGTCAGCTTAAACCCACCCCCATCCGTGTATAACACAAAGAATCAAGGTATAACAAAAATTAGCAAAAAATTTAAACAAAGTAAAGTAACAGTAATCGTAATGACCACATAGTCACAAGCATCCCAAAGTTATAAGTGAAAATCATAAAGAAACGGACAAAATCAAGAAAAGAAACACGTAGAGCAGAAAACACCCTGTTGCTGAACTGCAACTCCCATAGCAAGTCCTGTGGCGGTGTAGTGAGCTGTACATAGATAGAGTATAGAGAATAGAATAGGAAATAAAAAATAAAATAAATATTGAAAGAATCCGCTTGTCGTTTAGGCGGCTGGAGGGACCCTATCGATGCCAGCCGCCTAAACGACAAGCGGATTCTAATTGACGGACAAGCCTCCGTTCGTGAAGGGGTGACTCGCTGGGCTTGGTAATTCTTTCAATATTTATTTTATTTTTTAAATAAGTATTTTCTTTTTTCTTCACTAAGACCTGTGAGTGCGGCATTTCTTGCTCTACATGCTATATATATATATATATATACTGTTTTGGCACTAGACACTAGAATCTTTTTTATGGATTGTTAGTGCATAAAGGTCACTTTATCTCATACCTAAGCTTCAGCCTTTTTTATACTAATGGAAGTTAATAACACCCAAGGGATGAAATAAGTATTGTGTAATAAGTTCATATGTATTAGGATCCACTCGCTGTTATTGACTGAGTGCTGCATAGAGGAATAGCATTGATTTATAGGGAGTTAAGGATAAGGATGTTAGCATTTTTGCTCCTGTTTCTATATTTGCTAGTACTCCAACTTGTGTTAGTAGAGTTGAGAGGCCTCTTAACAGATACGTCTTCTTTAGGAACCCTGTAACTGAACCATTCCATCTACTTGCTGCAGTGTGTTGCTTGAGATAAATGTTTCTTCTACAATTTGGTTCGACAAAACATTTAGTTTAGGAACTTAACACTTTAGAAGTCCTCTGAAACTGTACATATACTGTTTCCCAAGCATGGAAGTGCAAGCCTCTTTTGGTGATCCCTTCTATGGGGAAGGGCTGATTCTAGTGGGTGAACATTTAGCTCTCAAAATGATACAAAAAGAGAAGTAATGGAAGTGCTCACAGTGTAATGAAGAAAAACACTGTTAGTGCTTCTGTTACTTCTCTTTTGAGAATATATATATAATGCAATAATATATCAGTATATACCACCAACAAAAAAATAGTCAATAGAAGTTGTAAAATTCTGCAAGTGCAAATGAGTATATATGCCAACTTTACATTTGGTGCCATCAATAATTGCAATGAAACTGCTGTAGGGAAATGGACTGATGACCCTAACAAGGGTTCGCCTGTGTATAATTTGCCATCTGTGTTGTTTGGCTGAAAATTGTGTTGTCTAATGAATGAAGAGACTTTATACATTCATATTTATTGGTGCCTGTATTGATTAAATATATAAATTAATAATTACATTTGTGTTTTTCCTTTTCTAATTTGTTTTATGACTTTAGAGGCAGAAGTATAGTGTAACCCACTGACAATTTGCAAAATGCATTACTTTCCATTTCCTAGTCTGTATGTTTGTCAATTCACATAAACAAATAGACTTTATCTTGCTATATTCTCATAACATTACCGTTGTCAGCACAATTAAATGCTTTATTTTGTTTCCTACATAACGTCAACAGAATTATTTACACAGTAATTCTTGGAAAGTAAGCTCATTATCTCCCAGAGAAAAATGTATTGGGCTAGTCACTGATTTTTGTAATGGAAGAAAGAAAACTCAGAGTTTATCTATTTACTCATTTTATGATTAAATAGGCTGATGAATTTTCTGCAAAACAGATAAAAAACAGTATTAGGAAAGTTGATCAGTTATATTTCACTTTAGTAAGTGAGTATACAATGGTTTACAAAAAAGCAAACACATTGTCATTTAATATAATGAAAGCTGTGCTAATGTCAGCAATATCTAAATTCCCCTCCATATAAAGTATGGTTTTAACTCAAACATGGTCAGAGGTAACCATTTACCAAGCTCAATTTTCCATGGGGAAATTATTATTATTATTTATGTAGCGCCAACATTTCAAGTGCTTTACAGAGGAAAGGGATACAAATAGGAGACATACCAGTGTACAGATACAGACAAACATTTCACCTTAATCTATTACTGTTACTGTTGGATATTAAAAGAAGACACAAGGGAGAGCACCCTGCCCACTAGAACTTACAATCGAACAGGGAGAGGAAAAGAGACCTTTGTTGGTTGGGCGCGACCATGCCTTTTTTTTACACAACCACGCCCTTTTTTAAACAAAAAATCTGGCCGAAGTTTTGCTAAGCAATTCACCAATGGCGAAATATAGAAACTTGCTGTCATCCATGTCTGGCAAAAAAATTCGCTCATCACTAGTAATGGTAAATGCATAGTGAAAAAGAGATTAAGGTGTTTGTTTGAAAGCTGGGAGGTTCTGACAGTGTCTAATGGGGATGGGGCAAATAATTCCATAAGACAAGGGCAGCACATTACTAGTCCTGGATGTGGGAGAGAAGATCATGTGCAAACCAGGACCTACCCTCCTCATCCCCACAGCTCAATTTATTATATAGGCACCAAGGGCCACGGAGGGCCACCGAGGGCCTATATATAACTATGGTAATTAGTCATTATAGAGATGATGTTAAGCAATTTGTAAATGCCAGGAGTTAGAACACATTCAAACCATTTACTCCATCTGACACTGCAATGCAATAATAAGCACAGAAATCCTAAAGGTCCCCAACCTTTTTTGCACCAATGACCGGTTTCAAGCAACACAATTTTTCCAAGGATTTCCAAGCGTTTCAGGCGTATAATAAAACATAATAAACTAGTGCATAGTATATAATTATTACACATAATGTTAGATATATAGCCGCATTGCTATGTGTAGGCTGATCATATCTAATTGCTGATATCAGAGGTGGCCCAGTGCATCACACAGTGGTCCGTGGCCCGGTGGTTGGGGAACATTGTACAAACTGAACCATCTGAAAAGGAATGGGGACACACAAGCAGGGGGTTCGGGCTGCTGGATAGGTAGCCATATTACTAGGGATGCACCGAATCCCGGATTCGGTTCTGGATTTGGGCCGAATCCAGCCTTTTTTTGATGGATTCAGTTTCGGCCGAATCCACGGTCCCGGCCGAACCCGAATCCGGATACTAATTAGCATAAATGAGCATATGCTAATTAGCATTTGGAAAGGGTTAACATTTAGGGGGGGGATGTTTAGCCGCGCGCAGCGCTCAACTTTTAACCCTTCACGATCCTAATTAGCATATGGGATTTGGCAGAATCCATCAGGGTGGGTTCGGGGGTTCAGCAGAACCCAAAAAAGGGGGTTTGGTGCATCCCTACATATTACTAATCCATAGTTCCTGTTTTAAATTGAATAATAATGTATTTATTTAATATTTATTATATTATTAGAATCTGAACTAGCATTTAACTTAACTTTTTGAGTTATAAGGATCACATAGACAAAGGCCTTAACAGATTGCACCAATTTTTAAATGTCAAGTTCTATTGCCTTATTAACATAAGCACTTTTCTATTTATTTTATCTAAATACCATTTTATAGAAACAGGTTTTTATAAAGCACAGCTTTACTCTTCATCACGACCCAGTGGGGACCAGACATTAAATTAAAGGAAAATCAAGGCTCGGTGACACAAAAAGTTTTTCCTTTGGTTAATCTTATTAAATAAAAAGCTAATGTTGTTGTTTTATAACCTTCATTAAAATTGTATCCACACGAATGTTAACAAAATTACACTGTAGCAACATAAGTACAATTTAGCATCTTGAAACGATGAATGCAATAAAAATGCACTAATGCATCTTCAGCTTTAATGTTACAAGGCAACTATATGAAAAAGCTAAAAACAAACAGAAAGCTTAATAAAAATATGCATTTATAATCTCTAAACTTGCTTTCAAATGACAAAACCTTGGACAGTGACAATGATTTTTCAACAGAATTTTCGGTTACAGATGGGCCCTCTTTTTTTTTTTTACTGTTCATATTTAGTAATGATTTTAATGGTATCAGGCACTATCTGACATACAACCTTTCCTTTGTAAACAGGGCCCTCCTGACACTCTATAGCCCATAGTCTTGGTTTTTATTATATTATACAATAAATAAGTTACATTTTCCTTGGGGAGGTGAGAAAAGGAATTTCTTGAGTGATTTATTACAATAAAAAATAAAAAAATAAAAACACTGTTATACAAAGCTATAGGATAAGGTCAGCAAGAAGGGAAAACAAGAACTTCAGCTACAACTGCACATAATAAATGTATATCCTTTGCCATAAACAATTTGATAGAGAGCTAATCCCATAGGGTTCTTGTCACTATGATGGACTTATCTGGCACCTTTAATTACTATACATAGTTACTCAGGAGAATGGGAAGCAGTTTGGGGACAGTAGCATTTTTTAATGACAAAATGTCCCATGTGTCATGACTTTAACTATACAGTACTGATATATCTTGCATAGAATTGGGAAGCTCTCCTGCACAAGGTACTGCACTCTAGCTGATTGCATTCAGATTGCTGCATGTGGAATAGTGCTAAGTGACAGAAAATGCACCTCTGGTGACTACTTAAAAACATCACATTTTCTGAAAGTTCAAGTTCTGGTATAAACTTGGTATGAATATGTGGCCTGTATGTGTGTACCAAAGGCACCACACAAAGGACATTTTCTGAAAGGGACTTGATGCAACTTGCAGGCTTGTAGGGGGGTGAAATATATTTTTATTAAATATGTAAATAGTTTGAGGTTATTACCATTTTAGCCAACCCTTAGGGGGAGATTTACTAAGGCACAAACGCTTCGAATGCGTCTGAATGTTTTTTTCGTAATGATCGGTATTTTTGCAACTTTTTCGCTGCCATCGAGACTTTTCGTTTTTTTCCGCAACTTTTTTGTCGCCGCTGCAACTTTTTCGTATATTTTTCGCGACTTTTTCGTCGCCGCCGAGAAAAAATCGTATTGTTGCGCCGAGTACGAAAGTTTCGGATTCATTCAAGCTTCAGTATCGTGACTTTCCTTGGGCCAGGTTGGAGCTGCAGAGTGCCATTTATTCCTCTGTGAAGCTTCCAAAATCATGCAAAGTCGGAAAGGTTTTTCCGCCGTTTACGATCGTTCAATACGATAAAGTCGCGACGGCGACGAAATAGTCGCGCAAAATACGATAAAGTCGCAACGGTAATGAAAAAGTTGCAAAAAATACTAAAAAGTTGCGATGGCGCCGAAAAAGTCGCAAAATTCGCTTCGAATTCGTGCTTTGGTAAATCTGCCCCTAAGAGTTGGCCTGTAGAGGAATCCCCCAACAGAACCCTGCATAAGGAAGTGCAAGAGCCAGGGACATCCACTTTGACTGATGAAAGCAAGAAGTGAATTACACCAGGGAGCCTGAGGCATGCCATTTTAGAGAGGTACCAAGGTTAATAATAATTAGGTTAGATAGCAATTAGTTAGTTGCGTGGATCTCACTCTAGATGGTAAGAGTTAGTGATAGGCTAGTTAGTTGAGCAGCTGAGGTTCCAATGAGATAGGGAAGGGCCAGTGCCCTGGTGGTTAAGGGACCCAATGAAAAAAGGACTAGGTTAAGAAGGGTCTAGTACCTCAAACACAAGGGTAAAAGTGTGTGAAGTACTGTATCTCAGCCTGGGCAAAGGCTGGAAGATACCATTGCAGCCTAGAGACAGTTACATATCTCAGCCTGGGCAAAGGCTGGAAGATACCATTGCAGCCTAGAGACAGTTATATATCTCAGCCTGGGCAAAGGCTGGAAGATACCATTGCAGCCTAGAGACAGTTATATATATCAGCCTGAGCAAAGGCTGGAAGATACCATTGCAGCCTAGAGATAGTTACATATCTCAGCCTGGGCAAAGGCTGGAAGATACCATTGCAGCCTAGAGACAGTTATATATATCAGCCTGGTCAAAGGCTGGAAGATACCATTGCAGCGCAGAGACAGTTATATATCTCAGCCTGGGCAAAGGCTGGAAGATACCATTGCAGCCAAGAGACAGTTACATATCTCAGCCTGGGCAAAGGCTGGAAGATACCATTGCAGCCAAGAGACAGTTACATATCTCAGCCTGGGCAAAGGCTGGAAGATACCATTGCAGCCTAGAGACAGTTACATATCTCAGCCTGGGCAAAGGCTGGAAGATACCATTGCAGCCTAGAGACAGTTACATATCTCAGCCTGGGCAAAGGCTGGAAGATACCATTGCAGCCTAGAGACAGTTACATATCTCAGCCTGGGCAAAGGCTGGAAGATACCATTGCAGCCTAGAGACAGTTATATATCTTTGCCTGGGCAAAAGCTGGAAGATACCATTGCAGCCTAGAGACAGTTATATATCTTTGCCTGGGCAAAGGCTGGAAGATACCATTGCAGCCTAGAGACAGTTACATATCTCAGCCTGGGCAAAGGCTGGAAGATACCATTGCAGCCTAGAGACAGTTATATATCTTTGCCTGGGCAAAAGCTGGAAGATACCATTGCAGCCTAGAGACAGTTATATATCTTTGCCTGGGCAAAGGCTGGAAGATACCATTGCAGCCTAGAGACAGTTACATATCTCAGCCTGGGCAAAGGCTGGAAGATACCATTGCAGCCTAGAGACAGTTACATATCTTAGCCTGGGCAAAGGCTGGAAGATACCATTGCAGCCTAGAGACAGTTATATATCTCAGCCTGGGAAAAAAGCTGGAAGATACCATTGCAGCCTAGAGACAGTTATATATCTCAGATTGGGCAAAGGCTGGAAGATACCATTGCAGCCTAGAGACAGTTATATATCTCAGATTGGGCAAAGGCTGGAAGATACCATTGCAGCCTAGAGACAGTTACATACTGTACATTGTCCCTGATCTAAAGTAGAGACAGTGAAGTAGGGAACTGGGGAAATATGTGTGGCAACTACCATTAAAGAAACTATTGGTGACTGTGATGTAACAGCAGTGCAAATATGGCACAGCTAAGTATTTGAATACGTTACTGGATGCCACATTGCAGGCTTACATCACTGAACTGATATGCTACATTTAGGGGCAAATTCAGTTCAAGGGGAAAACTTTATCACCTAATTCAATAGATATTTCCCCAGAGATTTCAATGGAGTTATGATGAAATAAAGTTTTTTCACTGAACTGAATTTGGCCTTGTCATTTATTTTGATCTAGAAAATGAACAAAAAGAAAAGCTAAAAAACAGCATTTATTTGCGCACACAGAATGATGCTAACTTGCTTCATGATGAAAAGTCGTAGTTTATTCTACTTCCAAAAGATTATTTGAAACCGTAACAAGTCACAAGTCAGTCATTGAAAAAACTGGAGAGAAAAAATCTTTTTAGTGCTCATTATCATAGCAATTACCTGCTTGCAAGAACTTTTCATTTTTGACAGCCCATAATTTTACATTCAAATAATGCAGAAACCTCAGAATAATATACTTTTCATCCTTTTTGCTTTCATGTTCTTAATTGCAGGACATATGATTGAAAATTGTACACATTAACGTTTCCTTATGGTGCGTAAAACTTACAGGTACTGTTATTATTTTCAGAAAATAATCTTAAATCACTACGTAATATGTCTAATTAAACAATTTATGCCTGATGACCTTTTTCAACTCATAAATTTTCTATGTTAAGAACCATCAATGATGCTTGTTAAAAACTCGGGGAAATCTTTTCATGTGCAATGAAGTATATAATATTCAGAATATGAGTTAGCGCCAGGCATCCGAGTATGTACGGTATGCTATAGATACTCCCCATGCATGAAGAAATCCATACTTATTCATATACTTAGAATAAATAACCATGTTTATTACATTCTATGAGATATGGAATTCCTTCTCATTTTGTGAAAGATACTTCCTTTTGGATAAAAAGTTACAGAGCCTATCACCATGATCAGAGGTATAAAACCTAATGGGGCCATTTATTAGTAGGAAAATTTAAACCATCATATTTTTTCTTTGATTGTTCTACCTGCAGGCTGAATTAGAAAAGATAATCATTGCCTTTTGCTACAGGGTGCTGCCTAGGTGCAAATTTTCTAGTGCTGATAAATAGCCCCATTTATATTTTTTCATGCCTCTTAGGGCTCTGGCACACGGGGAGATTAGTCGCCCGCGACAAAACCCCCTGTTTGCGGGCGACTAGTCTCCCCGGATTGCCATCCCACCGGCGAAAATGTAAATCGTCGGTGGGATGGCATACACGGCGGCACGATTTCAGTGAAATCGCGCCGCCGTGTTTGCCATCCCACCGGCGATTTACATTTTCGCGGGTGGAATGGCATTTCAGGGAGATTAGTTGCCCAAGACACAGGAGATTTGTCGCGGGTGACTAATCTCCCCGTGTGCCAGAGCCCTTATGCGTTTTACTCTAAGACCTCTGTTTAGCTCAAAATAACCTAGTATTTCCTAATTTTCTAATGCTGTTATTCAGACACCCCTTTTTATGGTACGTTTATTACAGGTGACATATTAACAATGGTTAACTTTACTGTCTCACAGTGCTGAGGTCTTGGTGTCACAACTGTGTTGAGTCTGTATATTTATTTCAATTTATGTTGGTTTGTCTGGGTGCTGCAGTTTTCTCCTACAGGAAAGATTAATCAGATATATGTTTGTTCCCTGTGCCAGGACAATTAGATTGTAAGCTCCACTGGGAGTAGGACATGTATTAGATTGAACACTAATATGGCACTGCTATAAAAACAAAGGGAAAAATAATATCTTGCAGTCCTTTTCCTTGAGTTGAGTTGAAAGTAGTGTGGTATTAGAATTATAACTTGGGGAATGTAGGGATTCAAGCTCTGTCCAGATGCATGGGGCCTTATGACATTTATGGAACATAATACTCCAGGCAGCCAAAATACTTTACCAGAGGATCTCTTGATAGGTCCAGACCTTGATGGTTAACCCTTTCCGAATGGAAACACCTACAGCACAAAGCATTGTTTACACCTGTTTTATGTTAGAGCGGTTCCTGAATAACAGGTTTTCTGGTGTGTATTCCAACAATGTTTTGTCCTTCTACTTCTTGACTTTTAAATGGGAATATAAAGATGAAATAATTTGTGTTCACTTGGCTTTGTCTAAGAGCATTTAGCATTAATATCTAGATCCAAAACTATTATTATTTTTGTTTTAAATACAAACAAGTTACCTAGATATAATGGTACATTTTAATGTTTTAATACAGTTTTTCAAAGGTGTTAAACTTTTTTCATTTCAAAATGGATATGTGTACTCAGAGTTCTAAGATCAAACTACATAACAACACACTTTGTAAAAGTTTCATTTATGAAACCAAATTGTTCACTTTGTTGGTACAGTGCGTATTAATTTGAAAATATAAATATTAATGAATCGTTTCATTAAAGAAAATTAATTTGGGTGATAATCATCTAAAGCATTAAAGGGATTCTCAGTTAATTCCATTTCTCCATGTTAATAGATTTCTTTTTTCCTTTTGAATTTCATAATTCATATTTGTTTAACTGTATTAGTCTCATTTTTGTGAGCAGCATATTAAAAATGGGTTCTGAATTTCTGTAATAAAACTGAAAAACAGATCATGCGAGCATGGTGATTAATTCAGTTATGTGTTAAGCAATGAAGATGTAGAATCCTTGGGGATAGGCACTAAGTGAATTGAGATAAACAAAATGATTCTGTATCTTTCAAAATGGTTCAAATGCACTTTTTTTTTTGAAAAGGCACCATAGATTAGAGTCATCACATGGCAGGGCCATAACAATAGAAGCAACAGATTCTAAACTGCTGGCGGGGTGAGAAGGGATAATAGAATAATAAAAGGCCCAGTGGGACCTGTTCTGAGGTGCAATTTCCATGTATGTAAAAAAAAATCCCACAACATACAGAATTTGTTTAAAAAATAATTTTCACAATAAAACGATTCTTTTGTAACAATGTTTTCTATAACTACTTTATTCCCCAGTAGCACATCACTTCTTTACTTCTGTACAGATAGGTCAGTATGGGTTTTTGTATGTGAGTGTATAGATAGGTCAGTATGGGTCTGTATGTGAGTGTATAGATAGGTCAGTATGGGTCTGTATGTGAGTGTATAGATAGGTCAGTATGGGTCTGTATGTGAGTGTAATGGGTCTGTATGTGAGTGTATAGATAGGTCAGTATGGGTCAGTATGTGAGTGGATAGATAGGTCAGTATGGGTCTGTATGTGAGTGTATAGATAGGTCAGTATGGGTCTGTATGTGAGTGTATAGATAGGTCAGTGTGGGTCTGTATGTGAGTGGATAGATAGGTCAGTATGGGTCTGTATGTGAGTGGATACACAGGTCAGTATGGGTCTGTATGTGAGTGTATAGATAGGTCAGTGTGGGTCTGTATGTGAGTGTATAGATAGGTCAGTATGGGTCAGTATGTGAGTGGATAGATAGGTCAGTATGGGTCTGTATGTGAGTGGATACACAGGTCAGTATGGGTCTGTATGTGAGTGTATAGATAGGTCAGTGTGGGTCTGTATGTGAGTGGATAGATAGGTCAGTATGGGTCTGTATGTGAGCGTATAGATAGGTCAGTATGGGTCTGTATGTGAGTGTATAGATAGGTCAGTATGGGTCAGTATGTGAGTGGATAGATAGGTCAGTATGGGTCTGTATGTGAGTGTATAGATAGGTCAGTATGGGTCTGTATGTGAGTGTATAGATAGGTCAGTATGGGTCAGTATGTGAGTGGATAGATAGGTCAGTATGGGTCTGTATGGGAGTGTATAGATAGGTCAGTATGTGAGTGGATAGATAGGTCAGTATGGGTCTGTATGTGAGTGGATAGATAGGTCAGTATGTGAGTGGATAGATAGGTCAGTATGGGTCTGTATGTGAGTGTATAGATAGGTCAGTGTGGGTCTGTATGTGAGTGTATAGATAGGTCAGTATGGGTCTGTATGTGAGTGTATAGATAGGTCAGTGTGGGTCTGTATGTGAGTGTATAGATAGGTCAGTATGGGTCTGTATGTGAGTGTATAGATAGGTCAGTATGGGTCTGTATGTGAGTGTATAGATAGGTCAGTATGGGTCTGTATGTGAGTGTATAGATAGGTCAGTATGGGTCTGTATGTGAGTGGATAGATAGGTCAGTATGGGTCTGTATGTGAGCGTATAGATAGGTCAGTATGGGTCTGTATGTGAGTGTATAGATAGGTCAGTATGGGTCAGTATGTGAGTGGATAGATAGGTCAGTATGGGTCTGTATGTGAGTGTATAGATAGGTCAGTATGGGTCTGTATGTGAGTGTATAGATAGGTCAGTATGGGTCAGTATGTGAGTGGATAGATAGGTCAGTATGGGTCTGTATGGGAGTGTATAGATAGGTCAGTATGTGAGTGGATAGATAGGTCAGTATGGGTCTGTATGTGAGTGGATAGATAGGTCAGTATGTGAGTGGATAGATAGGTCAGTATGGGTCTGTATGTGAGTGTATAGATAGGTCAGTGTGGGTCTGTATGTGAGTGTATAGATAGGTCAGTATGGGTCTGTATGTGAGTGTATAGATAGGTCAGTGTGGGTCTGTATGTGAGTGTATAGATAGGTCAGTATGGGTCTGTATGTGAGTGTATAGATAGGTCAGTATGGGTCTGTATGTGAGTGTATAGATAGGTCAGTATGGGTCTGTATGTGAGTGTATAGATAGGTCAGTATGGGTCTGTATGTGAGTGGATAGATAGGTCAGTATGGGTCTGTATGTGAGTGGATAGATAGGTCAGTATGGGTCTGTATGTGAGTGGATAGATAGGTCAGTATGGGTTTATGTATGTGAGTGGATAGATAGGTCAGTATGGGTCTGTATGTGAGTGTATAGATAGGTCAGTATGGGTCTGTATGTGAGTGTATAGATAGGTCAGTATGGGTCTGTATGTGAGTGTATAGATAGGTCAGTATGGGTTTATAATGTAACTATGTAACTACAGTATGTGTAGTGAACCACTGATTGTAAAGTGAATGACTTTTGAAGCGAAATATAACTTTAAATCTGCTGGGGAATCTGGGTATTTAGCACAGTCTAAGATCTAGATGGGCATTACGCTTGTACCTCCTATGCAGAAGACCTAAATCTTACAGTACATTGAGTAGCTTATCTTTGGGCATTGAAACATTGGAAGCAAATCAGCTGCAATTGCTGGTGCCTCATGAGCTAGCTGAACTTTAATCAACTTGAGGATACTTTCCCCCTTCTTTTGTGATCTGATATTGGGGTAATGTGTGTTTCAGTGTGGGGGGGGGGGGGGTGACCAGTGGAAACTAATTAGCACAAATAAAGTCATTTTACCTCTTTTGTAATGTGTCATTTGACTGTTTAAATCCCCCATGTTTTTTCTTTTATTTTTTTCAGTTACAGGTATACAGTATGTACTGAAAAGAGACATAAAGTCTACCAAAGAGGAATGCGCTGTTTGTTAAATATACCTCACTGTGTCACGATAACTTTTCAAATGTTAAATTGTATTTGTTAATGCCTCTAGCAAGTTCTAATGAAAAAGTGAACCCACTGCTGTAATCCAGCATTTATTTGTCAGAAGTCTATTGATTGATCTTCTTTGCTGATACATGCAATGGCAGATTATCATTATCTATGTGTTTGCCTAAAACACTAAAGTGACTGGCTGACAATAAGAATGAGTATGACTATTATTCTGCAAAAGCACATGTTTATTACTGCTCAGAAGATATGTGAGTATATTTTTAACCATACCTTACCTACTAAAAATCATTAAAGCATTGAATAAACCCAATAGGATTGTTTTGTCTCCAATAAGGATGAATCATATCGTAGTTGGGATCAAGTACAAGGTCCTGTTTGATTATTACAAAGAAAAAATAAAAATTTGAAATTATTTAATTAAAATGGAGTCTATGGGAATAATGGGTTTTCTGATAACAGATCCCATACCTGTGATACATTTAGGGAAGGGTACTCAATAAAAACCTGCATTCAATGGTCATAATAAACTACAACCAATCCTATATGCCAAATTAGTGCAGCATTTGATAAGGTACCAACAGCTAAATAAAAATTTTTTCAAGCATAAAAACTAATTGATACTTTAACTAAAACTGCCCACAGTTTTTAATAAAATTTGGTCAGTTTTCAAATTTGCTGTGGGAGCTGTATACTTATTCATTTCTGGAGCTATTGCACCAACAAGATGTGGTGTGAAGATATTTTTTACTGGACATGTGTAGAATTCCGCCAATAAAACTGGAAGAAATAAAACATTTTTTTATTCAACCCAAAAGTCTGATGTTAAAGTGAGCTTGAATTAAAAAACTAACTAACAAACAAACAAACAAAAAGTTACCAGGTGGCAAAACACATATATAGCAATGTTACACTTTAATTAACCTAGTGATCCACAACCAGTGGCTGTGGGACAACATGTTGCTCCCCAACCCCTTGGATGTTGCTCTCAGTGCCGCCAAACCAGGCAGTAATTTTTGAATTCCTGACTTGGGGGCAAGTTTTAGTTGAATAAAAACAAGATTTACTACCAAATAAAGCCCCCTGTAGGCTGATAGTGTGCATAGAGGCTGCCTAATAGCCAATCACAGCCCTTATTTGGCACCTCCATGAACTTTTATGGTGCTTGTGTTGCTCTCCAAGTCTTTCTACATTTGACTGTGACTCACGAGTAAGAAAGGTTGGGGACCCCTGCCTTAACACATGTGTGTGTGTGTGGGGGCCATCCAGTTGTCCTAATTTTTAATCACAAGCCTTCATCTTTATCTTCTTTATTTTAGATAGGAAGTAGTTATGTGAGAGTTATGATCAGGAATATTTTCCGATCTGCACCTGATGATACCCTGAGAGACCCGACCTGCATGTGACCCAGCCCTCTGCGTCAAAGCGATTTATATACCCCTGCACACCCCTTATTGGAGGGGGCAAGTGAGTATATAAACAAATGCAACCTCATTATTTGTAGGGCATTTAATGGCGTGAAGAGGTTGGAGAGTGGACATGCTGGTGGCAACTTCATGCAAGCACAACCAGCATCTGGGGCAATTGGTTGGCTCAAACCTGCCCCAACCCACACATCACTAGTTGGTATGGTAGGGCAATAATCTTACTATAATTTGTAAAAAACTTTAGATGATATGTGCAAGATTCAGACAGGACCTAGTACTTTAGGCTTTGGGTCTCTTACATGGGTAATAATATGGTCTCAGTTTGTGTGGTTTCATATTTACCAACTACACCAGAAATATGTTGGAAGTGGTGGAGACAGTTACAGTTTTTATTTATTCCATGGTTGTACAGTTTATCTCACTACATGTGAGACAAGGAGCTTATTTCTGGGCACAATGGCTTTTGCATGCATTGGTCAATAAGTTCACAAACTATGGCACAATTAGTACAGGTGGTTGCTATGCTAACAGGACTACAGAGGTACTACAATAAGTGAACCCCACGGTTACCTCTTTGAAAGGCCAATAATTTCCCCAGTGACAGACTATTTAAGGACTTCACTGTGTAGCAGATGACACATCATGAGCCATTCTATAATATTTAAAGGTCAAGATGACCAAAGGGAATACACATTGTAACAGCTCATCAATTTCCTGTTATAATTTTACCTCAAGAGATTGTCTGCTATGGTGGTGAAAAAGACCAACAAAGAGATAATTCAGTCATCTTCTAGTAAAAACAAACCCTGTCTGGACAAGCAGTAAGGGATATCACCAAATATGAAGATAGCACCCAGAGGGCATTAATTATTGTTATGGAACAGGCACCCCTGTGCTTCAATAAAATGCCTTCGAAGTGAAGAAAGTATCTATTGTGGATCTCAGAAGTTTACAGCAACTTCAAATCCAAATAGAGTAAAGACATTATCTTCATTAACTTTCACTTTAGATTTCTTCTAAATGTTCTACAATAAGCCATGGAGATGAACTCATTCTTTCTCAGCAGTTTTCAGATGATTTAACTACTGTACTGACTACTATAATCATCCCATTGTACTGAGCAGTAACAAATAACAACTATTGTACAGGACCTTTTTGAAGAATTTCAGTTTGTCAAAAATAATAACCCATAGCAGAATGATGTTTATGCACACCCCCCAGTCTTCTCTAGCAAATTTCTCAGCATAATATTGCAAGTTAGTTCTATAAAGCCTATTAAGCAGATCTTTTCAGTATTGTGTGCTTTAGGAGATTGTCATGTGGCAGATGCCTTAGATTGCTCCTCTGCCTAATTGGGCAAGAATTATTATGAACTCCACCTTACCTGTAAGTCTGACACACAGCAGTGAAGGAAAGGGTGAGGTTCATTTTACAAAACCTTTTGTCTTTCTCAATGACAAAGTGTAAAAATTAGTGATGAGCATGGATTCGCAGTGAATTTCCGCATTTTGCCATTGGCGAATTATTTCGCGAAACTTCTGTGAAAATTCACCACAGAAAAATTTGTTGCGTGAAATTTTTTTTGTGTGCATGAAATTGGGCGCGGTTATGGCAAAAAAGGCACTGTAACACAAAAAAAATTGCAATCGCATCAAAATTGGGCGTGGACGCGGCAGAAAAGCGCGGGTGACAAAAAAAATAGATGAGGGCGACGAAAAATAAACGCAGGCAACAAAAAAATAGACGCACATGACAAAAATAGCCGCGAGCGACAAAAAAAAAAATTGCGCAACAAATGTGTTCCGCAAATTTTTCGCCGTTCCGCTAATTTTCTTGCCATTTTGCGAATTTGATGGCGAAGCGAAACGGGACAGATTTGCTCATCACTATTAAAAATGATAAAGACAAAACTTTCATCAATAAGTGTTTTATTAAAAAATGATTTTTTAAGCCTAAAAATTATGTAGAACACCATTTTGTAAAAACCTGATTGATTTAGCTGATACTGAGCACCGCTGCACACTGCCCCTTTGGGAAGGATAATGCTGGGGAATGTTGAATGTTTCACAGAATCACTTGGGTTTAATGGGGGAACCCCACCCAATTCTCTGACTTGGGGTCCCACACCCAGCCCCACGACATGCATATCTACTTTCTCAAAAATGTTTGCCATTCCATAAAAGTCCCACAGGCTCCTTCCCACATCTACTTTATCCACCTGCAACTGCTGGTCAGGGACTGCATGGTAACGACATTATACTATATATAACTATAAGATTTTCTGTAAATTTAAAATCAAGCTCCGTTTTTCCAGTCATAATCCACTGATAAGCCACTAAAACCACTTGCTTCCTATGATTCCATGATGAGAGTTTTACAGATATGCCACCCAGCCTTCTTGTGTTCCAAATGCCACTTGCTTCTCTTTTTTACAGACATGTCAGTCCTGCGGTTCTATCCATGGGTCCAGCTAAGTACAGATTATTGCCATTATATTAGGATTCCTTAATTCTCTCTTAAGATTATATGCAGCAGTGTACCAAATATTTAACAAAATCCAAGTAAATCATATTCAATCTCAAGATTTAATTTCTACTCATTTTAATATATTGAATAGCTTTAACATTATAGAGTTCAGGCTTATATGACTATAGTTGCATGTGGGTCTTCCAAAATATTTTTTATTCCACACACAACTTTCTGTTTCTAACCCCTAGCATTTCATAGCATGAATATTTTTGCCAAAAATGAAATAAAACATAAAGATAACATTGCTATAATTTAATTGTTCAGCCATATCATTTTATTGAAAATGTGCCATTTAATATACATTTGTGTCTCAGCCCATATTTATGCGATGTGATTCACTTCCAGTGATTCATTGGCATGCATGACTAGATATAATGGCATCTGAGATTTCTTTTAAATCACATAACACTGGATATTGTATTTTGCCATCTGTTTGCTACTTAAGGAGATCACAGTGGAAACAAAAGAGAAGTTATTATGTAGATGCCCCTATCTGTTTTGTATGCTCTAGAAACAAAGGTATTCCAGAATGGTGTAGAGAATAATTGTATTATTTGCATAGGTTTTGTAAACAAAGTTACTATAAAGTGATATGATCCAGTGAATTGTCATGGGTATAAACAAACTAGCATAAATAAGTGATTTTAATTTAGGTATAAGAATAATGATGTTTATGTTATTTATCAGTTATAACACAAAACCTTGTGAAAAAAATACAAATGCACCCCATAGACTTGAATGCTCTTGCTATACATATTTAAGACTGAAAAATCTCATCATGGGAATAGCTTGAATATTCTTCTTTGTGTTGACCAAAATGATGTCAGAAAAGAATTCCCAGAACTCCAATTGGCAATTTAAGCTCATTAGTGTGTGTGTGTGTAGGATGGGGGGGAGGCATGGAATGAAGGTTATCTATTTCAGTTGATTTATATTTATTGGATTTTACCTTGCCTCCTAAGGATTGTGGCTATATAAGACCTGATTTCACTGCCTCTGTCATTTTAGGGAGGATTCTATGGTCATAACCCCCCCCCCCCCCAAGTCAGGAATGCTAACTTTCACTTTCCAGAGCAATCCCTACCTGACAGCACAGAACAAATCTTTCCCCCTCACCAGCTCAACCAATGCCCATCAGCCTCCACCAAGGTCAGACAGGGCTGGCGGGGGCACTAGGAAAAAACCTGGTGGACCCCACCGACCCAAGCCCACTCCCTGCCCGGGCCATCCCCTCTCCACTGAGCCTGCCCCCTGCCTGGACAGCCCCCTCTACCCTGATCAAAGCTACTTAAGAGATGTGGTGTGGAGGTGGTGTGGAGGTGGATGTCAGGAAGAGGGCCCTGGAGGTCGCAGTCCCAGTGGGCCCCAATGCTTCAGTCTGATGCTGGCCTCCACAGTTGAATCCATTGTGTAATGCTTAATTGTAATTGGAGAGACAAGCAATACAAACTGTGTTATGTACCAAAGCTGTAAGGGGTGAGTGGGTTTAAAAGTACAACAACAAATAAATCCCCCAAGACAAAAAGCTCCCTTCAAAAATATGAAATAATAATGTAACTGTAAGAACTATAAGCCAAACATGTATCCAGTAGCATCTTATGCATATTTTTCTATTTAATATAAGCAAAGTAGTGTTCATGATTTTCTGAATGCCAACTGTAATATAGAAACTGTTTGTATGGAGGTCTCGATGTTACATTATTGTGACTTAGCGCCTTGTCTCTCTAGATGGGATATGTATTCATTTTTTATGGTTATATATCTATATATATTTAAATGTTTACACTTTTTACGCCTAAGTAAGATGTGCGATGACATTAATGTTCATTTGTTGAATACTTGCCTGAAAAAAATGCCAAACATTTAATGAATATAGACAGTAAGTACCACGTTCATAGAAGGCTGCATTTTCAAAAGCCATCAGGCAATGTAGATCTAGGTCACATGGTAAAAGCGGAGAATCGTTTATATGAAGGAGCTCAGTGGTAGTTTACACTAGCTAATTGGGTGCATATGTCTATGATGTTTATCAAATGGCATTTTCGTGTTCTTAAAGAACTGAAGAAAGCAGCCTCTCTAATTACTAATATTTCATTAGTTTTAATGACTGTTTCACACTTGGACATTTAATAGAACAATTATAAATAGCTGGCTTCAAAAATGTTATGAATGCTGGCCTTTAAATAATGGAATCCAGCATTTCTCCATGCATGTTTAATTACAAAGCAACAATCTGCTCTGTGCACCTCACATGTATGGCCCAAAAGGGAATTAGAAGTGTATGAAAATGAACGCAAAGTTTATTACTTGCAGAGGTATTTTAGAATAATCCTGAAACTTTAACTGTATTGCAATTATTATAATGATTTTTTTTTTTCAAATTATTTGTTTCCTTTGTGAATATATTAAATCCTGAAGCAGTGGGAACTCAGTCAGCTGCTTTTTGCCTGTAAGTATGCAAAGAAACCCACTGAACTGGAAACAGCTTGTTATCCACTGTACAGTACTATGTTCTGTATGAAGGGATTGGTCTCACTTATGGTTGAAGGTTCAGACAGGCACAAAATTCCATCTATGAAAACTGCTGTAGTCAAAATATTTGTGGCATTTTTTTTTATATTTTATGAATCTTGATGTGCCTATCATGTCTAAGCAATAAAGGTAATGTTTGGCCACACCTCAAGTCTTACCATTCTGCTTTAACATCCATACTATTTTGTTCTGTTGGTAATTTTAACCGACCAGAACCTTACTATACAAGCAGACCCTGAGACAAGGTTCTCAGCATAACTGATGCTTTATTCATTAATCAAAGACAGAATCTTGTGGAAGCTTTCAGCAACACAGAACAGCAACTGAAATGTGTCACTAACAGCTTCCAATGAGACCCTGAAAAGTCTTAGCCTTTTATAGAGGATGACATACCTTATCTAAAAAGTATATGATACCCATTTTACAACTTTCTGTGTGCTCTGTGGTTCCAGCTGTGCAAATAGCAAAGTGCACGTAGGGTCTTAACTAGTCAGCATTATCATGTCAGGCCCTTGTGATTTTATAAGATGGCACATTTGACTTTTTATATTCTACTTTATACCTTGCATATATATTATATTTATTTACCTTTATCTCCTTCCTCACCTGCCTTGGGTTGTCTTTATAGGGGACACTGGGGGATTTTATGTGTCCCTTTATGCAGAACTTACCCGTCATAAGTGAGTGTCTCAACAGTGCCAACTGCTTGGCAGCTGGATTTTACACCGTTTGGTTAGATCATCATTGAGTAGCCCAGTAAATCCATGATGGGTGTCAAGGCAGAATTTGATAATTTCAAGATTATTAAATGAAAAGTTTATAATGAAAATGTTTATTTTCCCCAGCCTCCCTTGGTTTCTTATCCTGTGTCTATCTTTTTATTCAATGAAAAATATCCAGATTCTGGCAGCTGAATTATCTTATTATGTTAGACGTTGACATGCACAACCTGTTTCTCAATAGCTGTTCCCTACTTGCCCAATATACACTTCTCATTCTATCTGGCTTGGTATCAGCTGCCATGTTGATTTAGAAATTGACTAGTTTATTTGTAATAGATTCCTTCACAACTGAGTAATGTAAGTAGTATTCTAGATTAAACAAAATAAGAATTCCTTATGCATTTTATTAAATCATGTTATTTGATTGAAAGTACATTTACAAATAAGTCATACAGCAATCCAGATTTTTCATATCTTATAGAAAGACATTAATAAGTAAGACTATGGACAGGCTTTTCTACAAACCTGTTTTTGACCAAGTTGACCTCTTGACCATTGTCAGGATCAGCCAGGATTCGAACACCACTTGTGGTGTTCCTGGCGGCATGCATTTGCCTCTGTAGCCACTGGAGGCATTTTGGTCAGTTTGATTCTTCTCTTGTCTGTCATCTGCTTTCTGTCTGCTCCCTTTCCTCCGCCCACCTCATTAATCTCATGTGTTTCCCATCTCCTAATCTTCACCCTTTATAAGCCTTTCCCTGACCATTGCCCCTTGCTTGGTCATTAATTGTTTCTTGCGACCCTGCCTCCGTGTTCCTGGTTCCTGTGACTTTTCTTGTTTCATGCTGGTTCCAAGCTTCAGTGTTCCTGTGTCCTGTTCCTGCTTTCTACCCTGTTCCTGTTGTCTAGTGCCCTTCCTAGTTCTGCTTGATCTCCCGGTTCTGACCTTGGCCTGTCCTCGACTTCGCTTCATTGCCGCTTGCCCTGACCTTTTGCCTGTTTTTGGATTCCACCTCTGCCTGCCGTTCTATTCAGTGTGTACTGTATTACCATTGTGTGCACTGCTACGCTTCTAGTTATTAAAGTTGTTCACTATATCATGGCCTCTGACACCAGTTCTGTGACTTATGGATACACTCCGGGTTACCCAGTCTTCAGGCTCCCACCTTCCTGGTACCCCACGGCGTCTCCTCAGGGAGATCATGACAACCATGTATAGGCCCCACCCCAATAATATCTATGGTTTTGGCATGAATCAGGCAGGAAGTCCCATTTGCAGAGGGTATTGGATGCAAGCTTGGTGTGGCTCTCAATGTAATCTGATCATTGGCCTGAGGGTCAGACCTTCAGATCCACTATATCTATCTGTTAATTTTTAGTTTGTCTACTTTTAGTCATATGAGTGGAATATGCCATCCATTTCATTTTCAGAAAAACAAGTTAAATCTCATATATACTGTAGACTACAGAGCTAGTGGCTTCCACACTCTCATGAAAAAATTCTTGCTTATATTCAAGATGATTACTTCTGAATTAATCAAGCTTAACTTGCTTTGTTCTCCTGCAATAGCAAAAGCTATAGCAATTTGTAAGCATAGCTAAATAACAATGTAGAATAAAGAAAATCATGTTTCTTTTATTTTTCTACAGCTTATTTTTACTAACGTACTTGTCCATTGTCGATATACAGAATGAAACAATATATTCTTTAGCCTACTTAAAAAGTACCAGTTTAAGCACTCAAAAGGTAAAATATAAAGAAATGTATTTCAGTTTACAAACAGAAAGATCATACATGTGATTACGAATAGTGGAAGAGAAGAAATCAGGGGGCTGACTTATAAGCACAAGTTCTAAACTGCACAAGGGACGTTGCCGATAGCAACCGATTAGCAATTATTTTTTAATAGTCTACTACAAGTGGAAAAGAGAGCAAAGACCTGATTGATTACTATTAGCCGCAGCACTTGTGAAATTTATATCAACCCTAAAATCCATGCTTACAGAATATACAAAAGTCATTTTTTTATACCATACCGGGTTTCACCTCATTATACATCATCGAGTGGCAGCCAATGTGATCTATGAAACACAGCAAAAGGAAATAAATCACAGCACAAGAAATGTAGAAATTACAGGACTGTATTCTGACTAAGGACATGTTCAGCAGCAAAACATACTCACTACAGTTCATTCAAAGTTTATCCGAAACCAAAGTAGAGAGAATGACACAGGGATAATCTCATATACTTCATGCTGAAAAAAATATGAATAAAGGTGTGGAAGTGGCATCTCCCTACATCATAGTAGTCTTGTTTTCTGGTTTGGATAAATAAAACTAGGCTAGGAATATGGTCAGCTAGTAATCTATGAACTCTTTAGCTGCAATTTTATGAACTATGTTCCTCAAGATGCCAGTTTTAAAAACTTGGCTATTGTTTCATTTTAAAAAAAAATTTAAGCATTGGTTATGTCTATGAAGATTCTCATTCATCCAGGTCATGATATACAGTATCTAGTAGAATTTAGTCTAAAACAACTGGATTTTTCTGAGTTTTTCTTGAAAACGTTTCACCACTCATCCGAGTGGCTTCTTCAGTTCAAATGACTGGTAGGGAATTCCCCGGTATTTAAACTCTTGATGGTAGTAGAGTCACAGACATCCAATCACAATGGTTCCATTGAACTTGTTCAGTTAGGTGTTGGCTGAAACCGACTGGTGTAAGAAGGTATGATCCAATCACAATGGTACCAAGATTCTCATTGATAAAGGTGTTAATCCTTCAAAGTACATGACTGGAAGTGTGAACTGTTGTGAAACAGTCGGGGTAAGGATGTCAACGCGCCATTGTATGTTGGTGACAAGCGGTGTCTCAGGCCCCCTCCTCTGTTCAGGGATGGTTTTTCCAGGTTGGCATAATTTCACACCTCTTTCGAACCATCTGTCCTCTCGGTCCAAAATATGAACTGAAGAAGCCACTCGGATGAGTGGTGAAACGTTTTCAAGAAAAACTCAGAAAAGTCCAGTTGTTTTAGACTTAATTCTACTAGATACAGCATTGGTTATATTTTTGCAAATCCATTAAAGAGCAACACAGTATGTTGTGCTGTTTTAATCCAATGTGCAATGATATTTATTTGGTAGTTTGATTCCTCGACCGCTATGTATACACATTTTGGAGTGGGTCAGTTATGGTTGTCACCAGGATGGTCTTATTGTTTTGATTATGATTATCAGTGTGATTTAAATGACATTACACTTGCTGCTAAAATGATTAATTGGGAAAAAGGTAACAGATATGGGAATGTCAGTATAAGTTAAATCCTTAAATGGAAGGCTAAATTAACAAAATAATTAATACGAAAGAAAATGAATCACTAACACCTATATACAAAAATAACCATGCTTCAAATGAATATGTGTACCAAAGGCTAGAACCTTCAGAAAGCTCTGTTCTGAGCATTTTTGTATTCATTTTTTTATATTGCCATTTAATCCATTAGACAAGATATTCATCTTAAATATTCAATCTGATTTTTTGTGTGTTACATCTATTACGGTTTTCAAATTTTTCTATTCTGTTTACTTGCCATTATTTGTTACTGACAGGGCCTTTTTATTAAATAAAGACCAGCGTTTAGGCATGCCTTAATTATTTTACAAATATATGTGAAAAGTTACCCACAGCTACCAATCAAACAGTTGCTTTTATTGTCTACCTTGACTGATGATTTTAGCACCTACAGATGGAGTGCTAGTTATCACATACAGTTTATATCAGTTTATCCCAAATACTTACATTTGCTTAATAGTATTTATTTTCTTATCAAATCTTTTTATTGAATTTTTATTACAAATCGGGAATAGATTTACAACTGATCAATGCAAGTACGGGTATTTGTAAATATACAGGAACTGAGTAATACATCATATCTTATAACAGATTATCTATTCATGTACAGAAAAAATACTGTATCTTGTTTAAAAGGAAGAGCTAAGTTGGATTTGTAAAGGTTCATTGATAAAGATGTATGAAGATGACATGCATGAGATTCTTATCCCTAAAGAGCTCACAACCGTATTGATCAAATTAATCCCTATAAAGTCAGATTATAAAAATCTAAGTAAATGTAACATTCTGAGTAATAACTTGGGATAGATGGGAGTTTTAAAAAAACAAATGTGTCCATCAAGTTCCAATTTTTTTTTCTAAATGAACCTAACTGTTAGTTAAGCCAGAGAAAGGCTACAAATCCATCTAAAGCATCTCCAGTTTGTGTTGGGGGGATTCCTCCTTAACTTTAGTTTCTGGATGATCTGTCTTTTCATAATAATGCCATTCTCCAGAACATACTCTTAGATGTGACTGTAATGATTTTCAATATTGGAATGACCGTCATCCCTCCAATGCACTGGTATTATACCAGTATACCAGTATACCAGATGAAAGGAAAAAAATCTGAAAAGCTGGATTGGCTAAAGCTGAAGTTTTCTAAGTACTCGTGGTTGTATTGCATCAGACCAAAGGCCCGTTTTCACAGTAATTCTACTTAAATATTTAAGTACCATATTCTTTGTCAGCCACTAACTTGTTTAAGCTGAACCATGTGTATGTTTACAGTATCTGTCCTGTAACTCTGAATCCCCTATGGTGCACATTAAGGAAAATACGTGGTTGTGCGCATTTGCTTTTTTTAGCAAAATATCTCAACATTTTTGGGATTTGTCTTTGCATCAACTTAATTTGTTTCTAATTTTCTTTCCTTCGATTGCTGTGTTATTTTACAATTGTATTATTTATAGGTGCTAAAACAAGCAGCTGTCCTCTCTGACTCAGAATATCCTAGCCCTTATCCAAGTTGTATACAATCATTATCTCTCTTTTCATTGATTCAATTGATTTCTCAGTGTCGTACTTGTGGCAGGAGAGGATTAGAGT
This sequence comes from Xenopus tropicalis, assembly GCF_000004195.4. Classification (NCBI taxonomy): domain Eukaryota; kingdom Metazoa; phylum Chordata; class Amphibia; order Anura; family Pipidae; genus Xenopus; species Xenopus tropicalis. Next base: position 115,971,272 of record NC_030682.2, on the reverse strand, counting down.
CCAATATTCAATTTCTATTATTCCTGGATATAGATATCTAGATTTCTTTATACAGATGAACTCACCACGAATCGCATGTTTGTTACATACAACCATGCACTTTTCCTCATGGAAATAAATGGCGTGTTATATGCTGTATTTGTGCCAAGTCCTGATGGCTTCCTGATACAGCAGTCTAACATAAGATGCACCATTTCTGACCTAATTCTTCCCAATTCTTTAAAAATTCTAATTCTGTCTACACCCTACTCATAAATGAGCTCTTCTTCTTTTAATGTTCATACCATGAATAGAACGGTAAAGCACCTCAGACAGTATATAGACATCTGGTTTAAATGTATAATTAATAGTATATATAAACAGAAATGGAAAGCATAGAAACACAAGTCCATAACCTAACACAGCCATATAATTCTGTCTGTACTGTCAGTTACTACTCAACTTGTTTATTACCTTTGCTTCATTATCATACCACATTTGGGGGGGGGGTTGTTTTTTAGGTAAATCTGGATTCTCCATAATATAGGTTCCGAACAAGCACAAGTTCTTCTCAAGGATTAAGATACATTTATAAGGCTCCATAAATAGTGTTGTGATTTAGAAATATTATACCAAACTCTGCTTCTCTCCCTATAAATGATCTTGGCTGTGAAGTTTCCAGAGTTAAATGAAAATCTCTTCATTTGAAATGTTCTGTCATAATACAGAAGATTAGTGAGTTGCATTTAAAAATTACCAACTTACATGTATAGGGAAAGACTTAAGCTAATTGCACAAGTGACAAGATAAAAGCTGATCGATGTTCATGTTTCCATTTGAAACACTCCACACATGGAATAAAGATTAAAACTTGAGTTTCTGAAGCTCAGATAAAAATGTTAATATGGTTATGATTAATATGTAAAGTGAAAATGGATGTCTTATTATTTATAGGAATAATTATTCCACTGCCTCCTTTTCAAATGAAAATACTTTATATCAAAGTTTGAGGTTTATAAATAATTTGATTTTGTGACTATTGTGTGTTCAATAAATACAAGGCTGACATTCCAATACCTATAAGATGCAAATAATCGGGTGGGTTATATGTCTACAAAGTTATAATTCACAGGGTATCATTTCCTGTAATAATCCAAAGGTTTCATTTTCTTATTAGTATTTTTCAAGCAGTCACATCCTTTTCTCCATTTTAAAAATTAGATGTTATGTCCATGAGGGTTTATGCTGTGTTCCCTTTTCTCTCCTACTGTATGTGAGCGAAAATGCTATTAATGTGACAGGAGACAAACATGGACATTTATTTGTGAATACAAGGTTACAAGATCATGTGAAAAACCAGAAATACTCATAGAAAATTCAACTTAACTGAACTGATTGCATTTAATTTACACCAATGTTCAATCTCACAGCCAAGAAACAGGACATTTAATAGAAACATCCCTAATGATGGTCTGCAGTCTTCCACCTGCAGCGTAATACTGGGAATGGGCATGTATACAGTTTAAGGATGCCTTAGGGCTGTTACTCAGTGGTGGGCCAAGCCACGCGGATGCCCTAGGCAATCTGGCTGGCTTCCTAGTCCAACCTAAGTAGCCCCCTTGCATGAGGTTGCACGTGTATGCACTCTGATGACCAGGGGGTTGTGGCAGGAACCAGAATAGGGGTGCAGGAGAGATATGTGCCCAGCTTCCCCCCTCTACTGCACCATATCCACATGCATATTCTGCCTACTAGGTCTGGCCTTGGTGTCACTTGTTGGCTTTGCACTTTTCCTACTAGGACATTTGATCAAGCTGCACTACATGTTACCAGGCAAGATACGCTGTACAGCACAGATTAAAGTGTAACCCATTAAATCAATTCTACAGTTTCAGCAGTTGGGTTTCTGACAGCAACACATTAGGAATTATGATATATGGTAGGGAAACAGTTAAATATTGAACACAGACAGTGAAAGATGGAAATTGAGGTTGTGATGGTGAGATTAATCATATTTTAAATGCAATAATGCATATTAATGATAAATGGCTTTAGTTTAGCTCAAGAACATTATCCCACCAGGCCTTTAAGGGTTAATATAGGATTTTTAAAGTTTTTTTTAATTTATACAGCATGAAGTGCCAATCCATAAATAAAGAACTAAGGACTATAAGGAAGACCCTAAACAGCAATAACTGGAGTAATTTGTGTTGTTTCATGCTTTGGCTTCAACCAGAAGCCAAAGAGTTTAGTAAGGAATATACTAAGTAATAATAAATATTCACAGATAGCAAGATCCCTGCATTCCTTTTTGTTACTGTATATATGCTTATTGATGAGCAAATCTGTTTGCCAGGCATGGATTCAATTTTTTTCGTAAACTGCAGCGAAAAATTGGCTCAAAAAGAAATCGCCAAGACAAAAATGTTGCTGCAAGAGAAATGCACATTGACTTGAATGCATTTGGAGTAAGAAAAAAAGTCATGCATAAAAAATTTTGCCACCATAAAAATTTTGCTCTTGTAAAAAAAAGTCGCCTATTGACTGGGTTTCGCAAATTTTTCAGCAGTTTCACAAATTTGTTCAGCGAATTGAAATGGGAAAGATTCGCTCATCACTATATATGCTGTACAGTTTTTATTAACCCCTTTTTCTTAATATTTCTACTGACAAAACAGCAAAAAAGTGCTGCATGGGCATAGAACTTTCAGTCAGTGTAACTTATACCTCTCAAGCCATGTGTCTCAAAAAAGAATAGATTGAAATTCACCCCAAAATTGATTTTAGAGAACATTTATTTATTGTGAATGGAACTGGCAACAGTAAAGTGGAGGGTGTGGCAAAATGACTTGAATAGTGAATCTGAAGACCCAGCAGTATTATTTTTAATAAAACTAAACATTCTAATTCTAAAAATTCAAGGGGTTGAGATAAAGTAGAATCAAATAATCAACCCTTCCAGCAAATTCTCTTTTTGCTGCCTCCAGGTGAAAGGCTGCAGGGGCACCGCTCCATTTACCAACTGCAGAGGAGAATTAGCTATAGGTAGATGATATAAATGATCTTTAATTATTCATTTTATTTAGAAAGATGACACATATACCGCAGCATAGTACAGACATTATATATCATGCATATCAGTTCCTGCCCCAGTGCAGCTTACAATCAAGTCCCTATCACATTCAAACACTATGGAGCCTGTATGTATTTGAAGTGAATTTGCTGAACATTGTACTTTGACAGTATATAGCCCCATTAATATAATTATTAAACAATTTAATGAACTTTTAATATTTGAGAGACAGAAAAGGGGAAAAAACTGTCTAACAATACAATTAAATAACACAACAAAAAGGGACAAAGGGACAAAAATGGTGGACGAACTGAGGTTTTTACTTCGCATTTGAGAATCTGTAGGCTAATTGACACAATAACATATAAAAATGGCACTGCTCTATTGAAGGAAACCATCAGACCACAGACTCAGACCCAGGTATAAGTGACGTGATTCTAGTGGTGGCATGCTGTCTAGCTACATTTTTAGAGCATAACTGAGGAGCAGGTAGACGCAAGCGACGGGCAGTGGAGAGGAAAGAAGCATTAGAAGGGAAAGAAGCAAATGTGTACAAGGGGAGACAAAGGGGCACATTTACTAATCCACGAATGCTCCGAAGGCGCCCGAATGCGTTTTTTTCGTAATGATCGGTATTATTGCGACTTTTTCATCGCCGTCACGACTTTTTCGTATTTTCCCTGACTTTTTGTCACTTTACCAAGTGCACTGATCGAGTCCATGCAGACATGCACTGAAAGATCAAAGTCAGAAAGGTTTCCCCGGTGTTTACGATCGTTCAATACGAAAAATCCACGACGAAAAGTCGTGGAAAATACGAAAAAGTCGCGACGGCGATGAAAAAGTTCTGAAATTTTCGTTTCCAATACGAATTTTTGCCGTTCGGGATTCGGATTTGTGGATTAGTAAATGTGCCCCAAAAGGTTGATGGCCTAGTGGAGCCTTAATAGTAAATCTGGGACTGAACAAACTTCTAGCATTTTATTAGCTCATCTTCTGGAGGAACGAGAGCACACAAGTGCAACACATCAGCTTTGTTTTATTGAGCCAGTTTGTTGCCATTTTTACAACAGGGTCAGTGTGACATCTCTAATGCAAGTAGATGCAAGGTCATGGTTGGTTTCCTTTCCTTATTTTTTTGATGGCAGGTAAAAAGTACCTATTTCAACTGAGTTCAAAAATCTGGTCTCAGTTTTGTATCTGTAGCAGAGCAGGAAAAAGCTTTTTGATTACCCCTTTGATTACAGGAGAGTGCTGTGCCACTTCAACTAATGGCGTGTATTTGATAGCTGTCTCTGTATGGCCCATAACTGCGCAACTCCTTCTGGTTATTTGCTGGGCATTTTCTGTTCTTTGGTGACACTAATACTTTCAGACTTGTTTCTTTCTTTAAACTGCATGGGTTTTTGCACAACATTTTGTGTTCAGTGTTTCATGATATACACAATAGAGATTCCTGTTGGATTGGATCATGGTTTTGAAATGTTTTCCCCTCCAAAATGTATTGGCAGGTGCAAAATCGGATTAAATTCCTGTGACCCACAGCGACAAATCTGACAGTCCCTTTTACTGTATGAAAGAAAGTAAATCTTATAAGTCACAAGACCAGGACCACCATGAGTAAATATGAGGCCACATATTATTTTTCATCCACTTCTTACTCAACCTCTATACTTTCTTAGTTTTTTTATCTCTATGTACTATAATCTATTCTTTTATATATTTAGTCTTTTTGTTGCCGTAGAATAATAAGGAATGACCATGAATTAGGCCAAATTGCTAGAAGTAGGAGGGCCCACTGACACCTGGGCCCACCGGGAGTTTTCCTGGTATCCCTGTGGGCCAGTCCGACACTGCATACTACTAAGTTAGCAGAGCAATCTCCTACCCCAGGATTGCCTCTAGTCACCTGGGCCCCCTAGGTGGTGTGCCTTACCAACAAGTAAAATGGGATCCTAACATGCATGGTCACCCTGATCTGCTTAACCACTCCCCAGTTATGCAAAGGCTCCCCCTAGGCATCTGTTTACTAAAGATTATAAAAATTGTCTATAAACCACTGCCTATTATCGCTGCAAATATTCTTGCTACAAAATTAACGCCGCTTACATGTTTACTAAAGTGCGTTGAGAAAGATTTGTCTTGCGATAAATGGCGATATTTGCACAAGCGTAGCAGTTTCTGCATTATTTCTTGCGAGTTGGGAGTAATTTGAGGAATCAATTATTTTCACATTATATTAATTACTATAATTAATTAAATAATAAAAACAAAAGAGGAGCACACCTTATAAATAAAGCAGATGCCCTTGGTGCTGGTCAAACAATTTTGGTAGATAGACAGAGTACCGCACACACAGGAACTTTCCTGGTTTGTCCCTGAGGAAGAGCACAGTTCGGTGCTCGAAACGTCGGATTTTTTTCAATTAATTAAATAATAATATATTTGTAAGTATCGTTATTCCCCAGTGCAATCACTAATTTTTGCTGCTCATGTTTAAAAACTGACTTTATATTGCTCCTACTATACAGTTTGTGGATTTGTTTCACACAAAGCATAAAAACTCGAGACAATTTTGTCTATATTTGGCAACAATTCTGGTGATAATCTTTAGTAAAACTTGTGAGATAACTTACATAGCACCAATAAGATAACAGGCAATAATATATATATATATATATGTGTTCGCCAGAAAAATGGCAATGACAAAAGTGCATGCACTTTAGTAAACCTGCTTTAGCGTTTTTACTTGCACAAGTCATTATTGCTGTCTATCTCACCTTAGCAAAAGGACGCCTACCCTCTCCCACCACAAGCCTGCACCTTTCATGGATTGCACCTTTCCATCTCTGGGTCCCCATCTACCATAGGGCCCCTGATAACAGCACCCCCTGTACACACCTGATGGTTGCCTTTTACTAGATGCAGAGCAGACTTTGGGCCAGTTAATACCTTACCCGGAAACTTATCCACTAATGTAAAAGGGATATTGCCATGATTTTGATGGAGAACTACAAGTCAGAACACTGTGAGATGCCCTGCAGTAGGCCAAATCAATAGCCTTGTGGCCCTGACCAGCACGAGTCTTCCATAAAAATTGGTACTTTCCTCTAGTTAGAAAATGCTCCATTCATTTCCTATACTGTGTTTGTGTCTGGTAAGGACAGCGCAAGGGATACTTGGGAAATGGATCAAACATGGTGGCGCAGTATCCTAGAAGAAGGTTGGCCTTTTAGTTCTCCATTAAGGAATTACATTTTTTTGAAGAAAGTTCTTCTTCCTTCAATATTTCAGCCTGCAAATATTCTGGTTTTTAACAATGCTCTAATTCGTCATTGATGACCTGTTTTATAAATAATTCATAAACCTAATAAAATCTGCACTAGCCATAGAGCTTTTTGTTTTATTTAGTAAAATGTGGATGATTCAGATGTTCCCACTGCAGTCTAGACGTGGCTCGAAGGTTTTCTCTTGGGCTGGAATGTAAACATAGACTCAGGTTAAATACAGGGGGGAAAGGTCAACCCAGATTATAAGTAAGTAGAGACATCAATACATTTTAACTTGTTAGCCAGCCTTGGGTGCTTAAATCTCCTGCAGATGGCTGGATAATGATGTGTTCACACAAGCAGATGTTAAAATGAAAATATGAAGCGTCCATTTTGTGAAAATCCCACCAGAAAACCTTATTGTAGTTATCTGTTTTGATATGACAGATATGGGCCTTTTATTGCACTGCAGGGATTCTAATTATTACTTCCTGTCATATTAGGTTTAAATATTTACAGGAAGACATAATTTATTGCAATAATAGTTAACCAAAGAAAAAAAAAACCTTGCAGATGACATTAATATGAGACCTCTGTATGTGAAACAATTATAGTTACAGGTCCTGAGTCCCAGGATGCACAGAAAGGAAAATGAAATTACATTTTGAAAAGTGCATTATCAGGATCACACATTTTATTCCCTGTTATATACAGAAGAAGATGTGTTATAGAAATCATGGATCTTTAAATATCGTGGCAATTACGTGTAGCATCTCCTTGACTTCACGCTGATCTGCTTATTTGTGTATACAGCATTTCATTAGGATTTAAGCAGATTTAAAGTAAACAGACCTGGCTCACCTTAATTTCTCAGCCATAATTTGCATATGCCATTAAGTCTGCATTAGTTATATGTATGTGTATTTATCCAGCACTGTGTATATTTACTAAAAAGTCATTTTTCTCTTTCTGCATTGGATTAAATGCTGCATGGTGCATATATGTACCTATAGGAGCAAGTAATCTCTATGCTCCAGTTGCTCCTTTGCTGTAGTATATAAAACAATGCACAAACCATAATATAGATAAGGAGGTATTATGTACAGGGCAATAACAATAAGGTAAAGGGGTCCATGAGGTTACCCACATTCTGCCTTTTACATGGTCTACCAACATCATTTACAGTTATACACAAAGCTTTGTGCCACTGTACCTGAAACACAAAGCAGTGGTTTAATTATAGTGGGCACACAAGACAATGTAAGGAGGGATTGTGGGTCAACTGCAATTTCATCCTTGGGTGGGGGGGGGGGGGCTGAAATTGCAGCCCTGAGCTAAAGATTTGGAACTTTCCACAGAGGGTGGCAAAAAACTACAGTGCTTTGATCCCATTTTTTGAACTTTGCACCATGCTTCAAATGTACTGATAAGTATAATATGTAATTTTCTGAACTGGGCTAAATACAATGTTGTCAATTTTTCTGTTAATGTTTGTTAATTGTATGCTATATGCCATTTTAACATTCTATCATAAGCAAAGTGTACATCTTTATAATGACAACACATCATAATGAATATAAATGTAATTACTTAAACAATATAATTAAGGTTACTAATTATTTAATTCCTCTCAATAAAGGTAAAATGTATACAAATGACTCTGATTTAAGCAGTTCATAATCACCAGTCAACTAAAAGCTTTTCTGTAAACAGCTCCATCCCTTTCCCTAGCTGCAGCATGTTAGGCTTTCAGATAAGGAGCAGTTCAATATTCAGAGACTTCTCAGTGGGCTGCTGGGTTGTTTTGATAGTGCTCAGACAAACAGCAAGTAGAATGTGACTTTAATTTCAGTTTTAGATTGTGCCCTGCTTAGTGTAAGTAATATAAAAAATACATATTTCTTAATTGAAATAATTGGCAGAAGGTATGTTTTGCACAAGCTCTATTCACTGAAATAATGGTGAAAAAGAGCACCTTCAAAAGAATAAGAGATTTTCTGTTTTATAAAAGTGCTTTTCTAATGCATCATAGATTAACAGTTTTTCCTGCAGTGGTCACAGGTGACACTATAGCTATGGTATATCAACCTCTGGGTCTAGGAAATATATACTGTATAGTATATTACAACTCTTCTTGCCCTACTTTTGTGGCTTGTATGACTTCCTTTTACAGAGCTTCTCCAGAACAAAAGCATATTTCTACAGGAAGGATGAATATGACCCCAAAGAAACACTTCCTGCACCAAGGATTTATCACTTGGGAGCTGAATTTTAGGCAATGAAAGCTCAGAAAACTCAAACCCATAAGTGGACATTTTGAGACAGCTGGTATACACAAACATATATGTTTTAGTAAGCACACCAAATGATTTATGCTCTTTCTTTAGAAATGTAAAAGTTCAGTACTGTCTATAAAAATGACACTTTGTTGTGCTCTATTTTAATACAGCACATAAAGACACACACCCAAGTACAGATATGTATTCACTTCTCCTATGCACACATTCATGCACTGTTGACGTACCCTACAGAAAATTAGATTTTTTGAAATCGCTAGTACAGTGGCTATTGCATTTGGCTATTTAATGAAAATATAAAATGTCTTTTCCTTTTCTGAGTAGGGACATTCATGTGTGCTGGCTGTGAAAATGATAGTAATATACATGAAATAGATCAAAAATGATTGGAAAGGCAAGATGAAAGAGCCAAGGTAAGGGGATGATTGAAGAAAAGCTCAGTAACACCATTACCAGATAAAGATTGGAATTGAGCAGAAGAATACTCAAAAAAAGGAAAAAATATGTTGAAGTATAAAACACAAAATAGTAATGACAAGTCATTTAGAAAATAACCCATCCTTCAGTTCTCACATATTATATATTGTACTATTAAATTAATGAAAACAAAAGAGGTGTTTTCTTTTTTGCAGTAGTGATGTCACTGAAAGTCGCAGCAAGTGTGTGACTACTAGGTGTGTCATACAGCGAATCTGGCAAATTAATTCCTTTCAACCATCTATGCAGTGTCAGTTTAACCCTTTCCCTGCTGCAGAATGTTTCCTTTTTGCCTACTGCCAAGCATGTTGTACTCTCTCTTCAGGGCAATTTCCTTTAATTCCACTTCTGTAACAAGATATACTTTTTTAAAGAAATAAATGCAACTGATCTGGAAAGCCCCATATCTCCTGAACTTTCCATTAAAATATATGTATAGTTTGGTGACCTTATAGACCAAAAGCTCCCAGCAGTACACTACCAAATTCTCAAAGAACCTTTCCAAAAATAGGTATACTTTAAATAGAAAAGCCCCAAAACATTAGGTTTACCAGAGTAAACCATACATTTTTAGAAAGTATACATTTAGACAAATCCAAAATGGGTACATTTTTATTGTCTCAAAACTTTAAGAAAGTGCAAAGCTTTCTTGAAGTTAGTGGGTTTGATGACATTTTTGAAAATCGCACACAACTTCCATTTTACAGCTTCTTCTCTCCCACTTGTCATTGTAGTGGTAAGCTAAAAAAATTTGATGAATGGTGGAAAAATTCACAAACTGGTGAAATGCATTGGAGTCAATGAGAAGGTTGACAAATTGCATTTTTTTGCTCTGCAATAGCATATACATTGCCTTCCCTTGTTAGAGAAGATCCTTTCCTCTATGTACAACTGTTCTTTGTAGAAAAAAGGCTTCCATGCTGCTAATAACACAGCACCCAGACAGCTCCTTAGATAAATAGGGGGAGGGATAGGGAGGGCTCCAATCTGATTGGTTACCGAAGAAGGCAATGGGCACGTAGTAATGCTTTTTCAGCATTTTTTCTGGTGCAATAGATTAACTCTTTTTTAACAAAAAAAAATATGTATATGGTAAATTTTTAGTGTGGATCAACAAACATTTCCCCACTAGTGAAACAAAAAATTTTGCTGCAAAACTGTACTGGAAGAAATACTCATACTCATTTCATACTCATACTTAAATACTCATTTCTAGTCATAGCTGAGTATACTCATACCTATGACACATCCTAAATATGAATGCCAGGGGTTTCTTAAACAGCCTGATGCCCAATTTGCATAGCATTACACAACTATGTGGCATGTATACTAATATCAGAGTTGTGCTGTAATGATGAGGCAGTGGGACCCTCGCAGTGCTACTTATTCCCCTCTGCCGCGCACAGTTACTATGTGGCATGTATACTAATATCAGAGTTGTGCTGTAATGATGAGGCAGTGGGACCCTCGCAGTGCTACTTATTCCCCTCTGCCGCGCACAATTCCTAAACCTCTGGCGCATGTGTCGGATACAGGTGACCTTATTATTTTGATGTGCTGCACAATTACGCCGTTGACTTTCTTTCTTTTTCTATCCTGCCTTTCCTTCCACTTATTTTTCCAACATCTCCTTGGATGATACTTAACTGTCTTTTCTTTTGTAGACCTCCCTTTAGTTAATTCTCTTTTTGTTATTTCTCTCTCTTTTTTTTCTCTTTTCTTTCTTTCTTTACTTATCTATTCTCTTATTCTGAACTAAAATGTATCTATCTAAAAATTACAAGTTTTGAAAAAAAGGGTTTTATGAAATTTGTGAAAGGTTTGAAGCCCAGCATGCATTGGATTTCCAAAGTATATGCCATGTAGACTACTACCACAGTGTATGTGTCATACTAATCACTGAACAGTAAGAGGACACCAGATGCCGTATGTTTTTGAAAAGAACTCATTGTGACACATTCTAAATGGGTAAATACGTCTTTGTACTTCAAACTTCAATACTGCAAGTTACATTATGGAAATTCTAAAGTTCAAACCTAGCACTTTTCATTTTCATATGCCTAACATATCCTTATGTACAAAACTAAACCATCCAAATTACGTCTTCATCAGTTTGATCATCAGTATACTTAGAATTTTCAAAGTATGTCCTACATGGAGGCCCCAAAATGAAATAACTACACAAATTATGTGTTCTGTCACTTATGACAATTTCAAAATAGATAAATTGTTTGAATTTGGCTGAATAAGGGTTGGCAATAGCTAAACAAGTAGTGTGGTTCTCTTATTAATCAAACAAAATCTTTTTCAAGAACAAGAGATATTTTTAAGCTAAGTCTTAAATATTCATTACTCAAACTCTTTTTTATAGATCAGAAGTACCTTTTAGCAGCCAAGAGCAACAGGAATATATTACATTCTCACTTGATTCAAAATTTAAATTGCTAGCGTCTGAAAAATCAAAGTACAGAATGATTTACTGCTGGAAGCAAAATAGTATTTTCTTCCTTATGTAAATTAATTTATTTGGTGGTTTGTTTTCTTCACTTTAGATGGCAATAGCCAGTTTTATGTTTAATTTGGAAATATGATGCCATATATATAATATTCTGGGCATTTCCAGTGAACATCATTACATGGGTACGTGGGTTTAACTAGTTTGGTGTAGGGATTTGAATTCTGAGTCAATTGGTCTTGATTTTTTTTATTCTTTGCGGTTTTTTATTTATTTCAGTTTTGTTCCACTTTCTAGTTTGAAATTTTAGAAGCTATGTGGGTGCTTGGGTACAGTTGACCCTAACAGCCAGACAGTGATTTGAAGAGACTGGAAAGTAAATAGGAGAGTGCCTGAACAAAACAATAAGTTTTTCTCTGCCAGTGTCAGTGGCCCCTGTTTGAAAGACGGAAAGAGACAAATAATTCAGAAACTATAAAAAAATGGAAACCAGTTAAAAAGTTTCTAAGAACAGCACATTCTATAACATTAAAAATGTTAACTCATAGGTGAACTACCCCTTTAAACCTTTAAAAAATGAATGTCACTGACTATAAGGCAGTGATCCTCAACCAGTGGCTCAGGGACAACATGTTGCTCACCAACCCATTGGATGTTGCTCCCAGTGGCCTCAAAGTAGGTGCTTCTATAGGCTGCCAGTCCACATAGGGGCTTCCAAATAGCCAATTATAACTCTTATTTGCACCCCGCCAGAAGCTTTTTCCATGCTTGTGTTGCACCCCAACACTTTTTCCATTTGAATGTGACACAGGGTGACAGAGAAGACAGTTGCACACAAAAGAATGATTACAGTTAGCCCATAGAAACCACTATGAGGAGAGGTGTATGTGCAGCTAAAGGGCTAAAGGACATGGCCACTTTCTTTTAGAGCTTAGACAGAGCTCTGCCTATACTGCCTCTCAGCAGCTGATATGAGCATTAGTGATGAGCAAATCTGTATATTGTTCACCATCTTTTGTAACAATAAGATGAAATACATCTTATTAGCAGATCAGGAATGCACACCCTGCTCACAACCTGGGACACCAAAGCCAAGACTTTCACCTGCATTGACTGCAGTAACAACAAGGAAAGATGAGTTCACGACTCAGACTCAATGAAATCACATTTTCCTTCCTCAAACCCAATGTTGAACATGGACTTATAATCCATGCCCTCCTGATTGATTGGGAGGAGTTCCACTTGATTTATTTCATGGTTTTATATGAAAGGTTAGATTGCTTTTGTTATTAAGTTCTATGGCCAAATCATGAGCCTATGTTTCTGCTATTGCTTTATTTAATTGAACAATCACTAGTTGTCTATCTTGTTACATACTTTTTATTGTCACACCATTTTCTTAGGGACTACATTGGGATATTAAGACCCCCTCAAACTGATGTTATATGTTGGGGGTCTCTTTATAAGTATCTGGGTTCTTGTACCAGGGTTTTTCTGAACAAGCTTTTAAACTTTCTTTGAATCATGGTCAAAGTAATATCAATTAAATATCTTAAAATCTCCTATAAAAGGGGCTTTTGCCCTGAAAGTAATAAACAGTCTCTGAGCAGATGTAGCCATCTTCCAGGAGATGCACCAAAAAAGCAGAAAGCTCTGGAGAACATATAACAGAAAATTCTCACAATATGTAACAGCCTCCAGCCCACGTAAAAAGGCAGGAGTGTCAGTACTGTTTCTCAAGGGTCTTAATTACAAAACAGAATCAGTGATCAGAGACCCTAATGGTCATTATGTGCTTGTTCAGGGGACTCTAGGGGAAGTCCCATTATTGTTGGCAAATGTATATGTGCCTAATAAGCCCCCCCCTAGCCTTTCTACATAAGACTGACTCTTGCCAATACTAAAATGTACTGATAGGAGGGGACTTTAATATGACCTTTTCTATAGATAAATATAAATTGTCCCCTGCTCTGTGACCACAATGTGGGTATAAGGGAGATCCCAATGTGCATAATGTGGCCCAGCTTGGAAAACTAATATTGCGCTTAACAAATGCGCCGCTGCTAAAACTGCACAAACCTGTACCAACAGATATAAAAGAAGAGTAAAGCTAATAATACAAGTACCCAGTTCTTTATCTTTACATTACAGTGAAATATTCAAGAGTACTTACAGTGTGACCTACCTCCACCTATCCTTTTCAACTTTAATATAGTAATTGGAGAAAAGTAACCCAGGATAGCAAATGCATTTCAGATTCTGGGTTAGTCTTTGAAAAGCTGAGAAGAACAAGTTTGAAGTTTCATTTTGAGCCCTGTATGCTCCCTTTTTGCTCACTATAAAAGGATCAAAGTCATCCATTTATATCACTCATTACACTTCCTACACAACATAAGACAATGATAACATTGAACAATGATCACTACAATCCAAATCAATTAATTTACTGTATGTTCCATGATATTATTCCTTTAGAACTGCATACTCAGAGCTTAATCTCAAATTTAGGGGAGGATATGGAACAAAATCTTCATTAATTCATCATTTATTATAAGATGGCTATGGGTAAACTGCAAGAGAATGGTACTTTATATATGTACAATGAAACCAAAAAGAGAAAAATATTCTGTACACGTGCATTATAAATGATTAAACATAAATACATAAATACATACATTATTATTATTATTATTACATACATTATTAGCCAATTATTGATACTTTTTGCATATCTTAAACATTACAATTCATGTCATGATAGTTGTATAGCCCTACAGCTTCCCCAGCACAGAAAGTAAAGCAAACTGGAAAAACATCCAAACAATGTGACACGGGCAAAAGAAAGAAACATCTATCTCTGGTCAAGACAACAGTCTTCTATCCAAGAGTTTCTGTAGCAGGATTGCCCATATGCTTTCAGAAATGCTGTTTGTAGGTGTAACACAGATCATCCTAAAACCAAAATGGAAGTACAGGTATGGGATCCCTTATCCGGAAACCCGTTATCCAGAAAGCTCTGACTTACGGAAAGCCTGTCTCCCATAGACTCCATTTTAATCAAATAATTCAGAATTTTTAAACTGATTTCCTTTTTTTCTGTAGTAATAAACCAGTACCTTTTACTTGGTCCCAACTAAGATATAATTAATCCTTATTGAATGCAAAACAATCCTATTGGGTTTAATTAATATTTTATTGATTTTTTAGTAGACTTAAGGTATGGAGATCTAAATTACAGAAAGATCCTTTATCCAGAATACCCTTGGTCCCGAGCATTCTGGATAATGGGTCCTATACCTTTACTGGGCATTCATATGAAATGTGCTAGAAGAAGAAGTTCAAAGACTGACCAACAAACTAGTATATATAGAAGATTGTAGTAGTAGCAGTACTGACATAAGTCCAAGGGGGAAATAGGAGCACATATCAAGATGTGTGTACTCTCTTTTGCAATGCAGTTAAAGAAATATTACCAAAAGTAAAGGAAGACCCTATAACATTGATCCTTAACCAGTGGTTCCCGAGCAACATGCTGCTCACTAAGCATTTGCTTATCTTTGAATCCCTGGCTTGGAGGCAATTTTTATTTGCATAAAACCATATTTATGCCTAACAGAGCCTCCTGTAGACTGTTAGTCCACATAGGGCATACCAAATAGTCAATCATAGCCCTTATTTAGAACCTAGAATCATTTTTCATCATTGTGTTGCTTGCTTACTCCTCCTACTTTATAATAATGCACCAACATTTTGTAATAAGAAGAGCCAAATGATGCCGGGCTATTGCACTTATAGGGTTGAGAAGTTCTTAAAGGAACAGTAACACTAAAAAATGAAAGAGCTTTAAAGTAATAAATATATAATGCACTGTTGCCCTGCACTGGTAAAACTGGTGTGTTTGCTACAGTAACACTACTATAATTTATATAATAAGCTGTTGTGTAGCCCTGGGGGCAGCCATTCAAGCTGGAAAAAAGGAGAAAAGGCACAGGTTACATAGCAGATAACAGATAAGTTCTGTAGAATACAATAGTGTTTTATCTGTTATCTGCTATGTGCCTGTGCCTTTTCTCCTTTGAATGGATGCCTCCATGGCTACATAGCAGCTTATTTTTATAAATTATAGTAGACTTTCTGAAGTAAACACACAACTTTTACCAGTGCAGGGCAGCAGCACATTATATTTTAGTTACTTTTATATACTTTCATTTTTTGGTGTTATTGTTCCTTTAAATGTATCATAAATCAATACTCAATAGTGTTAAGGTCCCCATACACGGGCCGATTGTAGCTGCCGATATCGGTCCCTTGAACAGATTCGGCAGCTTATCGGCCCATGTAGGGGCAGAAACAAAGGGCCAGCCCGACCGATATCTGGCCTGAAATTGGCCAGATATCGATCGGCCAAGTTAAAAGATTCAGTCGGATCAGGGACCACATCGGCTCGTTGATGCGGTCCCCGAACCGACTGCCCTATTGCCGCCAATATAGTTTGGCCCTGGGGCCAAATGATCGAATTCGCCTACACACTCCCCGATATCGCTCACCCGTAGGTGAGGATATCGGGTGAAGATCCGCTCACTTGGCGATCTCGCCAAGCGAGCGAATCTTAACGTGTATGGGCACCTTTAGTGTTTGGAATGCTTTTTAAAATACTGAACATACCTTTGAATCAAGTGCTTTTTATCTGAAGACATTACTAAATGTTGGATATGTAATGCCTGAAACCCTCAACTTTCGAGTGAGAAAAATAAACCTTAGATTTCATTTTACCTTGTATTTCAAGAGGTTTAAAATTAAAATGTTCAATAGTATATTGCTTTCATTTAATATTTTTATTCTTTATTATGAACTGGAGAAATACCTCTAATCAATATTGATACGAAAAACATATTAACAGAAATAAAAATAGGATATATTAAAAAATGGCACGATGAATGTTGTCATATTATCTTATCTTATTACTTTTAACTGAATTACCATTATTATGGGCTGTGCAGGTTTCAGCAACAGGATCCATCCCCATGTCTTTAACAATGTTCGTAATGGAAGCAAAAATGGTTTTATGTTCCCCATAGTATTGGCTAATATGAATGTACTGTATGTATATTTCAAAATAGTCTTCCTAAATCAAATGAAATACTAAATATTATAACAAACAAAAAATAAAACCGCGGTTGCACAAACAGGACCTTGCAAAAGGTACACATTTATTCCCAGATACTAAAAAAAATAGATAAATAACTGTTCTCTCAGTGAAATAAAATGAGTTAATGTATTTATCCTTTCTTTGTGATTTGAAGCAATACAGTAGCTTTTATAAAGAATAACAAGGAATTTTCTTTTCATTTTCTTATTAAAGCCTTTCGTTTTTGGCAATTGCTTTAAAGACCAGGATACTGCAACTAACCAAGTGAAAATGCCGTTACTTGTTAAGAATCATTTCAGCTTATTGATTTATTAATAATTTTGTATGCCTGAAAGGAATGGAATTTTTTCTTCTCAGAGCTCCATACAAATAAAAAAACAACCATTCAACCAACTAGATTTTGTTTCATGCATGACAGTAGAGTTAACACATTTTACATTTTTAAGTTACCCATTAATGTTTGATTAATATCAGTACTCAGCAGTAAAGTGACAGATGATAGATAGATAGATAAATAGATAGATAGATAAATAGATAGATAGATAGATGATAGATAGATAGACAGATAGGAAATAGATAGACAGATAGATAATAGATGATAGATAGATACATAGATGATAAATAGATAGATGGATTGATAGATAGATAGATAAATAGATAGATAGGTGATAGATAGATATATAGATGATAGATAGATAGATAAATAGATAGAGAGATAGATAGATAGATAGATGATAGATAGATAGATAGATAGATAGATAGATAGACAGACAGACAGACAGGTGGATAGGTAGATAGATAGATAGATATATGATAGATAGATAGATAGATAGATAGGTAATAGATAGATAGATAGACAGACTACCAAACTACAAACGCTTTATCATTATATATATTGTTATATACCAGATTCATTTCAATGAGACTAATCTCCTAACTGAATGACAAATTTCCAATTGACTTTAATGGAGTTTTTACATGATAAACCATAAAATGAAGTTTTTCCATAAGATTGAATCTGGCCAGAATTTGGTGAAAAATCAATAATGGGTCAAATTCAATTTGATAAGGAAATCTCAGAGTTGATCCCATATTGTCTATGGGACAATATTTTCTCTTCAAACTAAGAGAGGCCCAATATATCAGTTATACAGGGTGCCACGATTCAATCTTAAAATTTTTTCCCTACATTTATGTGTAAAATCAGCTTATCCCCTAGAAGCACTGCCGCTGAAGGAGCTCCCTATTCAATCCACCTGCTTTATAAAACTGTGATCCAAGCATTGATAGTCTGTTATAAATCAAATAGGAAATGTGTGGTTAATAAGCAGAATTCAAACTTTGCTTTTATAAGCACATCATAAACAACGAATAACCTGTATAACACCATTCAAAGTTGCACTGTATTTTCTGACCAAACAGGCTTATTGGTACTGGGTCTCTGGGGTACCCTGTGTCAGGCTTTGCTTAGTGTAGGGCTTTTAAGTTAAATACTTTTAGCCAATCATTATCTGCAGTGTTAAACCTAATAAACTAGAGATCCTTATATTGCTCTGAATCAGCAGACAACCGGCTAAGGAAATTATTTTAAAAGCCTCCTAATTCAAGTGCTAGAATGGATGTAAGCAATTTGTGATATATGTGATAAAGACTTATGAAATAAGTGAGTAGTTCTTGTTCTTCCAGCATGGGAGTATTATGATCTGTGATGGCAAAGTTGATATGCTGTGATTTACGCACAAAACACAGTCAATTCAGCTTAATGTAAATTGAAATATGTAAGAAAGCTATTGCACATCTTTCAGTTTATCTCTTTCTCTGTTTCTATATGAAATGTGATCAATATATTACTTATATATATCTTTAAAGGAGAGCTAAACCCCCCATAGACAAAAGACCCCAACCACTGCCCTCCATTGGCCCGTCTGCACTACATGCTCCCTTCTTGCAGAGTCTAGTATATGAAAAAAGCCCCCTTGTCTGTAAACCTGACATAGATGCAGAGTTCACAGGCACCATCTTCTGTATCTTTGGATTTTCTTTGCCAACACTAAGGGGCCCATTTATCAATGTACAATTGGGTACGATTACAAAAAATTTGTATTTTTTTAAGTTTTAGAACTGTCCATATTTTCTACAATATTTTCGTTAATTTCCGTGACTTTTTCGTACTTTGCAACGATTTGTGCGACAAAATTGTATTTGACGCAACAAGTTTTGTTATTCATTCAAGCTTCGGTATCATGACTTTCCTTTGGCCATTGCCAATTTTTTTCGTGAAATGGGGGCAAAAATTCGCCACCAAAAATTTTTTGTAAAAAATTTGCTTTGCGTCAAACAAAGCTACACGCGTCAAAAAAAATTGTTGAATCATTTTCCATGTTTTTCGCATTTTTCGCCGTTTCGTGAATTTTTGCCACAACAAAACGGGACAGATTCACTCATCACTAGATGGGCCTTTTTTATTCCGCTGCGCCACTCTGCATCTACAGTACTGTATGTCAGGTGTACAAACAGGGAGGCTTTACCATGTAATAGGCAGGGAGGAAGCATGGGGGGGGCAATGGAGGGCAGTGGATAAGGGCTTTTGGCTGTTGGGTGGGTATATATACAAACAAAAGAGGGAATTAATCAATGAACATTATTTGCCCCCTGTTTTATTAGTAATTTAGTATCTGTCCAAGTGCATGCATTTTTAAAAATAGGGGTTTTTAGTTACAAGGTTATGATTTTAAAACTGGCAAGCCACCATACCATGTTAAGGTAAACGCAATATGGGGGTCTTAACCTCGACTTGTATATTTCCATAAGTTGGCACCTCGCTGCATGGTTGCATTTCTTTGGAACCGGGTCTCCTGGCCAATGCATTGGTCTCACAGGCTGATCCCCCCTGCTGTAGCCTTTATGGGGCAGAGATCTCCAAGACCAACACTCAAATCACAAATGTGACTACAATTTATAGACTGATTCACAATTCAGTGCCGCAAATCGATTTTCAATGGCTCAGTGCAAAATCAATTCCATGTAATAATCTGCAAACTGACTGCAAATTCATAACAACATGTTTTCATTTTCTGCTGATACATGTAGCTTTAAATGATCAAAAATATATTGGTATTTGCTTTCAATTCATTCAATCTGATCTTTTCTAAATCTAAGCTATTTAAGTAAAAATTGATGTGTTTTTTAATGTTTGATACTTCATTTCCCATATATTGGGATCAAGATATTGACCTATATCCAAACTTCTAGTTTGTAACAGACTCTCCTGTAAATATGGATATAAAGAGACACACAGTATGTACAGTTAGGTAATGTTCTGCCTGTTATAAAATGGAAGTTTACTAGAAACCACCAAGGAGTTCCACGACCATATGAAGACAGAGGCATAAGTTCTTTTATTTAGATAATGGAACTCTTAGCTGACTTATCATATCAGCATATTTTATAACAGGGGATACATTATTTTTCTCCATTCAGATATGTTATTCAGGGGCCCAAAAAAAGAACCATAAAACTCAGGGAACTCAGAAAAATGTAAAATAGGCAATAATAACTTAAATTCCAAGAAAATTAACCGTTAAAAATTTATTAAATTAGGAGAGGACTAAGAAAAAGCTGTAAAATTGTGCTTGACTGTATTTTACATTCATAACATTTCCATACACTTACTTGTATACTTCAGTTCACATTGTATTATACTGTTAAAACGTAGAATGTGGGCAAAAGGGAGAAATATCATTCAGAAGCCCCAGTTAGGCTTTCTAAACCAGAGTGAGACCATAGATGAGCATGTTTATATCCTTTATTTTCTGAATTAGTGTATCCTCATGTACCTCAACAAACAAGTTAACCCCCTGCTTTACAATCTATAGGTATTGGGTCCTATACCTGTATCAGTTATTGTGTAGAAGGTGCGTGGGTTCTGTATGGGGCATAATACTCTATACTGTACCACAGGAAAAGGAAAACAGATACCCTGCTGTGGATATACTGTAGTGTTGTTGCTCACTACAAAACATTTTCTATATATATATATATATATATATATATGTACCAGCAAAATGTCAGATAGTGGTGAAATATCTCTTTATTGTGCCTGTGTAAAATGTAATCAACTTGCGTTTTAATGCCTCTCCTGGTAATTAACCCCCTATAAATAGCCTTCTCACCACTATCTCATCCGTCCAGGAAATTAAATGTGGTACTCAGCAATTAAATTTTAGCATCACGCACGCCATTTTTATGTTTGTTCTCAGGCTTTATATGACCCATTTTATAGTCTTCCCTTTAATGACGTATTATTATTTAAACAAGACAGATCAATACCAATTCCGGTTGGAATCTTGCATGGCAGTAGCGTGCTGTCGGAATATTGTTTACCACTCTGTGATAAATAGTAAAGTTTGGTCAATGAGAGGAGTAAATGTTTTAATATCTATGTATGTAAAAATATTTACACAATAACGCATTGAAATTAATAGGCGACTTTTTTACACACAACAAATTTTTACAGGCAACTTTTTTTTCTTACTCCAAATGCATGTTTTTTTGCAGAAATTTTTTTGTCTCTGCAAATGTTTTGTTTTGCTGATTTTTTGTCATGGTTTCATGAAAAAATTAACTGATGGCGAAATGTGGAATTTCGCTGCGAATACATGTGTGGCAAAAACATTTGCTCATCACTAGTACTGACAGTAATGCAACGTTCAATCTAAATTGTCAATAAACTTTGCCAATGAATAATACTTGCCTGCTCCTGCATATCTACCATTTTGTATGTTACTAGTAAAGATTGTATGTTAATATCCACCAGTATAATTTGTGGTGATGAACGCAACTATGAGACAAGTCCTTTATAAATATTTGTTCACTTTCTTCCTAAAAATTGTTATCTTGTTATTATATAATCTACTGTATGTATCTGCCCACCCATAACAATATAAATAACCTTAATATATTTTCTCTTGAAGACTAAATGGATATTCTTACATTTTCCTGCCTATGATGTTTTGTGTAATGTTTTTTTGTAATACATCAAAGTTATCCGGCTTCTGTAATCATAGAAAATATCACAATAGGGTAAAGAATGAGTATAGAAATGAGCTAGATAGTGATACTTCTGCACTGTAAAGTCTGGGCTCATCATTATGTCTTAATGATAGATGAATTATACTGTAATACATTCAACTTGAATATAGTTTAAATTATCTCTCAGGACCATTATCCTTTGTTTGTGGCATATTACAGAATGTGCTTATGACAAAAGAGTCTAAAAATGCCTCATTAGCTACTTCAACATGTATGCAGAATGAAAACAAAACCTAGCCATATACATTTTTATTTAGCTGTATTTATGGCTTGTACAGTCCAGTTATCGCTACCATTTCCTTACTTATTTATTCTGTTTAGTGATATGTTTTGCTCTTCATGGTTCCATTGCTCTATGTTACAACTAATTATTAATAGCTGCACCCTTTCTTGTTACAAACACAGCGCTATCATCAATTACATTTTTTTTTCCGTTTTATTATGCAGGAAATCTCTAAATCATAGGTAATTGTGTTGCCAAATGAATAAATAAAAAATGAAGATGCAAACAGCTAAGTGGGGATTAGAAACACCTATCAGTCCTAGGCAGATATTATAGTAAAGGTGTAAATATTTATAACTACATACTGTAAATATCCTGATGAGTGTTTCACGAAACTTCAACGAAAATTAGTTGCAGAAAAAAATTTGTCACGTGCCAAAAAAAGTCGTGGTTGTGTCAAAATAGTCGTGGTAGCGTCAAAATGGACTTGGTCGCAAACGTGTTTCGTGGATTTTTCTCCGTTTCGCGATCACTAAAAAATGTAATCTCAGTCGAAGGAGTTACTGTGAGTGGAACGGAAATTAGGTGCCTTAAATGGACAGGCAAAATACATGGAATGAGGTCCAATTGTTATTAGTGATGAGCGAATCTGTCCAGTTTTGTGGAACTACCAAAAAATTATTAAAAACAGTGAAAAACACAGGTGACACGCGGTCATTTTGTCACGTGCAACTTTTTTTAATGCAACCATGCCTAGTTTGATGTGACCGCTCCCCGACTGTGCCCGATTTGATGTGACTACAACTATTTTGATGGGACCTCATTCATTTTGACATGACCGCAACTTTTTTTGAGGCGTGACAAATTTTTTTGTGGCAAAAACAATTCGCCAATGGCAAAATTCGAAAAATCACTGCGAATTCATGCATGGCGAAAAATTTCGCTCATCAATAATTGTCGTGCTATTATTGAGATCAAGTAAATGTAATTTAGGGCACTCCATTACGTATGCTAGAGACAGTATACACCCTTGCCAATATGAGCTCTATGGCTTGTGCTGAACACACTTTTTCCCTATTGTTTTGATTAAGAAATATCTTTGGTTTCTGTTACAGGTATGGGATCTGTAATCCAGAAACCCATCATCCATGAGTTCCGAATAATGGGAAGGCCTTCTCCCGTAGACTTCATTTTAATCAAATAAATTAAATTTTTAGAAATAAATAAATACCTTGTACTTGATCCCAATGTAGGGACCCATAGGGTTAAGCTCCCTATGGTGTTATCCCTTATCTTTATCTAATCTGTGCTGTTATAGGGCAGAGCCCTCTACACTCAGATTACAGTTATTAGGCTACCCCCTATAGGTTTAGCCCAGGTTGACCACTCCCCTTGGCAGACTATATAGTGTCTTGCACAAGGAAGTGGCTTCCTCTTTTGGCTGCATGCTGTGTTCTGGACAGATCCCAACTGAGCCTGGACCAGAACATAGGCCCAGAAGCCATTTGTACCCTAGGGGACCACCTACCCTAGTGCTAAGTCGGGGACAGGGCCCCGTGAACGAGGTAAAGCCAGCACAGACAGATTCGTTAATAGCACCCTCTAGGAGAGGTGATTGTAGTCAGCCTATTTAGCAAGGGCAGTTAATAGCCCCAACCAGGAGTTGTAACAAAGGGTTTAGTCCACCCCGGCTCTGTAGTCGTTCTTTAGGGACCGGTTTTATTAGATGCCAGGTACCAGTGTTAGGAGCTCTCCCCTGGACCACAGTCGGCCGGAACACTCCCTTCTGAAAGGTCTATATCTCAGGTGTCAACTAATCCTCTGTGCATCCTCCAAGTGGGTTATTCTGTGCCTAAGTGTCACCCTTGTATCGTCCACGGTGATCACACATTCTATACTGCTGTGTCTGTGAGTATACCCTGCTGCACTATCAAGTTGTGCCTTTGTCCAAATAAATTGTACTATAGTTCATGAACAAGAACCTTTCTGGCGTCCATTATTCCATCTGCACCACACAAGCTCTTATATAGTTGTAGTTCAACTACACCCTCAGCTCCAATAATACCTCCCATATAGCGGAGGCCCACTCCTGTGCATTAAGGTCGCATGTAACACATGCTCTATACCTATCACTAGCCTGGGTTTGCCATATCATAGCCAAACAAGTGTTACACCAACTAAGATATAAGGTATGGAGGTACGGAGACAAGAATATGAAGCCAGTTTACTTTAGTACTTCCTGTCATTTCCTGATCCTGCAGAACAAAAGAGGAGCTGATAAAACTAATTACAAGCAGACTGAGAAGCACCTGATAATAAGCTGGAGGCTGGAGCTCAGAGAATAGAGGGGTTAGTTTGTACAAATGTAGATAAGGAGCTCTGAATATAAATAATGGGGATGTAAGTTCAGTGACAATAGCCAACCGTCAAATTAGTGCAATGGCAAATAATGGAAAAAAAAATGGCAAAAGATTGGAAAATATACATTTTTTTAAATGAAAACAATAGGCAGAATGTAATTTCAAAACAAGTCCTTTAATGTGCTCCTTTTAGCAAAGGAGAGCAGCAATGGAAGAAGCGGAGTTCTGCCTATTACGTTAGCCATCCGTTCACTCCAGCCTTTATAGATTACATTTTTGACTTATTTACTTTAGATTAGATTAGATTAGATTCAACTTTATTGTCATTACTCATGTACAAGTACATGGCAACGAAATACAGTTTTAGGTCTAACCAGAAGTGCAATAAGCAGAAAGTGCAGGATAAAGGTATGAGACAAGTAGCTATGATTCTAAGTTTACAGTGTATTCTGTTAAAAACAATATATATATAAGTTGCTAATAAATATAAGCATAAAGTACATGTTACTGTTTTTGTAGACAGGAATTTACATGTAGACGTGTACAGGTAGATGTAAACATAATGTACAGGAATTTACAGGTAAACCTATAGAAGTTTACAAATGTATTATGCATGAGTATTTGTATTTACAAACAGGTATATATCATAGTGCGGTCCATATTAAGTAATATAAAGTGTAAATAGTGTAATAAGAGAGTATATTATAGAGGCAAGTGTCAGTGGGGGGCAGAGTTCAATAAGGAGATAGCTCTAGGAAAGAAGCTATTCCTTAGTCTGCCAGTTCTTGACCTGAGACATCTGAAACGCCGACCAGAGGGCAAAAGAGAAAACAATCTATGGGCAGGATGGGAGTGATCCTTAAGAATACTGCGCGCTCAACGCACACAGTGTTTCTTTTGAATGTCCTCAATGGTTGGAAGTGGCATCCCTATAATACGCTGGGCAGTTTTTATCACCCGCTGCAGTGCCTTGCGATCAGCAACAGAGCAACTTCCGTACCAGACTGTGACACAGTTGGTTAGGATGCTTTCTATTGTACAACGATAGAAGTTCACCAAAATAGTTGGGGACAACTGGTTCTTCTTAAGTGTTCTCAAGAAGAATAGGCACTGGTGAGCCTTCTTGACCAGGCTAGAGGTGTTAATGGACCAGGATAAGTTCTCCGAAATGTGGGTCCCCAGGAACTTAAAGGATGAGACAGGTTCAACAACCATCCCGTTGATATGAATGGGTTCATGTGAACTTCTTCTTCCCTTCCTGAAGTCCACAATAAGCTCCTTGGTCTTATTGGTGTTAAGGAGCAGATTATTGTCTGTGCACCAAGTGGCCAAGTGCTTGATCTCCTCTCTGTAGGCAGACTCATCGTTGTTGCTGTAGTATCGTCTGCAAATTTAATGATGTTGTTAGATCCATACACAGGCCCGCAGTCGTGGGTGAGGAGGGAGTAAAGGAAGGGACTTAGCACACAGCCCTGTGGTACACCAGTGTTGAGCATGACAGTAGTGGAGCAAATGTGGCCTGACCTAACATGCTGGGGTCTGTTGGTCAAAAAGTCCATTATCCAATTACAAAGCGAGATGTTAATATCCAGATCTTTCAGTTTGGTGATTAACTTAGAGGGTAGCATAGTATTAAAAGCTGAGCTAAAGTCGCTATAGAGATTGCATCATCTGTGCTCCTGTTGGCACGGTAAGCAAACTGGTGTGGGTCTAGTGAGGATTGGAAAGAGTCTTTTAGGTGTGTCAAGACCAAACGCTCAAAGCACTTCATAATGATAGGTGTAAGTGCTACAGGGCGGTAGTCATTTAGGCACTTTGGACTAGAGTGTTTCGGCACTGGTACAATCGAGGTAGATTTAAAGCCCTCTGGTACAGTTGCTTGGGCAAGGGACATGTTAAAAATGTCTGTAAATACCCCAGCAAGCTGCTCCGCACATGCCCTCAGTATGCGCCCAGGTATACCGTCTGGTCCAGCAGCCTTGTGCACGTTAATCCTGCTAAGTACATTATAGACGTCAGATAAGGTAAGTGTGATGGGTGAGTGTTCAGGTGAGGAGACAATCTTGGTGACACTTTCCTTATTGTCTTTCTCAAAGCGAGCATAGAAATCATTAAGCTCATTCAGAAAGAGGACATTGTTGGCTGTGGGGGTGGAATGACTGAGTTTGTAGTTACTGATGGCCTGAATGCCCTGCCACATGCGCCGAGGGTCAGAGTGTAAAAAGTGCTCCTCTAGCTTTAGTTTGTAGCAGTATTTGGCCTTTTTGATACCCCTCCTCAGATTAGCCCTGGAAGTGCTATAGGCCTGTGCATCACCTGATCTGAAGGCAGTGTTACGTGCCCTCAGTAGGAGACGCACCTCCTTGTTCATCCATGGTTTCTGATTTGGATATGTGGTGATCTGCTTCTGGGTTGTGACACTATCTATAGTAGTGTTGATGTAATCCAGAACAGTAGAGGTGTAGCTGTCTATGTTCGTGTGAGAGCCACAGGTGGCCTGAGTAGCAAACATCCTCCAGTCTGTGTGTAGAAACCTGTCCTGGAGTGTGAAGTCTACCCCCGCTGGCCACACTTTGATGGTCTTCACTGATGGCTGCACACATTTAATAAGGGGTAAATATTTATTGTAATCATATTTTATTTTGCACAGCCTATCCATTTGCCTAGTTTCATTTTTACATTGAACTATTCCTTTAAGGTCAATATTTCTTTTTACTAATATGATGTTACTCCAGTCCTGATAAATAAGAGGACACATAATAAAACATATATTTCATAATAATGCACTTTAAATGCAACAAAGTGGCAATCAATGCATCCCGGGGGAACTGGATTTTATAACTGTCATTCAGTAATCAGATGATCTGTTATCTCTAATGGCAAAGCAGTGCGTTCTTATACCATGAAAATAACCGCTCTCTAGAGAAAAACACACTGATTCCATAGTTTGGAATTTGTATGACATTTCAATGATTTAAATGCACATTACAAAATAAAATATTATACTAGCTCTACAAAAGCCAAGCAATGAGACACTGTATATTAATGAGCATTTTGTATTTCATAAATGTTGGATAAGTATTATTGCTCCCTTATTTCACTAAGGCAGAGTTATCAACATGTGAGAAAAATTACTTTTCTGTCACTAGGGAAAAAATTTAAGCAATTTTCAGTTTTTTTAGGAAGACTTGGCAACCATTTACTATTATTGGCAAAATGTATTCTCATAAAGAGAAAAAGTATTTACAAGCAGTTGTCTCTTACAGATTCTGATGATTACGATTTTCCCCTGATCCAAAAAATAGATTGCAGACATTTCAATTCGATCAGCTGCAACAGTTTTGGCCATAGAGCATCGTGGGTTTTACCTCCAAATTGCTGAATACCTTTAGGCAAAAAAACATTAAGTAAAACAAAAATAAACCTTTTGTAAATAGGTCTATAAAATGTTACCATTTTTAGATACATTTTTTGTGAGTAAATGTATTACGTGCATTTTAACTTGATTCTCTTTATTTACAGACTTACCTTTTGGGCAAATTGTGTGCCTTTCCGTTGTGAAGGTTGCATGGCTAGTCATTTATTCTCAAATGCAGTCAATCATTAAAATCAATAGTTATGTGTAAAAGACATATTTTAAAAAATAATTTCCTCTTACCTTAATAATAAAACAGTGCCTTGTACTTCAAGCTGATATATATAGTAATCCTTACTGGAGGCAAAACAATCCTGTTGGAGTTATTTAATGTTTAAATATTGTTTTAGCATTCTTAAGGTATGGAAAATTACAGCATGATCCCTTATCTGGAAAACCCCAGGTCCCAAGTGGTCCCATTCCTGTACATGCTATTGAAGAGTGAAAAACACATTAACCAATGTAATTAGGCCTTACTATTGACTCCAGTGCATTTTGGCGAAATACAGTCTACTATAACATGTACAATAATATTAAATATGTATTAAAACTAATTTTTATTCTCCTTTAAACCCCTACACTCTTAATCTAAAATGTGTTCTGGGTTTAGATGCTCAGAATGATACAAAAGACCTTTCAATATGGATCACTTGATTAAGAAACCAGTGTAGAAGTGCAAACTTTGTTGACTGTGGAAGTTTTTATTATTCTTTGAAATAATTATCATGCGCAAACATAGATCAGTAGCACCCCGGCCATGACCATAGTTCCAGTGCATTAGTGACTGGGGTTCTTGAAATGATTAAATGTCTTACACTATGAGCAGTGGATAAAACACTCTCCTCTATTCTTTTACATCAGCGATCCCCAACCAGTGGCTCAGGGGCAACATGTTGCTCACCAACCCCTTGGATGTTGCTCTCAGTGCCCCCAAACCAGGTAGTTATTTTTGAATTCCAGACTTGGGGGCAAGTTTTGGTTAATTAAAAACAAGATTTCCTACCAAATAAAGCCCCCTGTAAGCTGATAGTGTGTATAGAGGCTGCCTAATAGCCAATCTTAGCCCTTATTTGGCACCTCCATGAACTTTTATGGTGCTTGTGTTGCTCTCCAAGTCTTTTTACATTTGACTGTGGCTCACGAGTAAGAAAGGTTGGGGATCCCTGTTTTACATGATACTTTGTTAGTTGTTACTCAATCTGAAAAAAAAATGCTCTGATTTGACCCCAAAAGTGAGTCATTTTAACAAGGCACCTGCCTTCTTTTTTATTTTGTCTTACTGCCTAAAGTGAAATTAAACAAGTAAAAAAATAATGAATTAAAAAGACAACAAGCATATGGCTAAGTAAATAAACATCAATAGGCCAGGAAACAGCACTTTGGGGATTTCGTACAAAACATATGCTTCTATTGAAGCCAGATGGAGTCTCCAGAGTAAGTTACAGTTTTCTCAATACAGATAATGATGCAGTATAACATAACAAAGCGTCGACATTTTCCAAAGAGATGAGCATGTAACTTTTATTTATAGTAAGTTTTCTGATGTTAATGCACTTGTCTGCTGGGGGTTTGGAGACTGCACCAAAGCTCAACCCATGAGCAACACTTAAAGCAACAGAGTTACTTTTATATGATAAAATAATGTTTAAACGTGTATAGTTTTCTGTTGCATTGGATAAATGTTTGAATAAGAATATATATTCTGTAAAAGTAATATGGAATTGGGGGGAAAATATGGAGGGAAATAGCCTCTATTACAAAAAAATTACCTATTTATTAGTAACAATTGAGAATAGTGGTTGAGTTTGAATCACTGCTCTCTAAATACTTCACACTGCTGTGGCACAACGCAAGGCGTCTAGGAAAAGCTGCACCACCAGTTTCCCTTATTGAATTTATTCTGGGCAAACATTGGCTAAACAAAAGGTAAAGTCTTACAAATTTCAGAGAGCAATTAGTCATATAGTGTATTTTTACAAGTTCAATGGTATTGTTTTATTTTGCTTATTTATTTATTTTTACTTTCTAATTATTTACTATATCTTTAATTTACATGTATGTAAGTGCATATGCATAGTTATTTTAATCCTATAAAGATAGGCACATCACTGTAAGCGTGATTTTGAATCCTTATCATGATAAATATCCAATTTACAAAACCCTTAATCCTTCTACATATCACATCTCTTCACTTGAATTTCCATACATTTTTGGTTGACTTCTCTGTTTACTCAGAGCAACCACCTGTTTACACACTCAGTTCCACTACTGTATCTCACCACCTTAATCTTTTTCACTTGCTGCTCCTTATTACAGGAATTCCATCCTACATTTTCTCTATAGAGAATTGTTGCCCACCCTTTTGGGGCGCTGGTATAAAACAGCACTAATTATCCTTCTATTTGTTTCATTACGGTAACCCACCAACTTAATATAGTGAATTATAAAGAATATTATAAGTCACCAAGGAGTTTCATGGCCGTATAATTGTTCCACGCTGAAGACTGAGTGCTTTTATATGGGTCATGGAACTCCAAAGCGACTTATAAAATTCTCATATTTTTTAATAGGGGGTACTTTATTTATTATAGTACTTAGTTACTTATATTCTTTTATTGTATTGTGTTGTATACAAGTAGAACAGTATAAAGAAAAATATACATTACCTACACAAATTTAGTGAAATATTTCAGCTCTGAACCTGTTTATAATCCATCGTACTGTTGCAGATGGGTGGCATGTAAGTCTCCAGTTGCACTGTACCATTTTGTACTTTGCAGTAACAAGTATTGTGCCATGTCTTATTCATTAAGATCATGTACGTGAAGTGAGAACTGAAGAACTGAAGAACACAGAAAATGCTTTTTCCCTCCATCTACATGTAATCATTTATTTACATGACCCAAAGCATTAAAATGATGTATTTATTCTGAGTGTCATTAGAAGTAGATATTTCCCCACTCATAATATTTTTCTGTAATGTAGAATATATACAGCATATTTTTGACAAATACAATCCTTTTCAAAGGTTTTTTTTGCTGGAATTATTATTATTATTTCTCAGCAATCCTTTTTAAAGTTCCAGTGAGCTTCATTATAAGTCTTCTAGTAGCAGATATCTCATTGCCAGGTATGTTAATGTCCCCTGTCTCATGAGGGAATGTTGGGGTGTTTAAATTATGACCACTTGCCATATCATCATGTGCAGCTGCTGCTCTTAAAGTGCACACTAAAGCTTTATTGCTTCTCTCATCAATTATTTATAAAGCACAAACCATACTGTGTAGAAAGGCATTTTTTATTTTGGAAAAAGTCAAATCACCAGTCCTACTGCTAGGAGAAACCCTTTCCATTCATCTAGATCAGAGCTGTCCAGCTGGAGGCCCACTGGCCGCATGTGGTTCTCCAAATCATTAGTATGGCCCCCAGTCTGCTTTAGGGCTCCACACACTGTATGACATCATCATTGTAATATAACCTGACTCTTGAACTGTATGAGAATTAATTGGCCCACTACATGTAATAAGTTGGACAGCACTAAGCTACATTGCTATGCTACTGTTAACTTAACAACTATCTACAGCACTTCCCCTCCAGGTGTAGGATACTGGTACATGCCAGGGGTCCACAGCACAGGCAGGTAGTGTAAAATGTGGAAAGTGAAGGTGAAATAATTAGAGAACAAGGCTTATGTTCTGTGTCTTTTAAGAAAATGGATTAAATGGGTATTATTTATGCCACAGTTTTATAAATATGAGTATTGACATAAAATAGAATGTTGGGCAGCTGTTAGGAAGTGTCATTCCATTATTGACTGAATTTAAACTGTGTACATTGGGGCCATGTAATACAAATCGCAAATCTTGCACCATTTAGTAACAAATAACAACCAGCACATCTGATTGGCTGCTATGGGTTAATAGACCTGCAACTTTTACTTTCAGGAGCCTGAATGATAAGGCTGGGGGCGCATGGTAAAAAAAAAAACTCTAAGGGCTCATACACACACAAGCATTCTACCCTGTGTTCCCCTGCGGAGGAGTTTCCTGCCCATTCTTTCTTACTGACCTGCACTGACACAGGAGCATGTAAGCATCAAACACGTCTACCATGTATATGAGCTCTTAGAGGGGGTGTATTCCTCTTTAAATTAAAAAGTTAGTCTGCTAAACTTTCTATGGTTTTGCAGTATTTAGTGATATAATTGAATTTGTTTTGTGAAAGAGTTAGTTTAAGGTTTAACTACCTTTGTTCATGTTCTTTTGGCAGGAAGCACAAACACAAAATGATAATTAATGCAGAACACAGTAATGCAGTATATGTTTACCAGAATATTCTCTCATCGGAGGAGTTCTCTTCAGGGACAATGTTCCAGTGGATATTAATCTCTGACACAGATGGAACGTTGTGTCATGTCACTCAAATGCCAATAATTAGCACATTTTCTGGTGAAAAATTATGAATAACAGCTCAGCTCTCTTTTTTTAAAAAATAATTATACATGAAAACATGCACTGAATAAATTATCTCTATTATCTATTAATTTATCAGCCATAAAAGTCTATAAATATATAATAAAAATGAATATAAAATCATGTTTCATACATGTTTGGGATATACAGTATTATTTAGAATGCATGGGACCTGGTATTTTCCAGCAATTGCCTTCCTGCAATCTGGAGCACCGTGCCTTAAAGGGGCAGTATCCCCATGGTTCAACATGAGTGTTATGAACTGTTTAGCAGGAGCCCTGGGACTGCTTAAGGCAGGGGTCCCCAACCTTTCTTACTCGTGAGCCACAGTCAAATGTAGAAAGACTTGGAGAGCAACACAAGCACCATAAAAGTTCATGGAGGTGCCAAATAAGGGCTGTGATTGGCTATTAGGGAGCCTCTATGCACACTATCAACTTACAGGGGGCTTTATTTGGTAGTAAATCTTGTTTTTATCCAACCAAAACTTGCCACCAAGTCAGGAATTCATAAATAACTCCCTGGTTTGGGGGCACTGAGAGCAACATCCAAGGGGTTGGGGAGCAACATGTTGCCCCTGAGCCACTGGTTGGGGATCACTGGGTTAAGGAAACCCTCTTTAGTGAAGCAGAAAACAACTGCTGACACTGGTCTTCACTGACACACATTTGGGCCCCAGAACTTTCTGCTGCAGAATCAACAGAGAGAAGTCCAGTAGTGACGTACAGACAAGGATTAGGCAGAGGCATATTTAGCAACAGGCAAAGGCAGCAAGAAATCTAATTAAGGAATAGGTCAGGAAGTAAAACACATGAACAAGACTTAGGGGCATATTTATTATGCAGTGTAAAAAACGGCAAGAAAATTCCCCACATATCGCCAGGCTTCGCCGTGTAAAAATGGCGTAAAAACGGCGTAATTGTTTTACGCGTTTTTTCTTCCACCGGAACTTATGGAAAATAACGGCGTAATATCTGGCGTTCAGATGGCGATCTTTTCCCTTTATTTTACACAGCTTTTTACTCCATTTTTTCGGCGAATTAGTTTTACACAGCATAATAAATACGCCCCTTAGGCACGGAACTGTAAACAAAGAGCCAGCTTGTCTCCCTGTGCATGCAACAGGTACATTCAGTGGGTTATTTGTCATGGGTGACAAGCCCAAGAGTATTTTCTAATATCTGAAAATGGGGGCCTCCCTGTGCTGTTCCCTGAGCATTACCCCTTTTGCAATTATACGTTTTCCTTCCCATTTCATCCTTACATTATAATGCAGTTCATGGTAATACAATAAAAAGACTTGCTGATCTGAAGCAGAAATTTACAAACTGCATTATTGTATGTTTGCCTGTTGCCATGGGAAAGTGGACTAAAAAGCACACCTTCTAATTCTATAGATAGAACAGAACAATAGAAAGCAAAGCATCAGAGAGCTGTATACAGCATAATAAAGATTATATACAAAGCATTTGGCAACAGGTGTATTTATTGTTGTGCTAAGAGAGCAAATGAGTTGATGGAAAAGACAGAGTACATGAGCATGTGGTCAGTATGAATGCCTTTACATATAAATTACACATGTATGTATAGAATTCACTGAATAAGTATGTTACTACAAAGGTAACAAAGTTGAAAAGACCAACTTGAAACAAGCAAATGGCTTAGCAGACAAGTATAAAAATGCAGCAATGTAGATAGTAAGTGATGAGTGAATTTCTTTGCCAGGCATGAATTAGCTGCAAAATTTCCTGTTTATTTAACGTCAAAAAGTAGTGGCTGCATAAAATAAGTTGCACGCAAAGCCACATCACAAATTTTTCACCGTTTTGTGAATTTTTCAGCAAAGCGAAATGGGACAGGTTCACTCATATAGATAGAACAAAAGTGAATTGCTTCAGATATTGTAAAATTAGAAATAAAAGTTATAAGCTTTAAGTGGATTGTAGTAGTGAAAGTGAGGAATGGATAGAAAAAGATCATAGGTCAAGGGAGTAAATAAGAAAACATGGTCAGCTCAGAATAACTGGTCTTCGCCGACACTGACGTTGTACTTTCAGTGATACCAGCAGGGAACCCACTGCCCCACAAAAGAGAGTGCACAAAGGCAGAAGTACAGATAAGCATTAGGTAACTCAATCTTGAGCCAGGCAAAATGTCAGGCAGGAGGAAAACTATGTTAATATCATGAGACTGTGTGTGCTCCCCAAACAAAAATTTGGCAAAAACAGTGAACTGAAATAAAAATCTACTTTATTAGGAGATAGCGCTGATTTTCAGTGTTATTTTCTCTTGACTGGGGCCTTTTGTATGCGTGCAACCCCCCCACGTTTATTAAGGAGGCTCTTTACTTTACTCCATTATTACTTTCTTTGAGTTTTTAAACACTGGATTGGTGATTTTGATGGTTGACAAATCTATGGGGGGAATTTACTAACACTCGATTTTTTTTTCACGTTTGTATTTTTTTGCGCCAAAATATGATTTTTTCACAATTTATTATGTAGCAAAACCGCAACAAATCCATCTGAAATACACCATCTAAAATCTGTTGAGATCACGTAAAAGTCGTTTTCACAGCTGGAAGATCTTCCTTTGCTTCATGGTTTCAGAGGTTGTCTGTTTTTTTTCTGATGTTGTCATTTGTGCGACAATGCAAAAAAGTTGCGTTTTTTTTGCATCTTTTTTCATTCATGCTTTTTCTATTCATATCTGTTGTTAAATGACTGACATTCTTGGAAGTGAGTTTAGTTGTGGTTTCAAGAACCTCTAAAACCACGACAATCCAAATATTGATAGGAGTCGAAACCAACCGAAAAGAAGTTAACTTGGGTATTATGCATAACAGGCCCAAACATATACATGTATACAATCTATTAGACGGATTGCTTGGGACCTGGTGTTTTCTTGATTAGGTTTCTTTTTCCTGTTATTTGAATTACCATACCTCAAGTATATAGGATATAGGATAGGATTATTTTGCTACCAATGTGGATTTCTGCAGCTTAGTTAACATCAAGTACAAGGTACTGTTTTATTATTACAGAAAAAAGGGAAATCATGTTTTAAAAATTGGAATTATTTGCTTAAAATATACCTTATGGGAGATGGCATTTCTGTTAGAGCTTTCTGGATAATTGTTTTCTATGCATGCGTTAATTAGCACGCAGAAAAGAACACTAACGCATGATTCACAAACACTTATTTATATGCTACTATTTATATGCACTATTTATATGTGGCTACTATTTATATGCTACTATTTATACGCAGCGAATATTAGCACACATAATAATAGGCGTTAATTAGCGCACATGCGGTAAATGCCGCATGCAGTATCGCGCGTAAATTAATGCAAGTATGCTTATAGTGAATCGTGCGTTAAGTGGCGAAAATTTAGACGCGATAAAATTTTTAACGCACGCTATAAATAGCGCACGTTTTAACGCACTTTAGTGAATCAACCCTAATTTGTGAAGAAAGAGAAAAACAGATGAGTTCACTATTACATTGGATAAGGGGGTATTTCTGTAAGTTGAGGTACCATGCCTTTATCTTACTGGTTTGCCCACTGGGTTTATATAAGCTTAATTCAATCATCGATTGCTTATAAATATAGAGAAATGCTTATAAATATAGAGAAAATCAGTAAAAAATAATCAGTATCAATATCCAGAAACTTTCCCTTCTACATACATTTGTAATGTAATTAGCATTTTCTACATCATGAAGTGTTGTTCACATGGATCAGCTAGACTAGAAATCCCACCAAGAATTGCACTGCTCCAACGATCTGCACTTTTCCACCATGTCAACCAATCATTGACTTAAGGACCATATATTAGATTAGCCCAATTTTGCCCACAAACTAGATATTACTGAAGGCTTTCTATACTTCTTCCAATGACCCATCACATGTATACCTTTGTAATGAACATATATTGTATTTGTCTACTACAACAATATTATATCTGGTTTTATGGGCTATGCAATAACTTTCCCTGCTAATTGCAGTTTCCCTTGGCAAGAACTGATAGCAATTATTCACTTAAGTTTAGTGTTCTCTCAACAGGCATTTTTCTATTTATACACAATTGAATAGATATACAATAATTGTCTGTGTGCTTGCTTGACAGACACAACCCCAAACCCCTAATAGGTTATTTTTTTAAGCTGGTTATGCCAAAGCAAAAGGTGAAAATATGTTAATTCTTGAGTTCCTTTATAACTATTATGCACTGCACTGCATGACAACTGCAGGAAAGGAATTTTACTTATTTTTACCTTTTTTGTTTAGTTTTCTCATCACTATCAAAGCTAGTTTCAATTAATGTTTAATGATTGGTTTAAGTCAGCTCTGGCTGAGGACACTAGCACTAGACCATCAAGGCTTGTGTCTGTACCTTATGTGGTTATTTAGTAAATAAAGACTGTCATATTACCTAACAGTAAATTATTATTCTAATAAGGTAAATTCAGGCTACCCTGAAGCCAAATGCAATGTGATCGCTAGAAGACATATTTAATTCGTGAAATGTTTTTCCCAATTATAAATCTTTGACTTAAACCATCAGTATTCATTTAAATGAGAGAGTTAGCATTACAGAAGAGCCCTGGCATGTCAGGATTTCAGAACTTGTTGTTCCTGATTGGAGGATATTTTGTGCATAGTAAATAGGCACAGCTGCAGGAAACTGAAAACAGTAGTGAAATGATACCAAATAAACTTTTTAACTTAACTTTTTGCAACAACATGGAAGTTGTACATTTATGTTTATTTTCCTTTATTTATATAACACTAATACATTTACATATTGTCCATCAGTCCTTGTCCTTGAGCAGCTTATAGTCTAACATTATCAGTTTTTTAGGAGCTAATGTATTGGCTTGTGTGTTTTTGGGCAATTTAAATTGAGCTCTTAGAATGCTATGGGCAATAATATACAAAACTACTTTGCAGCTGATCTACTTTTTGTACTTTTGGGTATATTTTATATTATATTGTTCAGCTTTTCAGGAATGTACACTGATATATGTTGTTAGCAACCAAGAAGTTAATGGTAGAATGATAGATTAGAAGATGATTGGAAAGAATATGAATGGAAAGGAGCAGACTGGCGGATGAGTATATCATAAGTGACAGGGTGGATGGCACGGTGTACCTACACATTAAGCAAACTAGTACTAGTATAGAATATATAAATTTGCTAATGCAAGAAGCTTGGCTGGTAATATGGGCCAGCTTGAGTTAATGGCACTGAATCAGATATATGATGTTGTTGGTGTTGCTGAAACATGGCTGAATAAGTAATATGAATGAGCAGTAAGTATAGAAGGCTTTACCTTGTATCAGAGTAAAGGGGAAGTAGAAAAGAAAGAGGGGACAGATATGTCTATATAACAAGGATAATTTGAAACCCAATATAAAGCAAGACGTTGATGGGAAATGAGAGGGTTGAAGTCTTATGAGTGGACAGGAAACTTGTATTAATTTATCCCCATAGGAAAGATACATAAAATCATCAAGTTCACTTTTTGTGACTTAACACAGATGTAGGGGTGTTCACTGGAATGAAGAGGAAAGCATTTAATCATAGAGGACAGTTATCTCTTTTAGAATATATACATGAGAAACTGACTGCATAACTATAAAAATGAATCCCCCCAGAGACAGAGCACTGTCTCCAATAATTATGTATGTTCGACTTTAAGGTTAATTGGCTCCTGCTAAACTGACTATTGTGTTTTTGTATATGGTAAGGACCTTAGATTGTAAGCTCTGCTGTGGCAGGGGCTTGAGTAAATGATACAGATTCTCAGTAAAGCTCTGCATAACAGGTCAGTGCAATATATATATATATATATATATATATATATATATATATATATATATATATAGGATAATAATAACAACAGTAATAATAACAAAAATGAACCAGAATTCATATGCATTCTAGTTAACCCCAGAGATAGAGTAGCGGAGGGAAGTAATTCAAAAAACACAGAAAAAAGAAAAGGAAGGCCAGTTTTTTCTTCATATCCTAATGGGCTTATTTATCATTTTTCAAGTTCATGAGTTTTAGAGTTTTTTTCTACTTTGAATAAACTCACAATTCTTGTGATATATATTTATATATATAAAAGAAACAAAAGGAGTACTGCCTACAAACAATTAACTGCCCCAGGTGCTGGCCAGAAATGTAGATAAATGAAGAACAGATATATATATATATAAATATTTGCTTATTTATTAAAAAATCAGAATATAAAAAAAAGATTGAATATTATTGAGTAAAAAAAATTCAAGTACCTTGAATACCTTGAATTTGTGGGTTTTTAAGCTTAGAAAATACTTGAAAAACTTGAAAATCTCGAATTTAAAAAAAGGCTTGAATTTTGTCTAAACTTGCCAGATTTTAGATACTGAAGTTTTACATTCAAGTTTTCAGCACTTAATAAATATTGGATATTAGATTGGACTGGATAAATATTGGATGTTCAAACTTTTGAATCATAATTCGAATATTGGTAGTTTTAATGCAAAAAAATCATATGGTGGAAAAAAAATAGAATTCGAATGTTGATAAATCACTGTGCAATTGCCCCATAAAACAACATTGAACAAAGGGTGCTGCAGCAGATGGCAAATAACTAGTGATGAGTGAATCTGTCCCGATTTGCTTCAACGCAAAAATTAGCAAATCTTTCAAAAGATTTGCCAAGTGGCAAAAATGTAGCACATCAAAAAAAAATGTTGACAATTTTTTTTTGACATGGGCGACAAATTTTGGGCGCCCACTTAGCAAAAAAAGGCAATGGTGAAACGCGGAAAATTGCTGCGAATCCATGCCAACCAAATTATTTCTCCCATCACTACAAATAACACATTAAAAATAAAAGCTGGCTCCCTTTAGCTAAAGAAATATTAAAAATACAACATTTATGATACATTGCATAAGCTTTGTAGTTCATGTTAAATGATGCTATCTTGGAATAATTCCCTTGACTCAAATTGTTACATGTCCATGGCTCTGTTCTAGCTTATGAGTCACGGCACTATCAGCGGGATCATCAGGACTTGCTGAAGTCAGTAACTTCCCTGCAGATGCTATTGATTGCAAACAGATATCCCAGGATATTCAGCTATGAAGATGTGACAGAAGCATTAAAGCTGTTTTGCTAAAGATAAAGCTCAGAACTGTCTACTTGCAGGGTTTGTAAACCTCTGAATAGGCGTAACTGTAAGCAAACGTGAAATCTTTCATCTGGGTATAATATTGGATTTATTTGTAAGTTTCCTTGAATTTGTCAAAGTAGTATTTAAGAACTTCATGTTTTTTTTCATCAAAGTTGCATATCGATTTAGCTAATCTGAGAATGATTTACCAAGATCGTTAACTCCAATAACAAATGTACAACGTGTTTGTGTTCAAAAAACATTTGATTTCATTTTCAGAAGTGAAAGTTGAAAAATTGGTTTTACAGTTTTTTTCCCAAAGGGATGCTGTATTCATAGAAATCTCTGAAGACTGAAACATTATTTTAAGAACAGTCATTTATTCTTCTAATAATCAGTTTTTGCTTCTGATACTAGCTCAAGTGCTGCTTTCAAATCTAAAGAATCTAGAGAATCCATGCAGCGGACCTCAACCTTTTGATCCGTGTGGCAAAAAACGCATGAACTTTATAAAAGGGCTGATGAGGTTAACATTGAGGTTAGACAGGGGAATTAAAAGTTCAGATTTTCGTGCAATATTTTTAAATCACTGAAAGATCCCAATTACTCTTCTTTATTAACTGTTTTTATGCTGCCAAGGCAATGTTATATTCAATACTACTAACCAAATCCTTGTTACAAAAATAGGATTTGATACAATTCTTAATGAAGAAATATTACTTCTCTGGCCTGCCAAGAAGATCTACTGCAGGGGTCCTCAAACTTTTTACAGGGGGCCAGTTCATGGTCCCACAGACTGTTGGAGGGTTGGATTATAGTCCTCAAACTAGGCCCCTCCCCACTCCCTGCTGTGCCCTCAAACTTCGGCCTTCTTCCGCTCCCTGCTCCCCTCTGTGTCCTCAAACTACGGCCTGCTCCCCACTGTGTCCTCCCCCACCCCCACTGCTTCCTCCCACTCCCTGCTGCTTCTTGCTTCAGGTCACCATGATGAGGCAGACAGGTAGTAGCCAGGGGTGAGGATGCCGTAGGGGCCGGATAAATTACCATGGGGGACCACAGTTTGAGGATCTCAGATCTACCGTCATACAGCATTACATCATAACTCAATGTAAAGAAATATGAAGCACAATGACAATGAAACAAATAACATTATAAAATGAAAATATAACCTCCCATTTAGCAGCACAAAGGTGACATATTTATCTACCCTCAAAATACGTATTTAAGTATTATGTACGTATACGTAAATACGTATGTATTTTGTTAATTAGGCCATTTAAGGAGTATTATGGTTCCATCCTAGATTTGTATATTGTACATAACTATTGCATTATTGTTGCTTCTTTGACTAAGATACACAAAGTAATAGTGAAATTTGATCTCAGATACTGAGGGAGAAACAAGAAGAAAAAGGAATGTGGAAAGCACCAGGTATTGCCCTCAAAAGTAGGTAAAGCCTATAGAAGTTATTGGACCCTTTATGGCAATGCAGAATCAATATTATAATGCATAAAGATGAATTGTCAACAGCTCTTGTAAGGAATATGTATAAATAAAGAGCTAGTTGATAGCAACCCTTTACTTATATGGGAAAAAAAGAAATGGGTGCATTAAAAGAAAGAAAAAACAGAAAAAAACTTTAATATTTATAAATAATTAAACAGAAGCAAACAAAAACAAAAACAGTTTACAATAGATAGTATTGTCAACAAAAAATTCAGTAAACACTTGTTTTAGTAAATACTTGCTAAAACACTTGTTTTAGTAAGTAGTAAAATCAAGATTCTATGGCACTATATTTTAAACAGCAAAACCAACTAGAAAGGGAAGTTTGAGAACAAACTTCATGTTGGTTTGAAAAATGTGAAGTCACTGAATGAAATCTGATCTGTTATTGGCTCCGCCCACTTTTTCTAACCTTGGACCACAGTTATATAGTAAAAACCACTGTGCAAAGTTTGGGGGCCCTGGTTTTAATAGTGTCTGAATGGCAGCAATTTCAATTTCCCCACTGAAAGTCAACGAGTGACAATTGATTGGTGGTTGGTGGCTCCACCCCCTTTTTCTAACCTGGAACTGCAGTTACCCAGTGACTAACTCTGCAAAGTTTAGGGACCCTAGGATTCATAGTTAAAGAATGGTAGCAGTTTAAATTTAAACCAATAAAAGTCAATAGGTAAACTGTGATTGGTGGTTGGTGGGTGTGACCACTTTTTCTAACCTCGAAGTCACCCAGTGACAAACAATGGGCGGGATCACTTAGAAAAGCATAAACAACCTGCTCTGCTATAGGGTCAAGAAGTGTGGGGAGTTTGGGTGTTGTACCCCTAAAACTGTAGGAGGAGTAGCGTTTAGAAAATGGGGGGAGCTAAGAATAGGAGAAGAAAAAGCGGAAGAATAAGCTGAAGTCGAAGAACAGTAAGTTGGGTTTTTCAACCCAACATAATAACAGTTATACAGATATGCATTATATTTAGAGGAAATAGTCCACAGTGGTTGAACCTTAAGTGAAATCTCAATGCATATATATTAAGGGTTCTATCAGTTCCGTATATATGTATTAATGGTTCTATCTGGGGAAAAATGCAGTTCCAGATGTGATTTTAACAACAGTATTGGGCAACTACTTAGGGTCACATTTATCAAAGGGAGAAACATTTTAAAAATGCAAAGGTAGTGCCAGTGAATAATTAGATATTTATATATCTTTGCTTAGAGACTTCCATTTCTCTAATAAATACCCAAGAATTGTGGTATAATCATTTGCTGTACATGACATAGGCTCCAAGGTAGAAAAACCTAGATATGAAAATGCCTTTTTATTGTTACGTTAATCACAAATATATATAATTTGGCCTCATTTACAGCTCATAACTGATGTGGTTTTGCTTTTCTCCCACTTATGGGACAAACCATATGTTTACCTATCAGCTACTTGGTACCATATGATGTAGAGGAAGTTTGGCAGATGGCCGCTACAAGGTAATCATTTTTATTCATTTGTTTTTTATTCCCAAAGATCATGTGTACTTATTGCAGGGACATATAGGGCCTTGGGACAAGTGGTTGCAGTTGTGGGATATTCCAGCAGAAATTCCTTTTCTTGAACCTGTAGAACATTAATTGTATTATTTTGTGTTGCTTAGTCCTCTCTGACTCATGAATACATGATGGGTTGTCCTCCCTCAGTTGACTATTGATCATGCAAAATGTTAATTTGTTATATTGTAGCTTCAAATGTACATTCTGCCATTTTCTTAAATCCATTTGCCTACAAACCATAAAAAAAATAAATTCTACAGGTATAGGATCAGTTATCCAAAATGCTTGGGACCAAGGCTATTCCGGATAAGGGGTCTTTCTGAAATTTGGATCTTCATATCTTGAGTTTACTAAAAAATCAATAAAACATTAATTAAACCCAATAGGGTTGTTTTGCATCCAATAAGGATTAATTATAAGGAATCAAATACAAGGTACTGTTTTATTATTACAGAGAAAAAGGAAATCAATTTTAAAAACCTGAATTATTTGATTAACATGGAGTCCAAGGGAGACAGCCTTTCCTTAATCCAGATCTTTCTGGATAATGGGTTTCCGTATTACAGATCCCATACCTGTACTAAAATGTTCTTTAAATAATACTATCATAATGGCCATAATGCCACATAGGTGACATAACTCATGTATCACTGCAAGAAGAAGTCTCCATCTCAACTAAACTTTATAATGATATCTGTGAGATGTCTATGATGTGACATGCAGTTAGAATGAATACAAATTGCACAACACCAAGCTGATAGCCTTCGTCACACAATTCTTCCTTTGCAGATATTTGTATTTATGTTTTACAATTGTAAATGTTTAAGAGACAGACAGTGTGATTTGCACATTTTCATCTATCTACCCTCATATATAATAAAAGGAACTAAATTTGTCCAATAGCAGTACCTTATAACAACCAATAAGTAGTGATGGGCGAAATGTTCTGCGCGTCAAAAAATTGTAGCGGGCGTCAAAAGAATAGTCGCGGCATCAAAATAAATAGTCATGGCGTCAAAATAAATAGTCGTGGCATCAAAATAAATAGTCGCGTGTCAAAAGAATTGTTGCGGGTGACAATTTATTTTTTTACGCGAAACGCTGTTATGCAAATTTTTTTATTGTTTCACAAATCGTTTGAAAGATTTGCAAATTTTCTGCCGAAGTGAAACGGGACAGATTCACTCATCACCACCAATAAGATGTTTGCTTTCAAACAGGTAACCATTAACTTCTACCTGCTGATTGGTTGCTATGGGTTACTGCTCCTTGATGA
Source organism: Xenopus tropicalis (assembly GCF_000004195.4). Lineage (NCBI taxonomy): Eukaryota > Metazoa > Chordata > Amphibia > Anura > Pipidae > Xenopus > Xenopus tropicalis. The sequence goes on along the minus strand of NC_030682.2, from coordinate 115,927,520 downwards.
ACTTAGTGCCTTTTGTTACATTACCCCAATAACTTTAATGTCATTGCCCCCGAAACTTGTAAGTAGGAATTAAAAATGTTAATGTGTGTTACTTACTGAGAGATACTGTGCGGCTGATTAAGAATGTAGGTGTGAAATTGCACCAGTTCAGTTACCCATTTGCAAAAACATAGCCAAATTTAATTTGCCTGTTTTGCAAAGGACAGAAGAACAGACACTTTTAATGTATATACAGGTGAGCTTGTGTTAAGGATAAGGTAGTACAGGTATGGGACCTGTTATCCAGAATGCTCAGGACCTGGGGTTATCCGGATAAGGGATCTTTCCATAATTTGGATTTCCATAACTTAAGTCTGCTAAAAATCATTTAAATATTGAATAAACCCAATAGGATTGTTTTGCCTCCATAAGGATCCATTATGTCTTAGTTGGGATCAAGTGCAGGTACTGTTTTATTATTACAGAGAAAGAGGAAATCATTTTTAAAAATTAGAATTATTTGCTTATAATGGAGTCTATGGGAGATGGCCTTTCCATAATTCGGAACTTTCTGGATAACGGGTTCCGGATAAGGGATCCCATACCTGTACAGATCCTGTAGCCTGGTTTTGGTCTTTACGGGGCAAGAGCCCAAGTTCAGTCTCTGCATGGAAGTAACTCAATACCTACTTTTCAATGTGATACACTGCGGGGAACTGAAATACTGCATTTCTTCATTTTTTATATTTCATTTAGAATGAAATGTTATAATATGCTAATGATATTAGTTCTAGCCATTCTTTAGAAATAAACGTGATAAAATGATTTACTTAATAATGTTTTTTATTTAGAAGAAGATTTAATTGCAGACTGATCCATGATTACATTTTACAATAGAATGAATACATATGGATGAGTACATTTCTAATAAAAGTTCCAGTGTACTCGGAAAATGGCAATTAAGTTATGAAAATGATACTTCCAAGAAGTATTAAATATATTTAGAGCCACATATTTAGAAACATTCTCAAGTGGAATAGATTTTCCCGTTCCAAATCTGAAGTTTTCAAAAAGCCAGTAATTACCTCAAATTAATTACAAGGTCTGATCGCCATGGTCAAAATAAGGGCCGCGACCCATCTCTCTATCAGTTTAACTACAATTACTGTAAATTATAGGATCAGCTTGGATGCTTTCACATATTTTTGCATGCCCTACTTAATGAATGCAGACATCTGCATATGGATAGAGTTTTTTTGTGATTATATTCAAAATTCATCACTATTATTTTGAAACATTTTGTATGTGAGGAGTTGATCTTGTATGTGTGGAGAATGATAATTAAATAGTAAAACATGTATTGAGAGACTGGTTTTAGAATGATTTTCTAAGCAATGTTATTAATGTGCAAAGTATTACGGGGCAGATTTATCAACATCTAAATTTGACTTTTCTCTGCAATTTGAATTTTGTAGCAAAAATAACAAATTTTAATTCAATTATCCAATACTCAAATTTTGGATATTAACCAAGCTCAAAACTAGAAGACTTTAGTAAAAAAAAGTGTGGCATCTAAAAACTGGTGAGTTCATGTACAAGTCGCCATCCAGCAAGCTATTTTTTAAAGGAGAAGGAACGCCATTTTGGCATTTTGCTGCCAATAGATTCACCACATTAGTGCCACCTAGAATGCTTTATTTATTCTGCAGAAAGCTTTACTATACCTGAGTAAAGAGCTCTAGAAGCTTTCTCTGTTTGTTTAAAATTCCAGCTGCCATTTTAGCTTGGTCTTCATAGCTTCCTGCTGCAGCTCTAGCCCTTATAGCTCAGATTACACATTACTAAGGGTGGGAGGAATGCGTTTTATGAATTATTTATTTTATTGGAGGGGGGAGCAGGAGAGGGGAGAGAGGTGAGAGCTGCACAGACTCTGGCCCCGGGAATGAAGGATTTTTTTGAGGGAGGAAGTCAGATACCCTAAGAACATGAAAAGGAGACAAGAAATCCTGTGTTTCTTTAGATAGAGGACTCAGTGCAGATTTTCTTTGAGTGCTTATGGCTGTATTTACATAGACCTTTCTTAAAAAAGCTTACTTAGCTTTACCTTTCCTTCTCCTTTAATTTGAGTTTTTAAGCCTAATTCACAGGCTCATTGGAAAGGATGGGTAGAATGTGATTTCACTGCGCATGAGTTGTTTTTTCATGTGTTTACGCTATGAACTTTTTGAAATATGAGAAAATAGAAAGAAATTTCTGCCAAACGTATTAATGAGTTTTCCCACTTTGTCCAATCTTTGTCTCAATGCTGACAAAAGAAATGAATATCAGCAGATACATTAAAAAAAAAAACGTCCCTTACTTAACGAGTTAAAAGGAATATTCAAGTTATAATTATTCTATCAGCAGAATGCTTATTGCAAGTTATACAACTGATATAGTAAGGGAGTGGAACCGCAACCGAAGAATCATCAAATAACCTAGTTTATTATATTAAATAGAGACATGTGTTCAGATATACTGATCTATACTACCCTGTTTCCCCGAAAATAGGACATCCTCCGAAAGTAAGGCACCCCCCGATTTTTCACCCCCCTCGGAAAATAAGGCACCCCCCCAAACAATGGAATAAATGTGTACTGTATTCTTCTTCATGGAAAAATAAGACATCCCCTGAAAATAAGACCTAGTGCATATTTTGGAGCTTAAAAAAATATAAGACAGTGTCTTATTTTCGGGGAAACACGGTACAGCTGTACTACACAGTCATTATTCTTGCAACATCAAATCATTCAGCTTCTGAAAATAAGATTTTTATGATTGATGAACATCTGTGAAATATTTGCATAAGTTCTGTTAAACTGACATTGTTTGGGAAACATAAATCAATTTTCGATGAACAACAACGAGCAGAAATAATTGTAATTAAGCTCACACATTTTTAAACTCGCTGAACAGCAATAATGAAGGAAGATTTTAATACCAATGTAATGTCTGCCTACATTAACTATTGAGGCATATATGAGTGCATACAAATATCACTTTGTTTCAAATAAATCTTACATTTAGTCTGTTGAGGAAAACCCTAGATTATAGATTCCCATATGGTCCCATGCATCATGACTGAGAACCATATTTCATCATAGTAGAATATATTACATTAAATCAGGCTGTTAAAGCCAGATAATGACAAAGGTTAGACATCTTTGGCTGGATTTGTAATTTTTACACCTCCTCCTCCCACTCTGTATCTAACACAAGCCAAAAGAGCTAGAGGGATCTGCAACACAAGATGCTATATTTACTCAGTAACAGATGAATAATATCTAATGTTAAGCAAACTCCAGATATGCTGACTTTGAAAATGCATTTATTTGTAGATAACCGTGCTACGTACTGTTCATGAAAAAGTTGCTCCCCAAATATCAGGATAATGGTTCAGAACAACACAGTCATTTTTCCAGTTTACTGACCCATGCGTGGGTGACAGTAACTGATATTTAAGTTGGGCTAGACCAGATATCAATCAGCTTGGTTAGAATATCAGTGGTTCTGCCCCCCCCATGTGATTCTACCACTGACATAGGGCCCAAAGAACTGAATCAATTTGTTCTGGGAAAAAAAAGCCCAGCTCCTCCTTCAACCTTTCCTCCTCCCCTTTCTTCCCAACACTATTTAAAACTGAGAGTTGTTAGTTAATACAGGCTTGATAAAGGACCCAGTAAGTCTCAAAACATTGCCTTCCTGATGGCTACTTTATATTTAAGCCAATAAAGTCACTTTGAATCAATGCTAATCAAGTTTTCCATTGTGCTGCAGTTTCCTGGACTTTGCAGAATCCTTGAGCAACAGAATTTTTCTAAAACATATCTTAAAGCAACCAAAGGCAACAATGGCTGTATATTGTTTTAAGAAGCTAGTCACCGACCTAAAAAGGGCACAACTGAAGATATTCCATGTTTGGTTCTTGTGAGATAGATAATTAGATTACCAATGCACGGATACATTCCCTGCATAATAGACTTCTGTGTATCTGTCAAAACAGTCACAATAAGGGGTAAAGAGAAGGTGTTGTTTATACAGAGGTCTGTATCTCCGGTTAAATTAACTCAGCTATTTAATAATATAATATTTTAACTAAAATAAAGATTTAATAAAGATTTTTTTAATTAAAACAACAGGTAGACTGTATTTTTCTTAGAACAGATTCTATTTTTTCTTAAAAAAAAAAAAAAGATATATGTGTGTGTGCATACTTTCCCCTTTAAATGGTTTGGCATTGCATATAACCATTTTATCTTCTGCACTACAGGGCACTGTCCTCTATTATTAGAGGTTGTATCCAGAGACAATCTCAGTGCAGTTCTCCTAATAGGCTTAGTAGCACAAAGTATTGTGTGGTTAGCAGAAATGGACTCATCCATGATCAAAGCTTTATCTCAGATCTATTTAGCTTTGATAAGATACTGAAAATGTAACACATATTTGAGAATGTTACCCGTGTTTCTTTTCTATGAAAAAATGTGCTATATAAGGTATAGCCTAAAAAAAAAAGCCCTGTATGTGCAACAAAAAATCCTAAATTGTCATTGCATGTCAGGAAAGAGTTGCACAGTTATCTATAGCATAACACAATATGCTAACCCAAGCTGTCAAAAGATAAGACTGGGGGAGGTCATTGGTTAAAACACGTATTAATTCAATCTGGAAAGCTGCAGATGGAGAACAAGCTAGTGGAAACAAACAACAAACACATAGCCCCTGTTGGTGGAATTTGCACTTTCAATTTTTTTCTGCTCCCAGAGCTGCACTAAAATATGGCAGCGAAAAGGTTAAAAGTATTAACCTAAAAAAAGTAAATGCCCACAGTTTGCTCTTTGTATGTATGTAGTGTTACACTGTGCTTTAACATAAAGAGATAGTTGGGGAAGAGAAAATTGGCCACTTAGCATAACACTGTCTTGTTATGCATCCCATTTACACTGAAAAATATATACTAAAATCCTCATGTTTACAATTCTAGACACCGGTACATCTGCAGAGAATGAGAATATAGGACACATACAAGTCAACCCCCAATAGTCTCCTGTTAAAGGGGAAGTAAAACCCCCTAGCACTTTTTTTGTGTTAGCGCCAATGCAAAGATCCTCCATCCCATAACCTCCATAACCACATCAATTGCACTTGCTGCAACTCAACTGTGGCCCATTGTGCATCCAGAACTGCAGAGCCACACAACCATTTTTGTCCATGTTATTTCCATTCCCATCATGAATCTCAACTAGAAATATATGCAGCTGTCAAAAATCATTACATCTAAATCTGTATTCAACCATTTATTGTACAGCACTGTGGAATATGGGAGTGCTTTACAGATATGTATTATTATGTTGGTTATGTTGGTAATATGCTACTTTTTATATATACAAAATGGCATAAGTATTTTTGTTCTTACTTGTTTACAAAAGTGCTCATAGGACTTTTTGCCCTATTTGTTATCCTATGGTTAGACAGAAAACTGGGACAGAAACGGGTCCTACTAAAAGGCTGCTAATCACAATGAATATGCTAACGAGTCCCCTATATTGGCACTAAAAAGGGGTTAAAGATAGGAGGAAGCAATGCAGAGCTGAGGACGCGGCGGGGGAGTTACAGTGACTTTATAGTAACTTTTTAGTGAATATATAGACTGGAAAGTTCCACAAACCACAATGAATGGAATTAAATAACAAGTTTCTGGTTGTACTCCTTAGCAATTTAAAATTACACTTTGCTCACTGCGCTTGTGGACGTAAATGAGCCAGTGCTATTTACAATTAGTCTATATATTTTTTTTAACTTATGTGGCTCTTGTGTTACATTTTTCTTCTTAAGAAGACATTTAAAAAAGGGGCATTTTTTTTCCAGTAGGTGTCCTTAGTTTTGGCCATGAACACCCTGACCTTGGCCTACCACTGACAATACCTTTTTCCTTCATGCTCTTTCCTCTCTTTTCTTGCATTCTTAGAGAATGGAAATTGATTTAATATGCTGTACGTTGCTGATTATTAGCTCTGTAAAATGGCAGATGTTGCTATCAGAATACTGCAATCCCCCACACAATGGAGAGCTCAGTAAAGAGAGTTGCAGTCTAAAGTTCCTCTGCTGTGATGATTAAGCAAACGTTTTTATAAATAAACCCAGGGCTACAGCATTTAGATGTCAGGATCCCAGCACTGCTGTACATTTAGAAGAGAGCCAAATCCATGATGTTAGCATTAGGCTAAATAGCAGACCCCCCACCAAAGGATTTAGCTAAATATTAAACCAACTGAATCCAAATCTTAATTTATATATATACTTTTTTTAAACTGGAGAAAAATGCCATAATCTGTGAACAAAAATGTGTCACATTCATGGAATTATTGGGAAGATTTATCAAAATTTAAAAAGTATATTTAATTTTCCTTGCCTAATTTGAAAACAAAAGGCAAAACAATCCTATCTGGTTAAATTCATGTTTAAATTATGTTTTAGTAGACTTAAGGTGTGGAGTTCAAAATTATGGAAAGATCCCTTATCCGGAAAGCCCCAGGACCCGAGCATTTTGGATAACAGGTTCCATACCTGTACTGAAAAATACTGTATGTACAAATGTATTTGTCCCAAAAACACAATGACAATATTTAAAAAAGTAATTAATTCCAAAAAAAGTTGATTGCAGAGAGTGAGAATTGCATAAAGATTTGATTGTATCCCAATCCTGCAAAGAATACTGGGATTCAGCTAAATCCCAATCCAGGTTTTATCACCTTAATGGCCACAATGCCTATTTGTGTCTGTAAGTTACCCTCCCATATAGATTGTAAGCTCTACGGGGCAGGGACCTCCTTCCTCTTGTGTCCTCGACTCTTAACTTATTGCAGCTGTATTTATTTTGTATCTATCTGTATTTATTGTTGTACTTTGTATTTATCATCTTATTAACACCCTGTTTGTATTAATGCATTCTACTGTACAGCGCTGCGTACATAAGTAGCGCTTTATAAATAAAGATATACATACATACATACATACACGAGCTTAAAAAAAACTAGGACAAATAGTCATGGCAAAAAGTCATGTTTAACTGATTGATGTAATTGATATAACTGGAATCTTATTTGGGATTCAAACTATATTATCATGCAGGATACCTCATGATTTTATCTTATAGCTTTAGTATTTATTTTGTGTTTTTTAGTTCATGATTTTTTAAACAAAAATATTAAATATTCAAATGTTTTATTTTAGAGTATATGCCTTTGTTCAGATACTGAGTTATAGCAGATGCACAATAGACAGTGTTGCTAGGCTACAGGCGTGATTACTTGTGTTAGTAATGTACCACAGGGATAAGCAAATGAAGAAGTACTATAGAAGGTCACTTTTCCTAGTTAGAAATTTATGATTTTAGTTAGTTAATTGCTGACTTCCCAGCTGCTTAATAATGAATAAAATTTAATTATTGACAATGTTAAATATGCTGATGCTTCCAAATGAAATTTATTAAGTAATGTGAGAGTGAGAGAAATAACACAGCATGGGCCAGGATCTATCATTGTTTAACTAAAAATGATATTGCTGTGCATTATTTATATTAAATCTTTTAGTAGCAATCAAAGAGTGGATGTCTTGCCAATTAAAAGTAAAAAATGTTTGCATTTGTGTTTATTTTGCCCTGGAATGCTTTGGATCTGGGGTTTTCTGAAAAAGTGGCCCATGAGGTTCCATAGTTTGGATTTCCGTGGCTTGGGTCTGCTAAAAAATATATAAACATTAAAGGAGAAGGAAAGGCTAAGTCACTTGGGGGTGCCAAAATGTTAGGCACCCCCAAGTGACTTGAATCGCTTACCTTTTACCCCGGGCTGGTGCCCCTGTACGGAGAGAACAGCACCAGCCCGGGGTAGCAGCGAGCGCTTCCTCCTTCCTTTTCGCTTGCGCACGCATGCGCAGTAGAGTGAAAAGCCGAACAAGAAAGTCGGCTTTTCACTCTACTGCGCATGTGCCGGCCGACGGATTTCGACGGCAGAAGAAAAAGGAAGGAGGAAGCGCTTCCTACAGGTATCCTGGGCTGGTGCTTTTTTCTCCTAACAGGGGCCCCAGCCCAGGGTACAAGGTAAGCGATCTAAGTCACTTGGGGGTGCCTAACATTTTGGCACCCCCAAGTGACTTAGCCTTTCCCTCCCCTTTAAATTAACCCAATTGGATTGTTTTGCCTCCAGTAAGGATTAATGATATAGTGATGAAGTACAAGGTTTTATTATTAGTATTATTATTATTATTACAGATAAAAAGGAAATTACTTTTAATAATTTGATTTATTTGCTTAAAATGGAATCTATGGGTCAAAGCCATCAAAAATCAAATATTGGTGATTTAAAAAGAATCTTATGGGAAATAAAAAAAAACTATAGTATTCCAGAGCTTTCTGGATAATAGGTTTCTACATAATAGATGCCCATGCCTGTATTTACTTTAATAGACTATAACAAGCCCAAGGTATAGATATAACGCTGCCTAGTGCCAGTTAGCATGTGCTGTAAGTCACATCTAGGGGTTTGTCAGACCTGAAAGTTCTTGGTTTTTATCTTGAAACTGAATTTGAAATTTAAAAGAGCATCATACAATTCCAGGGTTGGACTGGCCCACTGGGCTACCAGGAAAAAGCTGACTGTTGGGTTCTGCCACCTGTCCAAACCCCTCTCTACCCCCAGCTGCCCCTGCTCTGCTGCTGTGAAAAAATGAAGATGGTTATGCCTTCCAAAGTGAAACACATGGCATCTTTATGTTTTCACAGTAAGTAAGCAGAGTAGCAGTGTTGGGTCAATGGGCCCCAGGTACAGGTCTGACTCTGTGCACTTTACAGCTTTGGATAGAACATGGGGTATATGGAAATGCTGTTCCTTATTAAATTAGTGTGCAAAATGCACATCAAATAACAAGCAGGTTCGTTTTTAGTATTCTTGCGCAGCTAAAATGATGAGATCCAACTTGTTGCTAAGGTATAAGAGACTGAGTTGATTTTGGCCTCTCCAAATATTGCTGCTTTGTAATTGGTTAGGTAGAGATTGGCACCCTTCCGAATTAGGCCTATGTGAATAAGACAAATCAGCACCTTGTAACAAGTGCAAGTGGGGATTTACCGCATCATCATTGTTAGAATTAAGCTTATGGACTTGTACATTTATTGCCAGGTGTCTGTAGCCATCACATCTGTTCTTTCTGTCCCTGCAACAAAGGGAACTGGGACCTGAGGGAAAACATACAGAATTAGGGGATTAACTAAAACAACAACAACAACATGGAACACTGCACATCATTCCAGGGGCACAACTTATTGATCAGTAACATTTAATTAGAGTAAATCCTATTACATAAGGTCATCAAGGATGACATGGAGCACATTGCCACAACTAATTGTGTGCTACAATATTTGGTGTAAATGTCAACTGGTTTTTATTTTGTTGCCAGTCTCTAAAAATACCCCATGCATCAATATAGCATTTACCTTGTGTTTTGTGATTGTAATTAACATGAATGGAATTCTCTAGTATTTCCCAGACAATAGACTGATTTCAAAAGGGACGTTAATTCCAGCCATGTGGCACAAAAGTCATGTCCTGAAGCAAATCAATCATTGGGATAAAAGGTCTCTTCCTGAAATGCTAGAATTGTTCATTATAGTCCTGTTTGAGGTGTAAGCCTATGAGGCTTTGCCACAGAAAATCATGAGACAAAAACTCATTAAGTCAGCATACTTTTTGGGCGATGCCAACATTTATAATGTTTGCCTTGGCACAGTAATGCATAGCAACCAATGACTAGACTAGATAATAACCGGTTGTGATGTGTTCGTGGAACAGGGCAAACACTGCCTATATTGCTGCATAAACCCCAAGCCATCTCATCAGAAATTAGAGCATCTAATGCTCTCAACCAGCTCTAAGTAGTTTATTTAAAATAGATATTCAGCCTTTGCTTTCTGTTTGGTACAAGATCAATAATACATACAAAATAGCACACTTACTTATGTTGGCTTTTAAAGATGGATTTCATTTTAAAGTTTTAAAGGAGAAGAATGCTGAACTATCACCCATGGATTGGTATTTGGTCTGAAGCTGAAATATTTTATCTTTGCATAAAGTAGAATTTAAAAAATTACAGTTCTTGGCAGGAACGAGGCATACAATGCACCAGGATCTGCTAAATGACAAATTCAAATACAATGCCAATAATAAAATTCACTATTATAGAAATACAGTACTGCTGATTATGAAAAAGGACCCCTTGAAGGTATCTGGAGAAACTTGAGTGACTGTTCAGGCCATCTGTTTTTTTCAAGGGATCCTAATCCAGTCAACAGCATTTAGTATATACTAGGGAGTGTTTTCACCAAATAGCCATACTCCTCACCCTTTTCAGATATAGAATTAAGTCCATTGAAAGAAAAGGACCCAGGGTGCAAGAAGTATGGGACATCTATCTGTTTTTATGGATGTTTGCAAAAAATGCAATATGGTTTGTGATACTTAGGGGCCCATTTACTTACTCACGAACTGGCCGAATGCGTCCGATTGCGTTTTTTTCGTAATGATCGGTATTTTGCGATTTTTCGGATAATTGTCGCGACTTTTTCGTTGCCATTCCGAATGTTGTAGCTTTAATACATTTTTTTCGCAGCTTTCGTGCCGAGTACGAAAGATTCGGATTCATTCAAGCTTCAGTATGGTGACTTTTCTTGGGCCAGGTTGGAGCTGCAGAGTGCCATTGAGCCCTATGGGAGACTTTCCTTGGGCCGGGTTGGAGCTGCAGAGTGCCATTGAGTCCTATGGGAGACTTTCCTTGGGCCAGGTTGGAGCTGCAGAGTGCCATTGAGCCCTATGGGAGACTTTCCTTGGGCCAGGTTGGAGCTGCAGAGTGCCATTGAGCCCTATGGGAGACTTTCCTTGGGCCAGGTTGGAGCTGCAGAGTGCCATTGAGCCCTATGGGAGACTTTCCTTGGGCCAGGTTGGAGCTGCAGAGTGCCATTGAGCCCTATGGGAGACTTTCCTTGGGCCAGGTTGGAGCTGCAGAGTGCCATTGAGCCCTATGGGAGACTTTTCTTGGGCCAGGTTGGAGCTGCAGAGTGCCATTGAGCCCTATGGGAGACTTTTCTTGGGCCAGGTTGGAGCTGCAGAGTGCCATTGAGCCCTATGGGAGACTTTTCTTGGGCCAGGTTGGAGCTGCAGAGTGCCATTGAGCCCTATGGGAGACTTTCCTTGGGCCGGGTTGGAGCTGCAGGGTGCCATTGAGTCCTATGGGAGGCTTCCAAAATCATGCTAAGTCTGAAAGTTTCGCCCGCCGCTTACGAGCGCTCAATACGAAAAAGTCGCGACAAGATACGAGCGCATCGTAATGGCTACGAAAAACTCGCGTTTTTTTGCGCAAATCGTATTGGTAACGAAAAAGTCGCGACAATTTCCGCAAAGTCGTAAAGGCGCCGAAAATTCGCAAAAAATACGAAAAAGTCGCAAAATGTTCATTTTCCAATCGGAATTTTCCCAATTAGGATTCGAATTCGTGTCTTAGTAAATGTGCCCCTTAGAGTTATTTTCTCCTACAAGCCACAAACCATGCAACACATGCAGGATGCCAAATAAGGGCTGTGATTGGCTATTTAGTAGCTCCTATGTGGACTGGCAGCCTACAGGAGACTCTCTTTGGCAGTACAACTGTTTTTTATGCAACCAAAACTTGCCTCCAATCAAGGAATTCAAAAATAAGCACCTGCCACTGGGAGCAATATCCAAGGGGTTGGAGAGCAACATGTTGCTCACAAACCACTGGTTGGGGATTACTGTAGTAGATAATACATAGTTTATGTTTGACACCAGAAGTTGAAGCAGATTTCCTGCTACCTCCAACTGAGCATGCGCAAGCAGATTAGGTGTCGGTGGTGAGACCAGAAGTGGTTTCAGTCGGAAAGAAGATGTCGGGCAGGTAGGGAGCTGCGCTACTCTGCATTTTTAGTTAGCGGTTAGAGATAGGAACAGACATTAAACTAAAAAACAATGCTACAAGGGAGAGGTGGGGGGGGGTCTAGGCAGTAAGAGTTATGGGTGCTTTTTGCGCCCGGGGTGTATAGTTCTCCTTTAAATAGGAGTTGGGATTGCAGAAGAGTTTAGAAGGGATGAGATTAAGAGTGCAGGTTGTAAGATACAAGAAAAGCAAAAGTCTAAGACTTTCTCTTCAGTCATAGGGATGAAGGACACAGAAAAGACTGATGCTTGGAGGATTTCCTTGAACAATTACATTTCTGACATTAATTTTGCTTTTGACATTTTCAGCAATATTTTAAGCAGTAAGACATGTCTGTATGTATCTTTGTTTATCTTATGTTTATGTTATTATATGTATATTCACAGTGCTTGAAAACTGTAACGTAATTTTCAGTTTGCAATACATGACATCTCGGTAAGCCATTTTGGGTCAATTATTTACTGAACCATCAAACAGAATTTATCTAAAGAATTAATTAATTTACACGTGAGTCGCTGTAATCTTTTCACGTCAGTGCACAGTTTTATATTCTTGTTTGTTGAATGTGTGCATTTTACGCTAATTGTTTATTGACCTGCCATATTTATAGCTTTTCCTTCTTACTAGTCATGTGTGATATTGTATTTTGCATGGATGTGGAAAACAACATTCATTATTAATAAATGACAAAATAAACATCGGTCTGGGCAATGGTTAATGTCTAGTTATACTGTAGTGTAGCTATAAAAGAGAATGACTTGGCAAACACTGATTAATCTAGTGACAATATCAGTATCTACGTTATATGTTCCCAGATGAGACGCAATACATGCAATTGTTTTCCTCCTTTACGTATTTTTACATTGTCGCAGAGGAAGAAAATGATACAGCAGCTGTTCTTGCATGATAAATGTAGCAATTTAATTTGCAGTGCCCAATAGACACATAATAGTCACACTAGAATGCTTGTTTGATAATACATGTTAAATAAAAGATAAAGAAATATTATTTCCAGAACCTTCATTATTCTCTTACAATAGACCTGCACATCTTCTGGACAAGCTACATTTCATAATTACATACTTTATTCAAGTGTAAAATTAAAAAAAAATCTTGGTTGTTGCCAGATAATATATTTCCACACACTGTCAATACCAATAGTGTGCACTTCTATATTAACCACATCTCAATTGTTGACTTTTGCCTACATCGCCTGCTACAATCAGTTAGATCAATGCAGCCTAAGAGGGCACTACTAATGCAGCTAGGCTCTGGACTGGTGTTGGACTGGTCCACCAGTATTCCTGGAAGACTCCCGGTGGACCCTGGTGTCAGTGGGCCCCCTTCCTGCTTCTTACCATTTGGCCTCATGGTTTCATATTCAGTTCCTATTTCTGTATGGGAAGAGGCTGAATAGATTTCATAAAAGAGTACCAAATGAAAATAAAAAGACCAGAAGAATAGAAAAATTGAGTGAGGAGAGTAGAAAAAATAGTTCGGAGATTGGGCCCAGGGGGACCCTGTCCGACACTGATTCTAACTTCAGGCAAGGTCAGTGAAGCAGCTATACTCAGAGGGAACAGGTTACAGGTAAGGCCAGGGGTAGAACAAAATCACTTGTTTCTTAATATAATTTAGGGCTAAAGTTTGCAAACTGAAACAAACAAACATACAGTGGCTAATTTACAATTGCAAGTGCAATAGGCAAAGTGCAATTTTGAGCAATTATACGTGTTTCTTTGCCACAATGCAGCATTTTTTCCACATAATTCCAAGGTAATATTGGTCTCAAGGTGGCAATTCATCTGATGTTTAAACGTATTGAAGGGTTCATACACTTTAACATAAATTGGCTGTAATTGTGCTGAATGTTTTCACCATCTAGTTGTCATCATTTATGACATTCACTGTCAAGATGATGTCTGAACCCGAAACTTTAGGTGCATGTATGCTAGATCAATTGATGCTGGCTGCTGTGGGAACCCCGGAGCTACCCAATACAAGTAATCGCCACACCCACTCACGTCACCAATAACTGCACTGGTGGTGTAGAACCCTTTCCATGACCAGCACAGTCAGTTCAGCAATGTAGAAACTTCAAGGAGCAGCATATCACTATTTAATACAGCCGGGTAACTTACCCCATTTATTCTGCCCACCTGTGCATCAACATTTCAGGGGGTGAAACCCTCTCTGAATCAATGTTGCAGATCAAGTTGGTACTGACCTTGAAAATGTTAGAAATGATAGAAAAGAGATTTGAGATCTTAGTATGATTTTAGAATGAATATTACCAATTTTTTCAAGACAATATAAATGGAAGACAGGCTACAGAAACTTAAGACTTTAAATCATAAGCAAATAAGAAACTCAATAGAGAAAGAATGAACAAAGAACAAGGGAAACTTTAATCACAGCTTAGTAAAAAAATAAAAAGACATATATTGGGTCATTTGAAAAACTACAAATTCAACTTTTCCTTTGGGTCAGTAAGCAGTGTTACTCGGAAATGAGCAAAGATTTGAGCAATGTCAGCAGTCAGCTGATTATAGCATTGTATGTCGCATTACAGAGCATAAGATTTGTCTCCACGTGACCTAAATATGACTTTTATTCTTTATTCTTGCTAACACTTAGCCCTGCTATTGTTATTCGATCAATGAAAAACATTTTTTCTTGTATTATAATAAAATTACATTTAAATTTAAACATAATTAAAACTAACAATTTAAACAAATGTACTCTACTGATAAACATATAGCAATTAAGTGTACATGAAAACAATTCATTCTTGACCTCTGAATATACTGTACAAGTGTACACAGTTAAAGGGACTATAAATGGGCTGCTGACACGGCCACTTTAGACCAAGGTAGAAGCCTATTGGCCCTAAGAAGACCTCCAAGACTGACTTCTAAATGGGACTCTCTTTTAAATACAGATCTGGCAGGATGGAAAATTATTGAGCTAAAGATCTAATCAGCCTGAATTAACCAACAAACTCAGGGTCCAAAGCAGGAGAAGATTCATATATTAGGTGACCTGGCCATGGGAATTTAGTTTTTTTTATTTATAATATTTTACTGACATTTTGAAATTCTGTTTTGGAGGGTAACAAGATTTAATACAAACATTTTTAGAAATGTATTGCTGAAAAAAGACCAACTGATTAGAGATGTCCAAAAAAATGTCATGATTAGTGATGAGCAAATCTGTCCCGTTTCGAAAAATTCTCAAAACTTTGAAAAAATTCCCGAAACGCGAGAATGATGATGATGAAATGTTTTTTTGTCATTCGGTGACTTTTTTGCGTGGTGAATTTTTGTGCCTGTTTTGCAAAAAAAAAATCCGCTAATGGCAAAACGCCGAAATTCACTGTGGAAAAAATTCAAACGTAAAAAAAATGCATCACATCAAAAAATCACTAATCTCTACATTTTTGTTGGACATCTTTAATCAGTTGTTTTTTTTCAGCAATACATTTCTAAAAATTATATTCAATTTTTAATTATATTAAATCTTGAATCCATGCCTGGCGAAAAACTTCACTCATCTCTAGTCAAGATCATAGAGGGCAAGAAAAAGTGTTATATAATCACTACAGAAAAAAACTACCCCACCCTTCAAAAACTCAATGAGGCAATAATGCAGAGGCACCCTGAGAGAGACCCATGTACATTATTTTCTGCTCCTTAATTCTGTAATATATAATAATAAATCAACTCGGCATTTGCATGTAATATATAAAACATATGATTTAATATATTCCACCGGTATCTTTCAGCCAACATACCCTTCTTGTAATTAATTTTCTAAGATTTATCTTAAAAATACATACTAAAGATAGTTCACCTATTCCCCCAGTTTATTAAATTTACTGTCATAGTAATATCTACAAAGTACGACTAGACCATGTTGCCTTCTGGCTTCTAAACAGGGGTGTTACATGAACAGCCATTTTATATCTGCAAGTTTCTCCTAGAAAAATAAGGTATTTATTTGCTTGGACTCTCTAATAGCCACTTCACATTATTGTGACTAGAAAGTGCTCAAGAACAAAATTAGAGGACATGAACTTAAGTATTCTCCCAAGATACTGTTCATTATATCTGAAATTAGCTTCCATGCAGAAATACAATTTTCTGTGTCGATCTTTACGCATCACCTCCCATTGTAAGTGGCTTTGAGGGTACATGTAGAAGACTACATAGAAACAAGGGCGAGCACTTCTGCTAAACTTGCATTGAAAATGCCATAGCTAGTAACAGTCCATTAGACACGTATGTTGTGCAGACCTGCACCATACTACAATGGTTTATAGGTAAGTTTACTAAATCTACAGTGGTTTCTTTCATACGCTTCAATGAACTTTGCCAAATTCATAGAAATGTAAGACTTTGGTCTTTATTTATTTATTAAAAATGAAATCTCACGTATCCTATGGGGAGTCATTGCTAGACTGCATTTTTGCATCACCTTTGCTAGTTTTTATAAATATTGCACAATTTTCCATTACAAATTATACTATATGGTTCTTAGAGATAAGACAAACACCCCAGCTATATAAATACATATTTAATTTTACCCAACATTTTTAATTTTTTTATCTAAATATGCCATAGTTATTAGCAATGTGTAAATTCAAAATCAAAAAATTCTCCTTCAAGAACACAATCATACAAAGATCCATTCAGCCCTATTACAGCACAATATGCCTTTATAAAGAGGTTTGCTACTTATTGATTACTGAACATTCTTTCCATCTCACTGAGTTTCTTGACATGGAACTGAAACTATAGAAAGACAAAATGACACCCTTCTGACATGACTTACTGTTTATTTCTGTGTAGAAGAAACTGCAGTAGAGTGTCTTTTTATTGAAGGTTTGCTATGAGCTCTGTTCAGTCTTTCTAGTCTAAAAATAGTAATTCTTTGTCGGAAGAGTTCAGTTCTTAGACTGTGCCAAAAAGCCCTACCAGAAATAGTACAGATATTGCAAATGTATTGAAATTCAGCATAGCATTTTTTCCTTCATTCAGAAAATTGTGACAAAAAACACTTTCCAAATCTAGAATGAAAAGATTTCGCACCTAAAACCTGACACACTTCTATAGAAGTCAATGGGAGCATAGGATATTCAAGCTATTTGATTTTTTAATTTGTAAAAATGAAATAGATTTTTGCTGTGATTAACTTTTTTTTCTTGACCTAATGTGACTGAGTTTTCCCCATTCAAGTTGTTTAATAAATATGCTATTGAGATGAAAAAAGCTAAATATCCGGATAAGAATTGTGTTTTTTTTTCCGTGATCAAATTTGAAAAAATTCTAATTAGCAATAAATTGTATCCCACTGTGCCATGGTAATCTCTTTAGAGCCTGGTGCAAAGTTTGTTACAGTTCTATTCACCAATAGAAACCAATAAACATTAAGCATTTACTGGTCACCTGTTTAACAGCAACAACCTATTGGTTACGGCAACTGGGAAACTTAGCGTCTTTTACTACATATGGGGGGGGGTCTCAACAATTAAGCTTTCTATGCTTTCATGACTAACAAAGGTTATGCCTCACCGATATCTAATTGCCATGGATTTGCTTACCTTGCACTGGCTGGGGATTTTAAATCAATGAAGGCTTACTATATGTTTGCCTGTGTATAGGTAATACTGTCCTCTTGCTGCTTTTTTTTCTAGCCCCAAGGCACATTTATCAACATTCTGAGGGTTTTAAAACCACAAATAAACTAATTTCTAATAGATCCACTAATGTATAGTCACTTATTAAAAGATCCCATTTTAAAAAGCATAAATGAATAAAATTGCAGAAGGTAAACAAAAACCACAATTGTTTTTTGTGGTTGCATGTGACCTCGACAGATGTCGATGGTAAAGTTTTATGTGAGTGTTTTTCGTGGTTTTGATGCATAATAAATGACAATGGCTCATAATGCTGCATTTGCATCTGGTAACAGTGAGTGACAGAAAGCAGAGAGCAAGCTGCTTATACTTTTGCATATGTAATATTCTGTGAATTATTCCCAGGAAGAGTTACATGGATTTAGAATTGCATAGTATCCATAAATCTACCTCCTAGATATGTTACTGTTGTTCCTCCAAGCTAATTTAGATGCAAATCCAGTGTTAGACAGATCAGATCATTATTTTGATCCAGTCCCTTTTGGTTAGTTTTGGATCTTGTTAGCCAATAGTAATGCTTCAGATCACCTGATTGGGGGAATGTGAGGTAAGTGAGGGAGCATTGCATCCCCTCTGATTTCTGGATCTGCAGAAGATTTATATAACAACTGAGACGAGATGTAAGATGATTAGATGTTTTTTTGTCCAGGTAGACTTATTAACCATAATGCTTGTTCTCAATCCAAGGGTTCTATTTGAAAAAGTGTATGCTAAACTGCAGAAATGCAGTTGCCCATAGCAACCATAGGCTAACACCTGTCATATGGCCTTCTTTGGTCTTCACACATGGTCCTACAAAGAACAACTTAAGTTCAAACTGTGTTATTGGTTTGGTCTGGAGTAGGCTGATTACATTATTCGAAAATTCACAGACACATTTAATAAATACATGTTGCAGGGCAGCACTGATTGCACTTAAAATAAACTGCAATCAGTTTAGACCTGCTAGATGGATTTTTTTTAGACGTGTTCCTTAATTTTTAGATCACCCTAGTCTGGAGTATGCAGTTTTGGCAGCCAGGGGACAAGATCGCAGTTAACTTGCTGAAATGTAAATCTCATGCACTAGTCAATGCAAGGTAAATTATATTTATGTCGTAGACTCTCCCCAGTGACAAGCTAGCTCTACTGGAATTAAATCAAGCTTATATTCAGAAGGCAGTGTCTCAGCTGCTTACAGTCTTCCCTTTGTAACTAATCCCAATGGGGCTACAGAATTCAGTTTTGTGAATTGCAATTAGCAGTGAAATGCTGCTTTAGAGGTGGTTATCTAAGCACAGGCTGAAAACTAGGATTAATTGGGTTAAATGACATTATAATGATGTAGACACCACAACAGCAATTATACTGGGTAGCCTGTATTTTGAAATATTTGTTTTAAGGAAATAAATGAATAAAAAGCCAAATACATATAATTACATACTACCAACCTTGAAGAATGCATTTCCTTCTAAATCTATATATTTTAATCTGTGAAAACGACTTTCAGTCAGTTGATATCTGCTGTAGTGTCTTGGCAGATAACTCCTTGGCTTGTACTGTTCCAAGGCACTCAGACATTTGTGTTTAATATATTTGTCCACTGAGGTGTGGGGAAAGAGTGAGAATTTAGTGATTATGTGTCTGGTCTCTAAACGTATCTGCACTGACAAAAGTATATACAGTTTGCCTCCAACAAGGATTCATTATAGCTTAGCTAGGATCCAGCACAAGGTACTGTTTTATTATTACAGAAATTAAAAAATTGAACTCTTTAAAATGTGGTCTACAGGAGACAGGGTTCCCAAATTCCCAAATTTTCTAGATAACAGGTTTCTGAATAATGGATCCCATACCTGCATTGCAATCTTTATTTTTTCTTTATTGTCTTTAACAAATTCTGCTCTTGTATATATTGCTTTTCCTCTTACAAGGAGTCTCATGAGTGTAATGTTTAACAGCAAATGATTTTTTGAATCTCTTCTCACAATAAGCAATACATCTGAAACTTAACATCTTGCTCTAAGCCATCCTTCTCATGTAGCTTTGCATATGAGAGCTATTGGCCATCAGTATGATGTAGCATTTAGCTGGTTTTCCATAAATCACTGTTTTCAGCTTACCATTAATATAAATTACATTAACATCAAGTTAATAAATGCATCTTTCATCAAATTCAGCAGTGAATTGTACCATGGTGTGCTGATCATTCAGAATGCCACTATTTCCTCAGCAGAATTTCAAATGAGGAAAATACTATTTGCTTAACTATAATACACACACTAATATGTAGGTTGAATGCTAGAATCTGTAGAACAGGCTGTTGTTTCTTGTGACCAGTGAAGATATTGGCATAAGCAGGAACACTTGTTAAATATAGCATAGAAATCAATAGATGCCCCTTTATATGTGTTACCACTGTATATACAATAGGGAAGTTTGACGTAATGTAAACCCTCTTTGTTATAAAAGTATATTGGTCTTCGGTGGGTTTAGCCATTGATGCATAATATTCTCAATGTGATTACAAAATGTAGCATTTGTAATTAACTTTAACCAATTGTTTGACTTCCATCAAGATTAAGGCTACTGCCACTTTGGTCTGATTCCCGACCTGCAGATAAATGCCTTTTGTCACCACAATCTGCTCAGAGTGTCTGCTCCTGGCCAATGCAGTGGCAATCACAGATAAAAGGAAAAGACTGATTCTAACATTGATTCTCAGCATTAACAGAGGGACAGTAGCTTTAAGGTGGCCATACACATTACAATTATAATCTTTCCTGCAGCAGTTGGTTGCAGGAAAGATCACTTGTACCCTCCACTAACATTCAGAGCTGAATTGTCAGATACGCAGGTAGAAACAAAAGAATTCTACCCCTATTTAATCACTCAGCCCAAATGCTGACAATGCTGATGAGACAACCAATAACCAAGGCCTTTGCCAATATCGGCTGCCCCATGTCCTGCAATATACACACTGAATATGGGTGTGTGTATGGTCACCTTAATTAACCATTCCAATCTCTTGCTTATACAAACCATGAGAGTTGCTGGAGATCAGGCCCTTTTATAGACACTAGAGATCTGCCTTCTGGATTAAGCATGGTTAATAAATCCATCAGCAATGTGGAGTCCTGATATTGAGGTAAATATATAAAAGAATTGCACAGAACTGATTTCATTCATAAATATAATTAGCATTTTTAATGGGATTATTTATCAGTTTTCAAGTTTGTGAATCCGAGTTTGTTTTCCTAAATCGAATAAACTTGCATATCGAACGGTCACTTACTTATTAATAAGTAAAACACGTTTGAATAAAAAAACTTGAATATATAGAATTTTCGTGTTCACAAAAAAAATTGAAAAACTCGAAACATTTGTGTTTGAGAATATGTCTTGACTTTGCCTATGATAACTCCTATTGACCTCTATAGAAACTCGCAAGCTATTAGATGGCAAATTTTTTTTGCACTTAATAACATATATACTGCACTTCAGGGGGGATCTAAAACCAAAATATGAACTGATGAAAACTTGTGTATGCCATGTCCTTAGGAAACTTCATGCAGGTAGTAGGTAAAACAGTGTTTCATGTGGAAAAAGTAAAAAAGTTGTTGTGATACATTTACTAGCAAGCTCATTGACCTTATTGGCCACAATATAATCAAGAGCAGAATATATCATATTTAGTAGAGTTAGTGGAACTCTTGGTTTCCTAAAGGTTGATATGTGCCTGTTTAATGTTTTTTATTCCTGTTTCCCATTGGTTTGTCTGAGCAAGTACATTGGAACAGTCCAGCTTGTTTTCTTTTATGAAAAAAACTTATTACCTTAGGAATGCACTTAAACACCACTTAACATACCATGGATATAATTGCTCCAAGTTTGAAGGTGTTCAGCCTCATTAACTTGATGTAGCTTTAACTGACTTAACTTGCACATCTGAACGTGTCAATGCAAACTCTACTAATGTATAAAAGTGCAAGTGAAGCCAAGCATCCCTTCAGTAATGTACAATGTAAATCTCTTGTGTGCCCAAGCAATATGCCATATGTATGGATCATTAACAAGGTTTAAGAGAGTATAATACACAGCTGTGTCTATGGGAACATTTTAACATACTGTAAGTGGGTTTGCATGCAGTCTTTTTTTATAGGCTTTTCATAGGCATTTATACTGGTGTGTTGTCGGGGTGTCAAATCCATGAACTTTAAACTGCTATTGCACTACAAGTACCAGCATCCCTTGATGCCTTGTGTCTGTCAGAGGATACTGGGATACAATTTGAATATCTCTGGTGCAAAGAGTAGTGAGTGAATTAGTAGGACCTACTTAGTGAAATGTGAAATGAAGAACTTTATGTATCTACATTGCAATAAAAGCTCCTTATGGTTATAAGAAACAGAATATTGATTTTGAAGTACAGAAAGCAGTTCCATAAAGGTCTAAATCATATCAAACAGGACATTATTGAGTTAGAGAGGGTCCAGAGAAGGATAACTAAGCTGGTGAAGGGTATGGAAAGTCTCAGTTATGAAGAAAGACTGGCCAAGTTGGGTCTGTTTACCTTGGAGAAGAGGCGCTTAAGAGGTGACATGATAACTATGTATAAATATATAAGGGGATCATATAATAATCTCTCTAATGTTTTATTTACCAGTAGGTCCTTCCATCGGACACGACTGTTTAGACCACTCTGTTTAGAAGAAGGGAGGTTCCATTTAAATATTTGGAAAGGATTTTTTACTGTGAGAGCTGTGAAGTTGTGGAATTCTCTCCCCAAATCAGTCGTACTGGCTGATACATTATATAGCTTTAAGAAGGGGCTGGATGGATTCTTAGCAAGTGAGGGAATACAGGGTTATGGGAGATAGCTCTCAGTACAAGTGAGGGAATACAGGGGTAGGGGAGATAGCTCTCAGTACAAGTGAGGGAATACAGGGTTATGGGAGATAGCTCTCAGTACAAGTGAGGGAATACAGGGTTATGGGAGATAGCTCTTAGTACAAGTTGCCCCAGGGACTGGTCCGATTGCCATCTTGGAGTCAGGAAGGAATTTTTTCCCCTCTGCGCCAAATTAGAGAGGCTTCAGATGGGGTTTTTTACCTTCCTCTGGATCAACTAGCAATTAGGCAGGTTATATATAGGCATTATGTTTGAACGTGATGGACGTACATCTTTTTTCACCCTAACTTACTATGTTACTATGTAAACACTATAGACATGATTTTTTTATATTTATATTTTTTACATTACAAGTTTTTGCAAATAAAGACTGATACAACAACATGTACAGTAAGGAAAGGATAGAGCGAGAAAAAGTAAGAAGAGAGGAAGGTTGCAAGAATCCTATGTTATTTAAACTTTTAAGCATGGCAAGCTGTTTAACTTATACTAGAAAATGTTTTTTATGCCTTTGTAAATCAAGAAGTCATTCCACAATTTGCAGGTTTTGTAGGTTTTTGGAGACCTTATTTTAACCAGTTATCAAGTCACGTTCTTGAAAATTACTTCCACAACCCTCTGCCCCTCTGGTTTACTGTTCGCTTATGTAACCCAAGCCCTCCCCTTGCCATATACATAACTCTTGCTGCAGCTACTGAAATTAAGAAAGTCAACACAGGATATTGTAAAAAAAAATATATATATAGTGTTGATGCAGGCATGAACAAGACAAGCAATGGAGGTAGATGAGAACTTGTAAGGTTACCATAGGGGAGATTATGGCCAAAACCTAAGGCTCCTAGGGTCCCTACACAACAGATCCATTCCCTCTTGTGCTTCCTATGTAGGACCTTTGTGTTACACATGCCAGGTACACATGTACAAGTGTCATTTTTAATGTTGCACAAGCCAGAGGTACATAAGTCCTATGCATGTATAGTTGTTCTGCCTGACTGTTCCCATCTGCTGAATTTATAGTAACAGCTAATTGCCAGTGAGCATGTATGGTAAACTTATTAGGGTGATGGAGTATAACCAAAAGGCAGGTAGCCATTCTCTACATGCACTTTTTTATTTTCCTGTGCTTCACTTGATGCCATATACAGGTCAGAATTATGCATATGCTCTTTAATGAAAAGAACATCAGAGCTGAGCAACAGCTTCTGCTGGGAATTGAGTTGCCCTTTAATAATATAAAGCACATTTATATTGCCCCATAGGAATGAGTACAGTATTTTCAAGTTGCAATTTCTTTTTACAGTCCATTAACAAATGTTTCTGTTCTACTGTGTAACGTTATGGATCTTTATGGTAGTGCTAAGTATTCCACTGACAAAGTATATTTAAGTTTATTGAAATGCTTGTGTTGTAAAATATTACAGCATCACCCACAATGTTTCCCCATAGCTATATATTTCATTATTTAATAGCAGCAAATTGAGCATTTGTAGCGTTTTTGTGTTTTAGAACAGATGGCACAATCTTTTTCTGCACACTGAAATAAAAAAGTAGGCATTTTCCCAGTCATTTTCACTTTATCATTTGAAGTAAATTAACAATTGAGAAGGATGGGAGTAAGCAAAGATAAGAAATCACTTCACTTACTGAAGAACTATGCATATGATCTCAAACATCAGGTTACAAGCACAGGCAGTAGTGTTCAGTATTGATGTTTGTGGAAATCCCTCTCTATTACTCAGAGCCCCCTGCCCTTACTTACTTTGCTTCAGTTATAGCCTTTGAACATAGTCATCTCTGCTCATATAAACTCAGAGCACTAATAGCTGTAACGAAATTAGCACTAGATGCAGAATATGGATATAGAAACATGCAATGACGCTTCTCCATTAGAGAAGATGGGGGTGCATAGGAATTTTTATAGCCACCAGCATACCCAAGGCATTTGTATGATATTCTAAAATTCAACCTATAAATATAGTGACTGGGGTTGACCCAGAGCCCAGTGGGCCCTAGGTTTAGGCAAAGGAAATGAGTGGGTTGATCAAAAATGAATCATGGTCCCTCCCCTTTGATGACATAATATCAGATTTTCGTGGTTATTATAGTTGCAGGTGTCAATATTCAACTGCAATACAGCAGAGACTGCAGTAAGTTTGGTATCACCTGCAGGAAGTGTTAAAGGATTACTCTTTGAAGCACAGGATGGACCCCCTCATTTTAATTTGAGGGTAGAGCTCTGTATTAAGTCTTTAAAATATAAATAGCATTTCAGCCCTTTTAAAGGGAAAGTACATGTTGAAAATAATTTAAAGCATTATACAGACAATGATAGTCTGATAGAATTTGAAAAGAGGTGAACTAGAAGTAGTTACGTATAGTGTGTATTTTCTACTTTAGATAAAAGGTGGAATCAACCATTTAGGCATTGGTTATCACTCAAAGCCTTTGTAAGGTGCATGGCACAGAGGTTGGGACACTTTGGCCTATCTACCACTCCATGGTAAGATGTACAGAGCTAGCCAGTGACAGTATAGAGGAAAGTGAAACTCACTCTATTAGTCAAGCTAGTGAGTTGGGCTGTTCAGGCTCCAACAAAGTTTAGTGGGGATAGTGACCCCCATGGTGGAGCCACAGGTAGGGATAAAGCCTGTAGTATTCAGTTTAGTTTTTAACACTTGCAGTATGGTACTGGCTACAGTGTGGTGCTCCAGGTGGCTGGCATTGGTGACTTGGTTGAATTTTGTATCTTTATGAAAGCTTTAACTTCTAAAACTGGTGAGCTTGTACAATAAAAGTCCATATTCTATATCACACAATTAAAAAATCAGATCTTTGCTTTTGTTTTCAAACTTGTAGTTGAAATTCTAATTGCAATGAGCAACATCCCAGTGATGTTGGCTTACACACTATAATAAATATGCCCCTTGATATTAAGGTGATAGTCCTATATACATTGCCAGTGTAGTTTTTACTGGGCTAAATACTCTGCGGAATCCAGTGTTACATTCAAATATAAGAGGTATGGCACACAAGGCAATGATATTGTGTCGCAACAATCAAAACAGCAACGATTCGCCTACTTAGCCTCGTATTGACAGCAGTAGAAAGCACAGCCAGTAGCGCTCAGCTATTCATGATTATAACCTACAGCTGTGTCAGGTGACAGTTGCAGTCAATGGGAAATGACTACCAGGGTCTCAGCATTTTCTTTATTGCTTATCAGTAGCAGCTACCTGATGCCTCACACCCCCATAATGCAGAATGCATTGCCTCATCATCTAAAGAACAGAGCAAAAGCTATAGATTTTTTTTAATGAAAACAATAGACTGAACCTTTACTGAGTACAGGTGTATATTGATAATTTTTTTTTTATAAATCAGAACATTTAAAAAACTAAATTAAACATGAAAAATGTTTAAATTAATTGTTTACACTTTTGAGTTAAAAAATGATTAATGAATAAAACGAGTTCCTGAGGCATCAGTAAGTGTGCGTTTTATTTTGATTCATCTGACAGGAATGTCCCTTAGTATTCAACCATCCAACACCAACAATATTAACTAAACAGATCGGAAAAAGGCATTTTTGTGTCTTACTGGGAAAAAAGCAGATGATCAATCATTAAAATGAAAATGCGGAGGTCTAAAAAATATTTAAAAAATGGGAAGCATAACAGAGTGTGATAATAGATTACATTTACATCAGGCTTGGGGGCCCTGTGCAACTGTCACATTTGGGAGAAATGGGCAAATCAGCCATCAAAAATCATTTTTATTCCTAATGTTACTGGTTCTACCACTAAGAACAGACATGATAATATTGTAACACCTCCAGTTCTGTGCAACCCTGTGCATTGTGCAAGTTCTAGAACAGAGCCAAGGTGCCATTTTTCTTGAGCCACAAGTCTCAGAGGGGACCCTTTTGCAATAAAATGTCCTTGATAACATTTCAAATGAATTTGACTATTTAGTATTTACTTTTGGGATGTTAGCTAGACAGAGGGTCACAGGTGGCCAGGTAAAGATAATGTTACCATTTGAAGACTGGAAGGTATTACTAAAACATGGATATTAACTTCTGAAACAGAATCTGCCTGGTGAGACTCAAAGTCTTCAGTGAGAAACCAAAGCCTTTATGTTTTAATCTAGCGGGCCCTATGTAGCGCAAACATAACTTGAACTCATCTTTCTGTACATGGACCCTGTAAGGTATAATAGGCTTCATTTATAATTGTAAGCACAAGTGCAAAGTGCTAAAATTGATGCAAAATTTAGTTTCCATTGCCATGATCCAAAAACATACTTGGGGCCATAGACCCTCAGTTTAACCTACAGCAAGCGGCAATGCCTGTTCTGATGACTTATGCACAAAAGCACACAGTGACATAAGGAAACTGGAATTACTGCCAGCATTGAACTGGCGGTTTTTCCAGGGGTTCTGGTTTGCTTAACAAGTTCAATGTCAATATTTGCAAATGACTTGTGGCAAGTAAATTGTATTCTAACGTAATTGTTCAGGCCATGTGCCAGAAGTGGCTCCATGCTAAAACAAATAATTAAATCCATGGAAACTTGCAGGTGACTTTGCTAATCCGCTAATTTGAATCCATATTGGTGTGTTTTGCACAAGTTACAATGGTTACTACAATTTGCACTATGATGGTAAATGTGCCCTTAGGTATTTCTGTTAGTATTAATGCTAATAGCACAAACATACAGTGTCATTTCTGGTACTTGACATACGAGTGAACAATGTGCTGTTTGCTTTGGTCACCAGCCTATTGCCTAGTACATTACAGTACTTACTTTCAAAGTTTCATTTGCATGGTTATTCTTTTTCTGTCTTTTAGGAGTGGTGCACAGGCTACAGGATATGTAAGAAATAGGAAAGGTAAGTACAGGTAGAATGAAGGGCTGTAACTTACTAGGCACATGGCCGCTGACCGTAGAAGGTTGCACAATAGCCATATGTCCTATTGCAGTTCCATACAGGTGAACTTTTACAATGGACTTTAGTTACCCTTTAAATGGATAACATACAGTATTTATACAGTAAGTAGAGTTTTAGACATTTTATTTATTTGTTATCATCATCAACATAATGGCATTGTTCATTATATAGAATGTTGGTAACCTAGTACAGGTGAATATCCAGAGCACAGGAGTCTAATAAGTCCACAAGTGTTTAACTTGGAGCATTATTCTCCCTTAAAGTAGTTATAATTGACATCAAGGATAGCACAGGGATACAAAGAGAGTGAAAATATGATTGGGTTTTGTACTTATGTGAGTAATGGTGTGCAAATAACACAGGCAATGATTTAGGCAGCAGTTAAAGGGGCAGCTTTCCTATGTGAACAGGGCAAAACTATGAATAAAAGTATCATTTTAACTTTCTTGTTTGTACAAGTTGCTTCAAACAAATAAGCAATCCTCAGAGACCCCTCTATTTTGAACCATATGTTTCACAATCAGAGTAGAATATTCAACAATAACCAAATGGCACTGAATAAAAATAAGATTTGTGTAAACTACATGTCATGCCTGCCCTGTTTAACAGACATCATTCTAGTATAAAGTTTATAGAAAATTCTTGAATGGTGCCCAAAACAGAATTTCCATCAATATAACTCAAGGATCTTATGTATGAAGACATGATTAGCTAAGCTGTTTACACAGGAAAAATTAAAATGAAACAAATTGTCTAGATCAATGAAAATTGTGATGTTGTGCCATTCTTACCCAAAATTATCACAAGATTGATAATGTACAATAGATAGTTTCAAGAAAGCACTGAATACTCTTTCAGCAAGTAATAGTAAGTAAAATACGAGTCTAGGTTATTGATAATATTCTTAGTACAACCCAGGCAAAGGTCCAATTGTCATTTTGGAGTCAGGAATAATTTTATTTTACTTCTTAAGTCACAATGAAGACAATTTCAAAATGGGCTTTTTGTCTTCCCCTATGTCTATTAAAAGCCAAATAAGAGGAAACATTTTTAAATCAGTCATTCTTCCCAAATCTCTTTAGATATAAGATTTTTTTTGCTTAAAAGCAGTAAGAATGGAAACGACAGTAATTTCCCAAGTTTCTGGTTTCTGCAGTTCAACATGCGCAAGAACTATAGATCTCTTCAGATTTGTCATTTTTATATAACAATGGAATGAACATTTTATCCTTCTCTCTTTTTCCTTTTTTGTTATCTCTGGCACTGACATCAGTTTTGAAAACCTTTTACACATACCTAAAAAAGGCAAAAGTAATTATCCTGGACATGGTAGAAGTGTTTTTACTATCTACCTTCTCCTGTTCACTAAAAGTGGACATTTTCCCATAGCAGCAAGTCCTGCAGTTTCATCATTGGTCTTTCAGTGGCAAAGTCATTAAGGTCACAAGGAGATGACATTTAGACTTGAACAGTATAGTGGCTATTGAAAGAAGAATGTACATTACAATTTATCAGCTCCTGCTCTGTTACTTCTTTTCTTTTTTTGTTCAGGTTTTTTAAGCAACAATAGGCTTTCTAACTTTACCTGTACAGTGTGTTCCGCATTCCTTCACCATATAACTAGCTATTTTGTATCTTCTTCAACCAAACAAGAGTCCATTTGTGAATAGTATGTAGTGCTCTTAAAGTTTTTTCCAGTATCCAATTGGCCATGTTAACAAATACTACCTTATAGTAAACCAAAAGTCACTGCTCTTATACAGATAAAGCACATCTTAAAGTGATTCTGACCTGTTCCAGATATAACAGGAAAGTGTTAATATCACTAAGGAGTAGGTTTGGTTGTACTTTTTGCCCTTGACGAACTCCATGTATGTACTTACTGGCCTGCCTGCAATACTTTACTGCATCACTGATATACAGTAACAAGGGGTTTCTGGTCCATGGGCACATCACCTCATATCTTGGAGTCTTCTGTGTTTCAGCTCCTGGATCAGGTAGAGCAATTTTGGTATTCCATCCCTGCCTGTGTGCCCTCCTGGCCTGCCCAAAAGGCATATGGTGGCAGTGGTGTATTTGGCCCCTACACCCCTTGTCATTTTATGGATGGGCGAGTGAGGTAGCAGTTAGCTTATGGCCAGACAGTAAAGAGGCATAATTAGTTAGGGTCCTGAACTGTAATGCCTTCTGTTTCATTTTCTTTGTTCCCAATGCAGGAGATATAGATATTTTCAGTGGAGGAAAGGTTCATGGCCAGCTGCCTCTTTCAACAGACTTTCCTAAGGTTGAGGTATTTTCTTTTTTTTTTTTCTTTTTTTAAAAAGCATTTCAAGAAGAAATGGCTGCAGACTTGGGCCCTTGCAGGAGGCACCAACACCAATTATCCAATTTGCCTCTGTGTAACCACAGCATTTGCTTTTGGTTACCTGTCCAAGGTAACCAAGTGTGATAAGGTGATTTTCCCTGATCCCTGAGGATAAAATACAATATTTTATATAGAGGTGATTTCTATCTGGATTGTGCTCTAGAGACCTGCTGGCTTAAGGGATACAGTTCAACTTAGTATTTTCTCTGCTCAAGAGGGTGGAGCCTTAATTTCACTGGTTTCACTAGGTCTGAATTTTCATTAATGGTTATTCAGCCTGACCCATGTAGGCACTTCTGGAAAATAGATTTGCCAGGTTAGTCTTTTGGTTCCTACTGCCACTAAAAATGGAGCACCATAGGGGATTAGGGGTTTTCTCTGTGTCTAGAAGACTTGTTTTGGGTCTGTTTGTCTAATTTCTGGTTATATGGTATTCAGGATACAGGGCTAGTTTTTTTTTTGCTTACCAGTATACATTTTTAGATATGGCACTCTTGATTTTTGTGTAGATTTCAGTTTGCTCTTAGAACAGACCGGATTACACTAGGCATCTGTGTCTACTTTCAATAGGGGTTTATGGTACAAGCCTCATATGTATGTTCATTGCACTCACTTCCAGGCTGTTGCCTCTGTCAATCAACATTTCTATCTTCTCCTCAGTCTGGCAGTTTGCTCTTACCTCTCACTCAAGTCTATGCTACCGGATTATTCATACCTCTGTAGACTTTCCTATTTCCGGGGTTTCTACCTGGAGTCTCATTATGTTCACTTATAAAGTTGCATGATTGTGGGCTCTCTGCAAGGTTATAGTATTCCTTATTGCAGGTTTCTTATTGCCTGTTACTCTCCCATTGAAGAGTAGCTTCGTACATCCCAGTGAGTACTGACACGGAATTCGTCAAGAGAAAAGGGAAGATTGTGTCATATTTACTGGGATCTTCCTTTCCTGGACAAACACCACGTCACTATGGCCATCCCGATTCTGGTAGTTTTAGAAACTTGTTAGAAAGATGCCGGTAAAAGGGTGGGGTTGGTCTTTTAAAGATATGGGGAGGGTCCCTCTGATGGGAGCAGGAGGAAGGGGCCATCCCGGGGGTGAGTACTGACATGTAGTGATGAGCCAATTTTTTCGCCAGGCATGGATTTGCAGCGATTTCCTGCATTTTGCCATTGACGAATTGTTTTGCGAAACAATCTCTGGGACAGATTTGTTCATCACTACTGACATGGAATTTGTTTAGGAAAGGAAGATAATGGTAAGTATCTTTTTTCAGTGATCTTTTTTGCGCTATAAACATTATTCTTTTCATTTAAAAAATGCATCTAAAAGCTGTCAGGGTCATGTAGAAGGGGAACTGTTCCTGGCAATATTTTAGCTGTCCTTTTAATTCGAGGTATTTAATTTTTTTGTATTTTTTGGGAGGTATTTGTGCTATTTAAGTGAGGTTATTTGAGGTATTCTCTTTTATCTTTCTCCATGTCTGTGGGGTTTTTAATGTGGTTTTTAATAAATAAGGAACAAACTTTATTTTACATATCAAAAAACCCAACACGTTTCGACCCCCATTCAAAAGGAGTGGGGTCCTTGTCAGGGGCACATATAAAAAGCAGGCACTCTCTTATGTTTTGGATTTTTTGGGGGGATCTCACAGGGGACCCCTGCAGTGAGCACCCACCATATTGAATTGTTTTTGCAGGTGTGCAGCACTACATATTAGAATTTTTAATCAGCCTATGAGCTACAGAATAAATTGAGTGTTTGTTAAGTGTTTTGTATTACATGACAAGCTGTCACTCTCATCCATGATCAGGCAACTTTCTGCACTTAATTACTCTTTACTCATTCACTATTCAAACTAAAAATCTTCACTGATGATAAAGTAACTGTGAGATTAAGAAGTCATGTCAGTGTTCTGATAAGAAGGAGGCTTTACTAAACTTCATGTAACTGTGCTGAATGGAAGCTGCTTTGCCCCTGCTATACCCAGAGAAATCTTCATTCATGGCTGTTTGCACCCTGCTCACAACTCAAAGGGGCTGATTTACTAAGACACGATTTCGAATCCGAATTGGAAAAATTCCGATTGGAAACGAACATTTTGCGACTTTTTCGTATTTTTTGCGATTTTTTCGGTGTCTTTA
Source organism: Xenopus tropicalis (assembly GCF_000004195.4). Classification (NCBI taxonomy): domain Eukaryota; kingdom Metazoa; phylum Chordata; class Amphibia; order Anura; family Pipidae; genus Xenopus; species Xenopus tropicalis. The sequence continues at coordinate 115,895,459 of NC_030682.2, read as the reverse complement.
CGATTTTTGCGTAAAAACGCGAGTTTTTCGGCGTCTTTACGATTTTTGCGTAAAAATGCGAGTTTTCCGGCGTCTTTACAAAAGTTGCGCAAAGTCGCGATTTTTTCGTAGCGTTAACACTTGCGCGCAAAGTTGCTCCTTTTTCGCAGCGTTAAAACTTAAAAGGTGCGATGTTTCGCGCAAGTTTTAACGCTACGAAAAAATCGCGACTTTGCGCAACTTTCATAATGACGCCGAAAAACTCGCGTTTTTACGCAAAAATTGTAAAGACGCCGAAAAACTGGCGTTTTTACGCAAAAATCGTAAAGACGCCGAAAAAAATCGCAAAATTACCGATCATTACGAAAAAAACGCAATCGGACCCATTCGCCCCGTTCGTGGGTTAGTAAATGTGCCCCAAATAGTAAACAGTGTTCCATTGTAAATTATAGGTATCTAAACTATAACCTTTTTACAGAATAAATAACTGCCACATTTCTGGAGGAGAACTAATCACATGACTATAATATAATAAACCTAACAATAAACTTTTAAAAAATGCAGTAATTCAGAAATCATTGGTTTCAAAAAAACAAGTTGTTTTAACTACAGAAAAGTTCTGAAGCAAGGCATGCTGAGGAATATGTTGGCATGTGTTTAAGGGGTGCTTCACCTTAAGGTAACTTTGAGCATATTATAGAATGGCCTATTCCTAGCAACTTTGCATTTGGTTTTCATTATTTATTTTTTATAGTTTTTGAATTATTTGCCTTATCCTTACAATTTTATTACTATTGTTATTTTTTTATGATTGTTGGTATTATTGTTAATGTTAATAATAACAGAAAACAAATTGCCCACCCACTGATTGGTTAGCCATCCCCACACCTAATACACCTTGCAGTATAATATGCATAGCAGAGGAGGTTAAAAAAAAAAAAAGAGACGCGCGTCCATAAACTGTAACCTTTTCAAGCCTGTCTTTTAGTTGATTCAGAAACCAAATTGTGATCTTTGTGCTAGAAGAGCCACCTTGCCATTTTAAAAATAGGAGAGTTGTGTCTGAAAGTTACAAGAGCAGGGTCAGACTGTGCTCATGGGCCCTGCCGGCACAGAGTCAGTTTTTTCCCTTATGGCCTTGATGACAATTCTAGTTTTCTTCAGTTGCAATGTCTAATTATTTACCGTGTTAAATACTAGACTACATAAGTCTACAGTATAGTTAAATCAACGCACGTCTAATGAGAAGAACCTTATTTTGTTGCAATGCACAAAAATACTATTTGGCTGCTGCTTTTTGTACATACCGTATATACTCGAGTATAAGCCGATCCGAATATAAGCCGAGGTACCTAATTTTACCTAAGAAAACTGGAAAAACATATTGACTCAAGAATAAACCTATAGGGTGGGAAATGCAGCTGCTACTGCTAAGTTTCAATAATCAAAATAAATACCAATACAATTACATTAATTGAGGCATCAGTTGGGTATATGTTTTTAAATATTTGTTTCAAAGAAAAACAGTAAATTAGCTCTGTAAATGGAGAAGAGGGTCAACAAAAACAATATGGTATCAACAATGATAACTTAAAAGTACTACACTCCTTAGCTCAATCCCTCAAAACTGTATATAGTTTATATAGAATATAAAGTGCCATGCCTAGTGCAGAATGGGACGGGTGAGGATGGTAGATAAAGATGAATTTGGTAGCGGGCCAGGGCACTGGAGGGTCTGGTTGCAGGTGGCCTAATTTGCACACAAAGGAGAGAGGGTGCTAGTCTAGAGGGACCCATGGCATCTGACTCGAGTATAAGCCGAGGATGACTTTTTCAGCACATTTCGGGTGCTGAAAAACTAGGCTTATACTCGAGTATATACAGTAAATAGTGATGAGCTAATCTGTCCCATTTCGCATTGCCATAAAATTCACAAAACGGCAAGAAAATTCGAGAAACAGCGAAAAATTAATGAAACGCATTTGTTGCGCGATTTTTTTTGTCGCCCGAGTCTTTTTTCCGCCCACGTCTATTTTTTTGTTGCCCGTGTCTATTTCTTGGTGCCAATAGCTATTTTTTGTCGCCGCTTGCGCCCGTTTTTATGCGACCGCGCCCATTTTTATGCGACTGCGCCCTTTTTTACATGCCCACACCCCTTTTGATTGCACCCAATTTGATGTGCGACAAATTTTTCCGCTGCGAATTTTCACGGAAGTTTCGCGAAACAATTCGCCAATGGCGAAATGCGGAAATTCACTGCGAATCCATGCCTGGCGAAAAAATTCGCTCATCACTATACATAAAGTTGTCAATGAGTATTAATTGACTGTGGCTGAGCATTTTAATGGCAGCACTGCTTTGGTGATCTACTAATTAAAAAGTAGAATAAATGCTGCATATCTTCAGAACTCACAACAGTTAAATATTATGACCCAGCAATGTAGATTAATGCTGGTAATATTGTGCAGACTTGTTGTACTGATGCTCTAGGTAGTGTGCGTCTTGCATAACTTTTATTGTGCCAATAAGATAACAACAATTTATCACAGAAATGGACTCCACATTTAACATTACAATTCTTTCAGAAGAATAATACTGGCTGCTTGTGAGTCAGCCTAAATATTACATTTCATTCCAATTTTAATTATTCACATAATAAAAAATGTAGCAATTTTTAAAGCCTGTTGCTTGTATTATAAATTAAGAAATACATGTTTCCATTAGGAGCAATCTTCTGTAAATTAGTCAAAAATAAAAACTATAATTTATCACTTGAAAGAGCCCAAGGGTATACAAGCAATAAGCAACAGGGAGAAAACGTGTGTCTTGAGTATACAAAATGCTTACATTGTCAAGTAAAAGAGAGAACGGAGACTCTCTAGGGGCAAGTTTTACTTTCTTGCAGCAAGAAATAATCATTTTGACAGATGTCATATTGGTTACAAGCAGTATAAGTCAAGGCACTGAGCTCATCGTTTGCGTGAATCATATGCAACCTGCAGCAATCCACCTTTGAGTAGCTGTGAAACTACAAAGTTAATTAAAATCTGAGCAGTGAGGGGCTGTAATGGTTGATTTAAGGTTCTTTAAACTTCTTTATCTCTAAAGTAAAGTCAAGTAAATGTAAAGTAAAATGGTCAGTTTGGCCCCCAGGCAAAAGCGCAAGGGCACTAAGAGGTGAATGCATAGGGCAGCTTTTGCACAAGGAATGGCTGTGCTCTGAACCTTGCGCTGACTAAAAGATCCATAGGGGGAGTGAAAGGGTACCTACTGAAGCCAGTGTCCTCCTCTGCTCCCTAACTTACACATCTGAAAGATGTCCAGTTATGTCTGCTCTCTGACACTCAAAAAGAGTGTACAAGGGATTTACTAAGGGCAAATTTTGCAGATAATTAAGGATGAACTTGAGTATAAACTATGACATGTACCCTATTAAACACCAATCACATGTAAAGGGTCCCTATGATCCACTCAGGTGACTGTCAGTTCCTTCTGATAGTAGGGGTTTTTGATGAATTCCACACCATTTATTCTAACATTGGGGTCACTGGGATAAATACCATACATGAGACCCCAGAAGGGGGCCCAGGAGATGGTTGATCGTTTGCACATATGAGCGAGGGGGGCACAGCTCTGTTGAATTGTTTTACTACTTTTTGTGTTTGTTGTTGTATGAACAGTCATACAAGACTTTATAGTCCTTCGTTGCACAAACGCACCATCAGTTGCAGCTACCCTTTCTACTTCAGAAATCCTTCTTTACTCAATAAATGCACCCGCAGTGAACACAGTCTTAATTTGTTTCCCATCCAGAGCATGCTGTATAGGTTTTAGAAATAGACATTTTCTATGGTCTGTGCTCATATATTCTCACCTAGATACAATGGATAGTAAATAATAAATGCCAGTGTCCATTTGCCATAGTGAGTCTGGGCACTTTATTTATCATTCTTACACATAACCTGGTTATCTGTGACTGCATTTTTGCATGATTATCATTCCCAAAATGACATTAAATAATGTTTTTGCTAAGAAAATCAATCAATGTGCAGTCCAATGTGTTTTAAAGTAAGCTTAAGTAAGCTTTTTCAGAAAGGTCTATGTAAATATAGCCATAAGCACTCACAGAAACGCTGCACTGAGTCTTCTATAAAAATAAACAAGATTTCTTGTCTCCATTTTTGTAAACATGTTCTTCATTATCTGCCTTCCTCTCTCACAAAAATCTTTCATTTCCGAGGCCAGAATCTGTGCAGTTTTCTCCTCCCTCCCCCCTCCCAGAAGAATTTATAAAACTCACTCCCTCCTTCCTTAGGAATGTGTAATCTGAGCTACCAACGGCTAGAGCTGCAGCAGGAAACTATGAAGCCCAAGCTAAAATGGCAGGTGCTATTTTAAACAAACGGAGGGAGCTTTTAGGCCTCTTTACTCAGATATGGTAAAACTTATATATATAGTGTTCTAGGTGGCACTAATGTGGCGAATCTATTGGCAGTAAAATGCCAAAATGACTTTCCTTATTCTTTAAAAGCCTTAAAGGGAACTGACAGCTAAAACATGTTCTCTTACAGCGGCATAACAGGTCAGTGCCAGGCCCCCCAGAAAAAAATTTCCAAGGCGCCCAGCACACACAAACTGTTACCAAGCACCCGCCCACTGCCCACCTTTTGACCGCCTTTTTCACCACATTCACCGCCCGTAACTGTCCTCCTCTCAACAGGTAAGAGGGCAGCTGAGGAGGGGGGGGGATCTTTTTTTTTACAATATTTTAAAACTTCCATAGTCCAGGCTCCCCTCCCTAATGGGGGTCTGCTTCCTCTATATATACAACACTGATTATCTTATTTGAAAGGTAACACTAACCTACTAACCTACACTTATAGGAGAGCCAGCTGAGGTCCGGAGAGGTCCAGAAGTTTTAACTGACTTTAACTTATTTTTTTTTTTATAAGATAAATAATATGTGATTTTTTATGGCAATTCCTCTAATATGAAATATATAAACCACATACAATATTAGGTACATTTAACATCCATAGCACAGCTCTGGTGAAATAGTTCTATTGCTAAGTATTAAATGAAATAAAAAAATACAGATTTGGGTAAAGTTCATTGACCCCCTAACTGTGTTCTCACCAAGTGACAGTGAGCACCTTAAGGCAACTGCCCATGGAAGTGGGTGAAATCATGATGTTCAAATACAGGTAATTTAGGCTGTTTCCTACTCATAATAAATCAAGGGATATTTTCTCCCCTGTGACACTGACAGTATGCCATAAGCATTTGTCCTCACTGACAGCATGTGTATCATGGGTATTCTTTTGCATAGAAGCCAATGGCAATTCTGTATTGCTCCAAGGGTTGATAAGATACCCTTTCCAGTTCATACTTATTAAAGGAACAGTAACACCATAAAATGAAAGGGTATAAAAGTAATTAAAATATCATGTACTGTTGCTCTGCACTGGTAAAAGTTATGTATTTGCTTCAGAAGACTACTATAGTCTATATAAATACTCTGCTGTGTAGCCATGGGGGCAGCCATTCAATGGAGAAAAGGCACAGGCACATAGCAGATAACAGATAGAACACTATTATATTCTACAGAGCTTATCTGTTATCTACTATGCAACCTGTGCCCTTTCTCCTTTTTTCAAGCTTGAATGGCTGCCCCCATGGCTACACAGCAGCTTATTATATAAACTATAGTAGAGTTACTGTAGAAAACACACCGGTTTTACCAGTGCAGGGCAGCAGCACATTATATTTTAATTACTTTAAAGCTCTTTCATTTTTTGGTGTTACTGTTCCTTTAAGACTTAGTGGTCCATTTCTGAATAGAGGTAATGGCAGAAGCCAGTGTTTTTAAAACAACATGGTGTCAGCACTCTAGCTTGGCCTGAATCAAATCATTCCACACCATTTTTATTGATGCCACCTTTTGAAAATAATATTGTTCACAAAAAAAAAACTAGCTGAGACAAACCATATTGGGCATATAACTTATCTACTTCTCTGTTGTTCTCCTGTTTGATTAGCTTGCCAATACAACAAACCTTGTCATCTTTCAAATGGAGCATAGCGAATAGTACAGAAACTAATCACATTACAGGAAACTCATCGGTGATCTTCTCAACTACTGGGAGAACCCTACACTGACTAAATCTGACCTTGTGGTTATTAAAGGGGACCTGTCACCCTAAGAAATAACACCAAATTCTTTTCTATCATGTTAGTTGAGCAAAATAAACTTAAATTACACTATATACATAGTATAAATCTTGTTTCCTTCAGTCTTGGAACTATTTAATCACAGCAAGCAGGCAGTTGCCATTTTGTGGACACTGTTAGTACGGAAGCTTTGGATAACCCCAAAATTTTGTTGGAGGACCAGAAGCCCACACCCATGCACTGGCTACATAATTAGGTGGTGGGCAGGAAGGGGAAAAGTGAGAAGTGCAGTGACATCTAGGAAGTGCTGAATGGAAAGCTAAAGGTATTGTCTGTAAGGCATAGAGGCGAGGCAGGCAATATATGATTGATAGCTGGGATTTTTAAATGCCTTTATAATGGGTATGGATGTGTTATTAAAAAAAGGAATTTAGGTTTCATGTTTAACTTGAAAAGGACTTTTATTATTCAGCTTTTTATGTCTGGGTGACAGGTCCCCTTTAAGGTCATTTTAGGACATCCTCACTTCAAATGCTAGTATGTCATGTGCTATTACATAGGTTGTACCTGTGCTGTGTGTTACGTTAAAGTCCCTTTTCATAGAAATTGTGGCACCTCAGCCCCCTCCCTCAGTCATCGGATATCCTCTCATCCTCCTTGCTCCCTCAGTTATTGCATATCCCCCCTCAGTCATCGGATATCCTCTCTCAGTCATCCTCCTTGCTCCCTCAGTTATTGCATATCCTCCCTCAGTCATCGGATATCCTCTCTCAGTCATCCTCCTTGCTCCCTCAGTTATTGCATATCCCCCCTCAGTCATCGGATATCCTCTCTCAGTCATCCTCCTTGCTCCCTCAGTTATTGCATATCCCCCCTCAGTCATCGGATATCCTCTCTCAGTCATCCTCCTTGCTCCCTCAGTTATTGCATATCCCCCCTCAGTCATCGGATATCCTCTCTCAGTCATCCTCCTTGCTCCCTCAGTTATTGCATATCCTCCCTCAGACATTTTCTCTCCTCCCTAATTTATCAGCTGTTCTTAATTCCTTTTTTTGCCCAAATCCCTGTTAGTGTGTAAATTAAATTATTTAAATGATGAAAATGCAATTAAACTTTTATTCAAGAATAAACCAATGCTAAGTCCCATGTCCTTATCTGCAAATTAATGATTATATTCGCTTTGTTGTTTTTTACTTTGCAGTTTGCAATGGTGTGTTTCAGACAATCGTTTAACTTTGTATATATGCAATTACATATTAAGAAGCGTGAATGAAATCATTAACTTGCAGATAAGGGCATTTGACTAATTACATTCAGTACTTCGGTTTTTAAATAAAGGTTTAATTACATTTCCGTCGTTTAAATCATTTAATTCGCAAGCTAAAGGGAATTTGAGCGAAAAATGATTATCTGAGGCAGGAGGGAGCATGTACGATTACTGAGGGAATATGATTGAAGATTGAGGGTGGATACCTGAGAGAGAGGATGCCTGAGGGGAATGTCGGATAACTGAGGGAGGAGGACGGAGGTGTGACTGTATATTTCTACAAGTGACTGGGGACAGGGGAGTTACAAATGGCGCACTCTGCATAGGAGTACAGCAATCTGCTGCAACATCACTGGGATATGAAGCCACTGAAACTTATAACAATAATGTGACTGGATTGATAACATCTCCTCACACCCTCAGGCAACTCTCTGATTACTGTCTAACTGATTCTTTGCATTATTGGAAGCTCATTACTGACATAAGATCAAGAATGCCTTTAAGAAATCTTGGATTTTCAATATATCTTTAATTGTCAATTACAGGGTAGATGTTTTCTTCTATTGCTCTCAACTCTAATGTAAAAATGTTATTTTTAGGTGGCTTGATATATGTATCCTATTTAAAGGAGAACTAAACCCCAAAAATGAATATGGCTAAAATGCCATATTTTATATACTGTACTTACTGCACCAGCCTAAAGTTTCAGCATTTAGTATCAGCATTTTAGTAGCAACAATGATCCATGATTTCAAAATTGTCACAGGAGCTCCCCCCTAAGCTTAGCGTCCATTGCAAATTATCAAGCAGAGGACAATGTTTGTCTGTCAAAGCAGCTGATGCTACAGGTCCAATTATTACATTCTCATGTAAACTGTGCTGGTTTCTGAGCTGTCATTTAATTATTATCTGTATTAATTACTAGTCAGCATTATATTGTGACATTTATATTCTATATATACAGTATATTGTGAGTCAGTCCCTAAGCTCAGTAAGTGACAGCAGCACAGAGTATGTGCAGGGAATCAGCAGAAAAGAAGATGGGGAGCTACTGGGGCATCTTTAGGGTGGGGTCAAACAAACCGTATATCTGATTCTCTTAAGCTGAAACCTCGTTTTGTACGATATTTGGTGCGTGTAAGGCAAGTCGGTGAGTCGACCGATATCGCAGGAGGCTGCTGATATTGGTCGACTCACCGATCAGGCCGGTTAAAAGATTTTGATCTGGCGCCATAGAAGGCGCCTGAGCAAAATCTGCTGTCAGGGCTGAATCGGCAGAAGGAGGTAGAAATCCTATTGTTTCTACCTCCTTATCTGCCGTTTCAGTCCTGAACGGTTAGTGGCAGATTGTACGATCTTTCGTGCGACCGATGGTCTAAAGATCTACAATCGCCACGTGTGTGGTCACCGTTAGTGCTGCATTTTGGCCAGGCTGAGAGAAGTGGATCTGCTTCCCTATGCTCCTCTGTGTGCCTGCATTAAAGACTATAGCTACTGCCCAAGTGTGGGTTCACAGAACAGAGCAGATCAGATCGAAGGTCATCCTAAAAGATGCAAAAGAGGAGCGCTAAGAGAAGCGTATATATGCTTCCAATGACCTTGCCCTAAGAGGCACAGATTTTCCCTGATAAAGGGCTGTGGGTGCCTTGGGCTGGTACAGAAGCCCAAAACATAATATTCAACATTTCTACCCTACTTCTTTAGTTGGTCTTCTTTAGTAGTTTAAACAAATTATCCAAAATATTTTGGTTAGATTATAGAACTCATAATGAGACCAATGTGGGAAATCTTATTTGCAGAAGCAGTTGGTGGGATTTTATTATATCATCCAGTAATGTCTTGTCATGCCCAAGCCCAGTCACGGGGAAGTGATACCATGCAGCAAGGTGAGAATCTTGCCTTTAGACAGAAGTACCCAGGAGGTTACCAGGAGCGGCGAAAAGTCATTCCTGATCATTTCAAGAGCCTAAACTCAAAAAACTCAAATTGGAATTTTGGCTCTTCCAGTGCTCTCTACACTACCAAAGTGTCTCTTTCTCAACCTGGTCCAAAAGGTAGGTGTGGGGAACAAGGGTGGGTGGCCTGAGGTGACCAGGTGCACAGAATCAGCCTTGGGTCTGTTCCACCATTGCATTAATGACAATAAGCTCATCACAAGGGAGGTCATATTGCAATTTTGGATGCAATTTGCCATATGTTATGTTTGGACACATAAACCTTTAATGAATGCCATTAATGCATGCAACTTTTTTTATATTTAGAAATAAAGAGATACTTGGGTCTGCTGGTTCCTTACTTTCAGCTGCAAAAGTGTAGTGCATATATCATTGTGAGTTCTGACATGTTTAATCAAAGGACATAATAGGGCCCATTTACAAAGCACAAGTGCAGCTGAAGTTGCACAAAGATGACCACAGTATTTGAGCAAATCAGTAGCATTCTGTAGAGGTACTTGTATTTTTGTGTTTTGGAGTGAAGCACCAGTGCATCCCATCAGCCTTTTAGGATGAATCACTTAGGGGGTTATGTAACAAAAGGCACTTAGTTTTTCCAGGAGCAGTAACCATAGCAACCAATCACCAGGTAGCATGGTAACCTGTTTAAAAGAAAACATCTTATTGTTTGCTGTGTGATATTGCTACTGGGCAAACGTAGTGCCTTTTATGACAGGTAGTATGGGGGTTAGTGTGTTGATTGGTACCTGGGAACCCTGGCGCTACCAGCACCTTTGAAGTCAATGCTCGCAGCATAATCATGCCTAAAAAAAATTGGGTGCAGATGTAATTGTCACCAAGAACTGGAAATGAAAACATCCCAATACTGAAGATTTTTAGCACAATTGCATTCAGTTTGTGCATGCACGATTGCCTGTGCTTTAATGCATCACCTGCAATTGCATTTGGCACAATACCCCTTTGGCCGCTATTACACATTGTACTTGCAGTGGTATATGACCCCTAATGGGGATTATGAAAACATTTTTCTTTGTATGATCAAAGAATGTTGTTTTTGTCATTTTAGTGTCACCAACAGAACAGAATTGCGCATGCATTTTTATGTTGCCATGGCAACATGGTCAAAACTGAAAGGGTGCAATTTGCTGCATGAAATGTTTTAGGAACCATGTTAGAAACATTGCTGTTAAATCCTGCTTTCTGTGCGTTTCCCTCTTACCATCAGTAAGGCAATTATTTCTGTTGTATGTTTATAATGGATTCCCCTTTAAGGCAAAATCTCAAATCTAAAATATTATTCCCACTGAACACTGAGGAAACGTGCATTAACATAATAAAGCATTTTGCTTAATAAAACTGTTTTATTAAAAGAACCATCAAAGGAATATATGCCAACAAATCTCAAGGTGTGAAAACAGACTGAGCTTTATGACTAGTAATATAAGATATGATTAAGTACTGTAACTGGAGGAAAAACAGCAAACTTATGAGAAATAGCATCGTTTTATTTTCTTGGTTTAAATAAGAGACTAAAAATGTGCAGCTACATTGGAAATAATCTGTTTATTGCACATACTATATGCAGCAAATAATACAGGTTTAAGATCTGTTATCTGGAAACCCAGAAGGCTCCAAATTATAGCATAGCCATTATCCATAGACTCCATATTAAGTAAATGAATTAACATTTTTAATATGTATTTCTTTTTTCTCTGTACTAATAAAACAGTACCTTGCACGTTATACCAACCAAGCTATAATTAATCCTTATTAGAGGCAAAGCAATCCTATTGGGTTTATTTAATGTTTAAATGATTTTTTTTTTATTATGGAGGCGCAATTTACTTAAAGGAACAGTAACACCAAAAAATGAAAGTGTATCTGTTATCTGCTAAGTAACCTGTGCCTTTTCTCCTGTAAATGGCTGCCCCCGTGGTTACACAGAAGCTTTATTATATAAACTATAGTAGTCTTTCTAAGGAAAACACACCAGTTGCACCAGTACAGGGCAGCATTACATTATATAGTAATTACTTTTATACACTTTCATTTTTTGGTGTTACTGTCCCTTTAATGACGTCTTATCTGGAAAATCTTAGGTCACAAGGATTCTGCATAACAGGTCCCATTTCTGTTGAAGGGAAATCCTACCTACCTTGCACCAAGCTGCATTGTGTATCCCTCTATAATGTTAGGACTGTGCTGGATTTTTCAGGAGACAACAACTAAAATCTCATACACATTTCAGAAGTTTGTTATATATTTCAGCTTTTCGTTATTTCTTTTCTCTCTGCAACACTGGAATAATCGTATAAATATGCACATTGACAGCCCACGGTTTCAGGTTTCATTGTTCCCATTTTTCAAGCTGAGATCTTGCTGGGCCCCTTCTACACTGTGAGGCTTCCTCTGTATATCATTAAATGCTTATTGTGCATCAAGAAAAAATAGTTTTGTCTTAACATACATCAAGGCTATGCTATCATACAGTTAAAAACTTGGTAAATTCAGGCAGAGCTGATTTAAAATCTGGATCTATAACAACATCATAACCACATCGTAAGTGTTTACACTGCAAAGTGGTTGTTGAGTTCGAGACCCCCCAGGTTCAAAACTTTGATATTTCATCCATAGTTACATAAATAGCTAGGCACAACTTAAGTGTTCACCCCAGATCTTATTATAATCAACCTTAAAGTTAGGTTTCCAGGAATAAGTAGGAAAGCCTATAGGCATTTACACCGAATCTTACCCTACCAGGCCTTTAGTATGGTCCTCCTTAGGCAGGGAACCACTGCTGTAAAATATAGTACGTAACTATGGAAGTACTTGACTATGGAAGGAAACAAGCAAACAACTACCTGTATTATATATTTTAGGCTGGAGAAAGCCAACCTGGTTTAATAATATAGTAAATGGTAATGAGAAAAATATTGATTTGACTATTTAAATGACACAAAACCATCCGTGTGGCTAATGGAGCACTGAAGTAGTTCCAAGCAAACATTACAGGCAGGAAATTACACATTATTTGGGACTTTATTTGTAAAATTGCTGAACTTTACAAACAAATTCAAGAGAAAGAGAGAAGGCTGCTAGGACCAGTGCAATAGTGCACAGTTGGCCCGCTAATCCAGATTAATATTGTAATAACATACTGATACAGGAACTGGTAAAATCTCTACTCAGCTAGTAATACCCTTTTAATGAGACACTACTGTTGATGCAGATCAGTATGTTTATGCTATCACTGAATATGTCTGTGTGCAGTGCAGTGTCTAGCCCTGTATTTTACAGAAATGAGAGTACTGAAGATTATGTTACCTTTTAATGGACTAACATTAAAAAAATGAAGCAAGCTGTTTGCTTCCAGAAGATTACAAAGCTACAAAGCTGTATCATGTTAGGCTACAGGAAGTGAATTACAGGGTATCTGATCAGCAGAGATTCTGAGATGACTGTTCATACAGTATTTATGCATCAAATTCAACTCAATGCTGTTTTCTTTTGTATATTCCTGTAGCTGGAGCAGACTCTAACCTCTGGCTACACCTTTCTTGCTTCCTTTGGATTAATATCTGGCCTGGGGGCACAGTGCTCTCATAGTCTGGTATACCGTTTACATTTTGCACTCAGGCCTACCGGAGATTTATATTATCCACCCATCTATAAAACATTGGCATGTAGATCCACTTGTGAGATCAAACTAGTAGCTGGATCACATTCCCTTTACAGAATGGGAAGCTGATGGCTCCTCAGAATCATTGTTTAAGTCATTGAGAAGCAACTCAAGGAGGGAAGCAGTGTTTTAATCAAAATAGAGCTATATGTGCCATAGCCATGAACAAATCTGAAAACATTAAAACAGTCTTCGGTAAAGTGCACCCTTCTGCCTTAAAGTTTTTTGAACTCTTAAGCAGGTATTTTTCATGCATTTTTGTCTGCTGCCTGCTCTGACTTGGAATACTACTGGATTCTGCTTTCTTTATCTGCTACCCGGACTTTAGAATATTTACACAGCACTCATGTTTAGACTGTAAGGGTTATTTATGACTGCATTATTAAATGACACCTTGGGTCTCTTGAGAACTCTGGTGGAGTTGGTCAGCATCAGTACAGCCAAAGTTCAGGACCACAAAGGGGTGTTGGTAAATATATGTACAAGTACATTTCCTGGCTCTACCTAGGGCCATATGGGCTAATCCTCTACATTCTGTGGTCTATTTTTGGAAAATGGGAGCATTACCCCACAGAGAATATTAGTCCTTATTTAAGCAGCTTTTCAGTTACTTCCCTCAATCCTTGCTAGTGAGCTTTAGCTTATGACCACCTTTTTACTGATAATGTTTTTTTCTTTATTGGTAAATTCCATCTTACTTACTTTGTTCCTATGACAAAGAGAGATGTTTTGCATTTTCTGTAACTAAATATGTGAACCTGCAGCTCAGACGCCAACGTAAATATGAAATAGAGGCTATACCTGGGTAGTTAGTATAAAAGGGCCAAATCCTCTCTATATTAATAATTTATGCTTGCTCTGTGGAGGCTTAAGAATTTTAGAAAATGTGTGGCCACATATTCACATTACATTTCAGTCCAATGTACACTTGGACAATTCTCTTTCTCAGTATACTGCACAATGCTATGGGGTTTGTGAAGTCTGACTGAAGACATTTATATAAACCTGATTAATCCAGTGGGACTGAAAGAGTGGTCAGCATTAAAGGCTGGTTCTGGGAAGCCTTGTAGAAGCCCGGATACAGAAAGTTCTGCATCATATTTCTCCACCTGATTATATAGTGAATAAAGTACCCCCTTTTGTAAAGTATAAAGATATAATAAGTCACAGAGGAGTTCCAAGGCCATATAAAGGCACAAAGCAAAAGGATAAGTGCTGTTATACAGGTCATGGAATGCTAAGGTGATTTTTAATATCTAATTTCTAATATTTTTCAATAGGGAGTCAATTATTTATTATAATACAGAAGCTTTAGTGAGTCATGTGACAAATGACATCACTAAGCAACAATTATAACTGATGACTTTAATAAGAGCCATTTAAAAGGATATCTTTTACAGGATATTCATGGCTCTTATATATTGCCTTTATGGATATACACTCTGTGCTGCAGATCTCCTTTGCTCAGTTCCACAGTGCAGTCACATAAATGAATCTCAAAAGGATAAAATGCAAAAAGCAAGCAGATGTGCCAGAGTTTTAAATGCGGAGTGTACTTGCTTTACAGTGCTTTTTCCAATCCTTTTTAATTTTGTTTATTTCCAGTACTTTCCTTACTTTTTTCATGTTTTGCGTTTAAAAAAGGCAAAGAAAGAAATCTGCCTTATTTCACTTTCGTAGGTCTAAATGGATTTAAATTATTCATAGCCCTGATGTTGTAAAGTGGTGCCGAATCACATTTAGAATAAAATGTCTTTATTGTACCAGCAAACTTAAGAACATCTCTTGGATAAAACGTAAATATACAGTTTCATTGTGTTTTTGTTGTTTTGTTTTAACATCCTGATTGGTTACTGCGGGGTTGGTTAGTGAATATGATGTTCATTAATAAATGAGAGGCTTGAAATGTGCAGTGACGGGGGGCACCTCATGGTACCGGGCCCCTACTAAGCATCTCCTTTTTGTGTGCACTCCATAAAATGATGATATAGTGTTACACTATTACACAGTATACTCTATTATACTATTAGTGTATAATATGACATCTCCGGTAAGCACTGGATGGGAAAATATTGTCAGATACATTGTCAAGGTTTTATGCTGGTTTTCTGTCAGCAGTATTAAAGTACCTTGTATAGGATATGCCCCTATTTGTTGCAGAACATGAGCTGTCTTGTTTTGCAGGAGATATTAACTGATAAAACATGAAATAATTTTCTGACATACCATCATAATAAAAGCTATATATTTTATGTGTGATTGGGCTATGGGAATGAGTATGAGATGGCAGCCTACAGCAAAATGTGTTATAAATGGCACAAATCAGAAGTACATGGCTTGTATACAGATTTCTATGATGAGTTTGGTCCTAATCTTGGTTTTAAGTCTCTCTCCCTCTCTCTCTCTCTCACTCATATATATATATATATATGTGTGTGTGGTGCTTAATTAACAAGGGAACAGTATATAAGGAAAATTATGTCTAATTTACATAATAGCCAAAATGCAAAAATCAGTTCACCATATGCCCCAACGATACAGCATATGTATTCCATTATTCCAAATGAATTGTGTCACATTTTTGTGATGGTTGGTAAATTGTGCCAGTGATTTCCACTGACAGCTACAATATAAATAAATACAGATTTTTTGAGAGTTCGTAGATCGACTCAAAATGTTGAGCAAAATACAAATTTGATGCTTTGGAGTTTTTTTTCATTGTTTTATTCAATTCTTTATACTGTATTATTCTTCAATAAATAAGCAAACATTCAAGTTTGGTAAAATGCTGAGTTTTTTTGAAATTAAAAAAATAAAACTCCCAAATAAATTCCCAAATATGAATTTGTCCCTTGCAGTTGTGCCTATAGCAGTAAATGCATGAAAAAACAAATGCATTTTTAGAAGCTACAATAAAAGAATTGCTCTGCAAGGTGCATTATTTGGTTGTGAGCCAGGATACATGCTTTATGTTACAGTTACTTTTCATTTAAAACAGTTAAAAAAGCTGTTTTTGTGTTGTTTAAACACACACACATTAAGTCACCTTTGAGACATAGCATAATACTTCTACTACCTCCACGTGTGAATCAGGAAAGAAGGTAAAGATTAAACATGAAGCACAAGCTGTTTGTTTCCCATTCTCACCATTTTATGTTCTTCTTTTGTTACCGAAATTGAAAGTCAGTTCAGATAAGCGCTGGGTATTTCTGGGTATATTTTCTATTTGATTCAGCATGATTGTTTTGTCAGTTAACTCATCTTTCACTTAATTTCCTTTAATCTCTCTAATTGTGGCTTACATGTTAATCTTCATGGTGTCTCCCATGTATTATATTCATTTCCTCCATCGTGCCTGCTCTGCTCAATGTTCTAATCTCCTCTTATCATCAAACAATCCTCAAATATGTTTCTTGCACTAAATGCTTTACTAATATAGACTCTCTTTATATTCTCATTAGT
Organism: Xenopus tropicalis; assembly: GCF_000004195.4. Taxonomy (NCBI): domain Eukaryota; kingdom Metazoa; phylum Chordata; class Amphibia; order Anura; family Pipidae; genus Xenopus; species Xenopus tropicalis. The sequence goes on along the minus strand of NC_030682.2, from coordinate 115,878,946 downwards.
GGAGAAAAATGCCCCACACCCCCAGACAGATTGACTGTCTTTCTATGGTTTAGATGTCAGGAATGATGTGTTCTTTTAATGGAAATGCTTTCTGGAGGTAAATCCTTTCTTTAAACCTATACTAAACCAGTTTGTAACACATAAGGGGGGTTGTTGATCATTTACAATGTGGATCTGTATGCTGTGTCTGTAATTGTTCCCATTCCAAAAAAACATTTCTGCAGCAGTTTTGATTTTTTTGTTTTACTTTTTAGCACACCAGGGTATGCAGCTACTTTAACAATGACACAATGAGAAGAATAAGTAAATGAACATTAACAGGAAAACATACAGAGTTTGCAATCTAATTGGGAATAATAGCAGTCAGCCCCTAGAGCGGGCTCCCCAACTTTTTTTTACCTGTGAGCCACTATCAAATCAATATCAAAAGAGTTAGGGAGCAACACAAGCATGTAAAAAATGTTCAAGGTGCCAAATATGGTCTGTGACTGGCTATTCAGGAGCCCCTAAGTGCATTGGCAGCCTACAGGAGGCTCTGTTTGGCAGTGCACCTGGTTTTTGTGCAACCAAAACTTGTCTCCAAGCCAGGAATTTTAAAAAAAACACCTGCTTTGAGGCCACTGGGAGCAACATCCAAGGGGTTGGTAAGCAACATGTTTCTCGCGAGCCACTGGTTGGGGATCACTTCCCTAGAGTATCAGATTCAGTACATATTACTGCTGTAGCACAGGGGGTTTAGTTTGGATTCATGCAGCTCAGAGAAAGTACTGCTTGTCAGTAAGGCCAATAAAAGTCTCATTTCTGAATGCATCTTTCAGGCAATTTTCTCCCAAAATGCATACATTTTACTGAGAACTCCAGTGTTGCTGTGGCCACATGCTAAATTGTGCCCAATGCTTCAAAATTAATGCAATTGTGGGTGCAATAGATGGTAAGCATTTTCCTTAGTGACTATGCATATTGTGTAAAAAAACAGCATTAATATGATGGAGCAATTCTATTGAGGCTATAGATGCAATCTGTTTCAAAAAACCCTTTCAGATCCCAGGGTTACAGCAAGTCCAGGGTTCCATGTGTCAGTAGGCACACTTGTGCACTATTCATAAGGGTAGGCACATTTTAGTCAGTACAGCTAAGTGAAAATGAAAGAAGTGCATTTGGTGCATTTTAAAATGCATCAATATGCACATTAATTTGCACCTTTTTCATTTTTTGTGTTCTTCACTTGCATCGGAAATGAGCATTCCATTGTAAATGCAGTGCTTGGAAGGTGTTCAAAGGGCTATTTTCAAAAGAGTGTATATAAGAATGCAACTAGGTGCATGGTAGTAATTGGCTATAAAATGCAGAATAGGAATTTAATATTGAATGCAGAATTAAATAGGGATACAGTTGTGAGATTTTGGCAGATTGTATACAGATCGACGACTTGGCATTTGAGTGATTACAGATGATGAAGAGCATTGGTTATGAGCTTTGAAGTAGATAAAAAGTTACAGTTACAGAATATGGTAAATGATATCCTTATAAATGATGCTTAGTGATTTCACCAGTTATAATCAGTGCTGCTTAGTAATTTCTCTCACATAATTCACTGACACTTATATATTATAAAGAATAATGGGCCTTTGCAAAATATCTAGATAAGAGAAGGTACCTTGGAGTACCACAACCTGTATAAAAGGCTTTGTGCATTTATATGATCATGGAACTATTTGGTTACTGGTTACTTTGGTGGCAGGCTTTCCTGTGACCAAAGCTCTTGCATCCTTCTTTAGTTATGTTTGAAGTCAACACTAATGTTTTTTTGTGGGTGTATTGCTATTTGCTTTTAATGTACAAAATTATTTTAAAATGTACTTTTAGAGTATATGACACTGCATATATGTGAGTATATTTTTGTGCCCATGACACCAATATTCCCATTTCCCATGAACACAGGGTTAGTTTGCTTGCAACATGTGTTATACCAATTTAGTACATCCTCAGTATCAAATATTCTGCTGAGATTCAGCACTTTAATATATAACTGACCTTGTAATAGAAAAAATATATGTTATTAGAGTGTTTCAAGGAATATAAATTACCTTTAAACAAATCGCTTGTTCTTTGACAGTGCAATACAAATAAATACAGTAAAAACCACTTGTTTGAAATAATCAGACAGATGATAATTTCAAGTTGAAAATAGTAATGAAATATACTGATGAATTTAGAACCCCTGAAAGCTAATTAAACTGTTTCATTTATAGCAGAAGAATGAATCACAGGAGATGGTTTTAAAATCTCCCGAGTATATGATTAACTATTACAAAGCCTTTCCAAGAAGCACCATAAAGACTGTATCAGACTGTCAGGCACTGTGCTGTCGGCACTGGAATAAAATCATTTTAATTATTATTTTCATTAAGTCTGTTTTTGTGGTAATATGTACATATAATATTTTCCTACCAACCCCCCCCCCCCCACACACACACGCACGCAATGCAACAAAACACAGGAAACTGTTGTCTTTATTGTTCCCAAGTATTTTGTGCTCAGTCACATTATAAACACAAGCAGTGAAACATAAGCAAAAGGGTAATGACACATGGGGTGTTCTGTCCACTGTCCAATGGCAATGATCAGAAATTGACCAAACACCCCTGTCCATCTGTCACTGCTGTTAATGTTATTTAATGACAAGTTCCCTGGTTGATGCACACAAAGCAATGACAGACAGATCTCAGTGCCTAAAAACACTCGAGCAGTCAACAGGCAAATGCAAATGTAACCTACAGTATTACTGGCTCCAGGTCAGATGGTTTGTATTAAATTTTTAACAGGTTCTGTATTAAGTGTATCACTCCATATTAAGAACTCAAGATTTATGGTATCTTTTTCCAGGAACACAGTAAAATTGAATATGAAAACACAAAAAGGTAAACTGTATACATTTCTTGATTAATACAGGTATAAGATCCATTATCGGGGAAACCTGTTATCCAGAAAGTTCAGACTTACAGGAAGGCCATCTCCCATAGACTCCATTATAAGCAAATAATCCTAATGTTTTCTCTGTGATAATATATCACAGATATAATTAATCCTTATTTGAGGCAAAAATAAATAATAAATTATCTAAACATTAATCCTTATCGGAGGTAAACATTTCTCTTGGGTTTAGTTAATGTTTAAATAATTTATTAGTAAACTTATTAGTAAACTTATTAGTAAACTTAACTTAATATCTATTATCCAAAACCTACTAAGCATTACGAATAACATGTCCCAAACCTGTACTGGTAATGTATTTAATGAATCTATGGAGCTTTATCCTAGAAAGGTTAGCTCTAGAAGAGGATTTGCAAAAAAAAAAAACATTTAAAAAAATGTTTGAAATATTGATTATGTTAACGTTACATAGTTACATAGTTACATAGTTACATAGGGTTGAAAAAAGACCAGTGTCCATCAAGTTCAACCCATCCAAGTAAACCCAGCACACTTAACCCACACCTACCAATCTATACACTCACATACATAAACTATAAATACAACCACTAGTACTAACTGTAGATATTAGTATCACAATAGCCTTGGATATTCTGATTGATCAAGAACTCATCCAGGCCCCTCTTAAAGGCATTAACAGAATCTGCCATTACCACATCACTAGGAAGGGCATTCCATAACCTCACTGCCCTCACCGTGAAAAATGTTAATGGTAATATCATTAATGTTAATGTATTATATATTGAATATAAATATATATATATATTATATTCACTTCCACAGCAAAATGTCTGAGTGCACCATACAAAAGGATATAGGTATTGGCAAAAAAGCAAGGCACTCACAGGACTTGAATTGAGGTAAAAAAAAGTTACAGTTTGTTCATTAGCAGTAACCCATAGCAACCAATAACATGCAGTTGACCAGTTAATTCTGCCTGCTGATTGGTTGCTATGGATTAATGCACCTGGGCAAACTTACTGCCTTTTATTAAATAACCCCCTTTGAGCAGGTATGGACTTGGGTTCCAAATAGGCCCTGGCATTCCAAAACACCCCCCTACCAGCCCAATAAATAGTGAACCCACAGATTGCCAGTCCGGGTCTGCCTTAGAGTATAATGTAGATTATATACCAAATATTATAGAAGATGTGAAGACTATGAATAAAATGAAAAGAAATAAAAATAAAGTGATTCATAATTTGCAAAATAAAAGATTGTGCGTGTGTGTGTCCGTGTTCTGTAAACACATCATTGTGAGTAGATTTGTTGCGTATTAACTACTGAGTTCAGTAATAGGACCAAAATAATTTCTTTTTAGTATGTGGGCCATTGAACCTGCTTATTGATTTTACAATTGGCTGAGAGAGGATGATGGGATTTAATGGCTCCTCGCATTCCACACTCTATGATTATTTGTAAGGTGGCCCCAAACTTTTGATGTCACAAACATATATTAGGATAATTCCAACTGCAATGCATCTAATAATCAGAGAGGTTACAAAGGAACCCAGTGTAACTTCTAAGCAACTCAAGGCCTGTCTCACATTGGCGAATGTTGATGGTTATGAGTCCACCATCAGGAACACTGAACAGCAATGGTGTGTATGGCAGGGTAGCAAGGAGAAAGCCACTGCTTTCCCTAAAAAATAGTTCTGACCATCATGTGGATAAACCAGGAGGATACTGGAAGAATGTTTTGTAGACAGATAAAGCCAAAATAGAACTTTTTGGCTTAAATGAGAAGCGCTACATTCAGAGAAAGAAAAACATTGCATTCTAGCATAAGAAACTTATCCCATCTGTAAAACATTGTGGTGGGAATGTTCTGATTTTGGCCTGTTTTGCTGCATCTGGGCCTTGACGGTTTGCCATCATTGATGGAACAATGAATTCTGAACTACACTAGAGAATTCTAAAGGAAAATGTCAAGACATCTGTCTGTGAAGCAAATCTCAAGAGACAGTGGGTCATGCAGCAAGGCAACAATCCTAAACACACAAGTCGTTCTACCAAAGAATGGTTAAAGAACTATAAAGTGAATGTTCTGGAATGGCCACATCAAAGTCCTGACCAACTGAAATTTTGTGGAAAGACCTAAAGCGAGTGGTTCATGTGAGGAAACCCACCAACAACAGCTGAATTTGTTCTGTATGGAGGAATGGGCTAAAATTCCTAAAAATTCCTAAAATTTGAGTTGATGTGCAGGACTGATCAACAGTTACCACAAAGTTGCATTTATTGCCGCACAAGGGGTCACACCAAATACTGAGCACCATTCACTTACTTCTGCCCCACACAGATCTGTTATTGGATCATTTTTTCAATAAATACAAGACCAAATAGAATCATCTTCATTTCATTTGTTTCACTAGGGTTTTTTCATCTGCTTTTAGGATGTTTAAAAATCAGGCGATGTTTTAGGTCACATTCATATAATGAAGATAATGAAGATAAAATCTTTTTTTCTCTTGTACACTTGGCTAAACATACATATAAACACAGGAATGTTTACACTGCGCCATTACATGAAAGTCGAGTATATCTTAACACCATGTCTGTCACTCCTGTCCCTATGCCTGGAGTTAATACCTGTACAAACAAAGCTTTGCATGGCCTTCTTGTTGACTAAAACAAAGATAATGCAGTGTTTGCATGGCTCATCGGTTAGAAAGAATCTCGCATACAGGGGACTGCTAGAATTGCTGTCAGTTTTACTTCTGCTGCAAAGCACCTAAAGAGATGGTTTTACTTGGAGGTCTTCTAAGGTGAAAATGGCCTTGTTTCTATCTGTGTAAATGCTCCCATTATGTAACACATCTAACAATGAATGTTAGAATAACTGTGTGTCAGCTTACACATTAGTAGATGTTGTCAGATTATAATATATCTTAATTTCACACTTTTTAGTATTGTCTTACAGTGCTGGGCCTATGTTTGATTCCAGTCAGGACACTATCCGCAAGCAGTTTCCTTTGGATACATAAGCAGGTTTAATAAGAGATCCTGATGAAATTGACCATAGCATGTGCCAGAGTAATAGGGACGATATACTGTAAGTTTCACTGGGGCAGGGACTAATATGAACGATGTATGATCCCTGTAAAGTACTATGGTATATACGGGTGCAGTTGTAGTATATCAACTCCAAATACTTGTACACTGGTATGTGGGGTATGTGAGAGTCTATGAGTGTACATACATTACACAGTATGCTCTACTCATGAACCACAGTGCCATTTTCTTCTAAAGATAAGACCAGTGTCAATAATTTGTTGCAAAAATATATTAACAAGGCTTATATAGAGCTCTGAAAGAGTTTGTGCCAGGAGCAAACCTACTATAGATAGATAGATAGATAGATAGATAGATAGATAGATAGATAGATAGATAGATAGATAGATAGATAGATAGATGATAGATATAGACCATGTCTATATATTTGTTTTTAAACACTGATGCACAAGTTATATATGTTACCCTGTGTTAGATTATAGATAGATAGATAGATAGATAGATAGATAGATAGATAGATGATAGATAGATAGATAATAGATAGATGATGATAGATAGATAGATAGATAGATAGATAGATAGATAGATAGATAGATAGATAGATGATAGATAGATAGATAGATAGATAGATGATAGATAGATGATAGATAGATGATAGATAGATAGATAGATAGATAGATAGATAGATAGATAGATAGATATAGATAGATAGATGATTGATAGATAGATATAGATAGATAGATGATTGATAGATATATACATAGATATAAAAAAGAATGGCTTGTGAGATCATTTTACTCATGATAAAGATGCATCTTTTCTTAGAACTTTTGACTGGAAAGATACCTAATAAAGTTTGTGAGCGCCCTCTAGAGGACAAAACAGGGGGAAACATCCATACCCAATACTTTGCATTTGTCTGCGCAGAAAAATGTCACAGCCCCAGGAACCATTACAAATCGCTTTAAGACTGAGTTTTCAAACTCTTATTTTATTTGCCTTCAGACTACATGCTCTCATATAGGAAATCATATAACAGCAACAAGTGTTGAAGTGAATAAAAAGTACAGTATTTCTAGCTAACAGTTTATAGATAACTCTCAGCTGGATGATGCATTTTGGATTAAAAAAAAAAAGACAGGAATTGTTCAATGTTCCCAAGGGTTTGAACGCCCAGATGCTTTGGTCCCACGTAATGAGAAGCAAATCCTCCCCCAGCAGCCTTTATGGCGCTCATGACTAGGCTCAGTCATAATGGCACAGGGGACAGTGAGTGCGAAATCTCAAGTGGGGTGTCGTAGGCGTGACGTCAGGTGGAGCCCAAAGGCTATTGGGGGAGAGAGGGGTTCTCTTTTTTTAAGTAATTATAAAGTAGAGCGGCTCAGGGCTGTTAGTAAGAAGCTCCCAGGCACACAAATACCCATTTAAGGACAGAGCTGCTGATACCCTCCCTTTCCCTCCCATAGGCTTCCAGGCATTGCTCCAACTGCACAGTAAGGGTAGCTCTCAGTTTGGCTCACTAGTAAGACCTGCAGGTTCCCAGTTCCCTGTGCGTTTCCCTGGGCAGGGAGGGA